>NC_039363.1:24996525-25342418 GCF_003573695.1 Papaver somniferum | reverse complement strand
AAAAAGGTTACGGAAGCAATTCGAAGACCGCTGCGAGTTATATAAGGTCGATGGGATAGCGGTGGACGAACACGAAGAATGGATGGAATCTCCTATCATCTTCGATGCCGAGGATATCGAAGAAGATATGGAAGACCATAACGATCCCTTGGTCCTAACATTACCAGTAGCTGGATGTAACCTCAAAAAGATCCTCATAGACGGGGGAAGCTCTGTAAATGTCTTATTCTATGATGCATTCAAACGGATGAAGCTCCATGATGAACAGTTGATGACCTCTTATCACACCATCTACGGATTCAATGGAGCAGCCACGAAGCCCTTGGGAGACATCGTGTTACAGGTTAACGCAGGGCCCATGAAACTGGATACCCGATTCAGTGTGGTGGACACCCCTTCCCCCTACAACGCCATTATTGGACGACAATGGGTACACAAGCTCAAAGGAGTTGCGGCAACATACCACCAATACCTCAGATTTCCAACACCTGAGGGAATAATGGAGATCAAGGGAGATCGAATCGCTACGCGAGAGTGCCAGGCCACTCAGGATCATATCAACAATGAGCAAGAAGAGCAGCGAAAAATCCGAAGAGTAAGAAATCAAGAAACCGCGAAAGAGAAAGCCGTAGACCTATTCCTTAAGGAAACTACAGGAAAAGGTTTGACGAAAGATGGTAATGTCCAAGGCTCGGAAACAAGCAACTCAACAACCAGCGAAGAGCAGAAACACGCTAAATAGCAATTAAAGAGCGCCCCAGTCCTCGGAAACCCGAAGCCTGTGTTCACACCGGTAGAACCCATAAAGGAAATCAACATAGGAACGGAAGAAGACCCGAAGATGGTCAAAATTGGGACCATCATGGACGAAGGAAGAGAACAATCCTTAACCAAATTACTTAAGGAATATGCGGATGTGTTCGCCTGGAAGTTAGGAGATATGCCGGGGATTGACCCAAAAGTAATCCAACATGAACTACGCATCAAACCGGGCACGCCCCCGTTCAGGCAGAAAATAAGAAAAGTGGCTCCAGAATATCATGAGGCGGTAGAAACGGAACTTCGGAAGCTACTAGATGCAGGATTTATCAAGGAAGTCAAGTACCCTACCTGGATCTCCAACATGGTCATTGTTCCTAAGAAAAATGGAGGGGTTAGAATATGCATCGACTTTACTAATCTCAACAAGGCATGTCCAAAGGACAGCTATCCCCTGCCGAGCATAGATCAACTGGTTGAAGCAGTTGAAGGGTACGAAGAGCTGTCGTTCATGGACGGATATTCTGGTTACAACCAAGTAGCCCTGGCAGAAGAATATCAGCCACACACAGCGTTCTATACCCCACATGGCCTTTATTGCTATACCAGAATGCCTTTCAGGCTCCGAAACGCAGGGGCAACATACCAAAGGATGGTCGATGCTATCTTCAAGACATGGATTGGAGGAACCCTAGAAGTCTACGTGGACGACATGCTCGTCAAAAGCAAGCTGCGTAAAAATCACCTCCAGGACCTGAGGAATATCTTCGAAGCAATGAGACAGCATCACATGAAAGTGAATCCGGAGAAATGTACTTTCGGTGTCACCTCGGGGAAGTTCCTTGGGTATCTGGTGACGAAAAGGGGCATCGAGGTAGACCCAGCGAAGATTCAAGCCATAGTAGAGATGCCGTCCCCAAAGAATCTGAAGGAAGTGCAGAAGCTCAATGGGTCCATAGCAGCGTTGGGCAGGTTTATTGCACGGTCTTCGGACAAATGCAAACATTTCTTCAATATTCTTAAAAAAGGGAGCAGGTTCGAATGGACCGCCGAATGCGAGGAAGCATTCCAAAAAATCAAAGAACATCTAGCTTCAATCCCGATCCTGCAGAAGCCAGACCCCGATGAAGTTTTGGCACTGTACATAGCAGCAATGGAGGACGCAGTCAGCGCGGTATTAGTCAAAACCAATACAAAGGTAGAACAGCCTATCTATTACGTCAGCAAGACACTCAATTCCGCGGAAAGAAATTATACTAAGATTGAACAACTCATCCTCGCACTGGTATGGGTTACCCAAAAACTGAGAACCTACTTCCTAACTCACCTCGTCAGGGTACCATGCAAAGCACCATTGGAAGCAGTCCTCAAAAGCACGGGAAAAGTGGGCCGAATAGCCAAATGGAACACCCATCTGGACCAATTCAACATCATTCATGAAATTCAACATTCTCAGAAGTCCCAAGTGCTGGCAGATTTCTTAGTAGACCTCCCCCTAGACAACGACGAAGAGATTAAAGGAATACCAGAAGCCGAGGAAGAAATCAAGGATCCAATGGACATCCTCGAACCTGCGAGTCATAGACAATGGGAAGTCTTTGTCGATGGATCTAAAAATAGGGAAGGAGCAGGAATAGGTATTGTCATTATCACCCCAACTGGAGAAAGGATTATACATGCACTTAGATTGGAATTCAAAGAGCATACCAACAACATTGTTGAATACGAAGCTGTCGTACATGCCCTACGTATAATAATAGAGATGGGGGTAACCGATGTAAGGCTGACAAGTGATTCACAACTTGTCATACGGCAAATAGGGCTCGAGTATAATGTGTACGATGACACCCTTTCAGCTTACATGGCCTTGGTCCAAACATTGGCATCACAAATCCCGAACATTAAGTTCCGGCACTTATGCAGAAGGGACCTCAGGCACGCGGATGCCCTAGCATATATATCATCCATGCTGAGGGATAAAAATGCCGAAGGTATTAAAATAGCAAGGATATACGAGCCTTCGATTGCATCTCAATTCTCCTTCGCTACCAATCAAGATGTGATGGAAGAAAATATCGAAGACCAGGTAGGAGAAGACATCCATAATGACTTTGATGAAGAGGACATCCTGTCAAGAGCAAATCGAGACGAAGACTTCAGCAACGAAGATGACTGGAGGGTGACAATACATGCCTTTCTCGAAAAAGGAAGCTTACCTGCGGATCGGAAACAAGCTAGGAAGATGCTCTCCAAAGTGGGAAGATATGATCTTCGGGAGGGGGTCCTGTATAGGAAATCCTTCCTTGGACCATTACTACGCTGCTTGTCACGGAAAGAGGGGCATCGAATTCTAAATGATATCCATTATGGTGACGCGGGGAATCATAGCGGCATGAGATCACTAGCTGACAAGGCAAAAACGCAAGGATATTACTGGCCGACAATGATACAAGATGCCGCGAGGATGTCCCGACGATGTGAAGAATGTCAGCGCTTCGCGAAAAAAATCCACGCGCCGGCAACAATGTTAAACTCTGTCGATAGCCCGTGGCCATTTGCAAAATGGGGCGTAGACATCGTCGGGCCTTTCATCGAAGGATCAGGGAAGAGACGATTTTTGATAGTAGCCACGGACTACTTCAGTAAATGGGTGGAGGCTAAGGCCTTGGCCAGGATCAGAGACGCGGATGTGTTCACTTTCATATTCCAGAACATCATTTGCAGATTTGGTATACCTGCTGAAATTTTATCTGATAACGGCAAGCAATTACAGGGAAAAAATATAGACATGCTCTTCGACACTTTCAAAATAAGAAAGAACAAGTCCACCCCCTTATACCCTCAAAGCAACGGACAAGCGGAAGATACCAACAAGACCCTCGCCCTTATACTCAAAAAACAATTAGACGAGCATAAGGGAAGATGGTGCGAACAACTGCACAATGTCTTATGGGCATACAGGACAACACGAAGATCCGCTACCGGGGAATCCCCGTTTCTTCTAACTTATGGAGCTGAAGCAGTCATACCTACGGAAATCCTCATGCCAACCACGAAGACCGAAGCTTGGGAGAAAAACCTCACAACAGATATGATGTTAGAAAGGTTGGACGACTTGGAAGGAAGAAGGGAAGTAGCATTGCAAAAGATGGAAAATTATCAACGAAGACTAGCAAGGGAGTACAACAAAAAGGTAAAGCTACGGAATTTTGTAGAGGGATAGTATGTGTTGAGAACAATCCCACGGTATCAGCAAGAAAAGAAATGGGGAAAGTTAGCACCTACATGGGGAGGACCTTTCATGATCCACGACATTGCGGGTAATGGTTCCTACTACCTTCGTAATCTAAAAGGCGAGGTCCTCCGGCATCCTTGGAATGCCAAATGGCTCAAACCATACTTCCCATAGAAGCAACACAGATCTGAATCTGCTTGGAGTGTACCAGAAGAAGAAGGGAGCCTGACCGCTCCACATGTTTCTATCTCTGGAAGAGGAATTGCATACCTCAACTTATCAATCAAACAAGCTTTCAAATTATCAAGTCAGTGGAATCTACCTACAATATTGGGGAAAGTAGTTAATCTACAATCTCTCAGGGCTCCCCCATCAGTGTCCATAAGTGTAGGACCAGGGGGAAGGCACCCAGCAGAAAGAGATACCCAACCAATCTTAAGGCAACGGGTCGACGGAATGGGTGCGTAAATATTTTAAATCCCATATCCTAGAACGTTGCCCCGGCCCCCACCTTCTGGGAATCCTCTGGCCCAGGATTCGCCAGCGGGGTGACAGGTCTCTAGACGATCACGAAGGTACCTTCCTTCAGTATCGCACTCAGGAACACTTAAAAACTTTTGTTTTGATTTTTCACAAATACTTAAAATAAAAGCAAAACAACATTGTAGGTATATCAAGAAGAGATTCATTTCATAAAGAGTGATTACAAGAAGTGAAAGGCCAAAGTCAAGGATACACAATCAAAAAATATTCCTTTTACAGGATCATCAGCAAAAACTATCCTTGTTACATGATTACAAAAAGTATAATGATGCCGCGGATCCTACAAAACACTGCGATCTCTACCTAAGTGGCGGCCCCATCGGCAGGATTATTCCGAAGACTTGATGGGACGCTCCCACCAGAAGAGGGGCCCGAGGAGCTGGGCAAGGCAGAAGGAACGGGACGACGAGGATAGTTCTTCACGAGACCATGTTCATTCCTTAGGCCAAGTTCTATCCTCTCCAGCATCTTGTTCGTCTCCTCAGCCAATTGACAACGAGCCTTGTGTTTAATAACTGTTGTCCGCTGTTGGGCTTGGGATAATAACGAAGATAGCCGATTCACTTCTCTAGAAGCAGCACCAACGGCCTCCTCGCGGGTTGCTGCTAAATTCTTGAAGTGATTGGTCTGTTCTTCCTGCTGCGCTAAGGAAGATTGAGCCTTTTCAAGTTTTTCATTTGTGACGCGAAGGCGTCCCTCGAGCTCTGAAAAGGACAACATCATGGAGTTAGCGTAGATAAAAAACAGGGTCACACTCGATGAAATGGGATTATACCTTCGACACAATCCGAAGCCTCTTCATAATCATTAACAACCGCATCTCGCGCTTCGTCAAGATGATCATATTCCGCGGATAATTTCTTATAGTCTAGTTGAAGGTTGGTGAGAGTAAACTGACAGGCATCTAACTCTACCTGCTTCATCGAGTCCATATGACGAAGGTGGTCGACCTCTTTATTTATCTCTGAGACCCCTTTGCTGAGTCTGTACATGCACACTTCGAGATTCCTCTCAGACTCAGCATGACGAGCTACGTCGGCACGAGACGCGGAAAGAGCATTGCTGAGAGCGTAGACTTCAGCACGAGCATCATCTCTTTCTCTGGCAAGACAGAGCATATTATCCGGGACCCCTGAAAGAGGAATGGATCGAGCCGTCTGTAATTCTTCTTCCAACAGCTGAATCCTAGATTCCAACAAGGAAGTGCGCTCACGGGCTTCCCGCAGATTATCACGGGTCCACAGCAGTGTGCCATTAAATAAAGCACGATCATGGTTGTACAGATTTTGCATGTCGACCATCTGGACATGCCGCGCGCGCCATACCTCAGCCCGAGCATCCCATTTCTTAGCTTCACTCTTAATTTTCTCAACCAAATCTCTAATACGAGATTTTTGCCGAATTCTTTCGTTTCGAAGCCATATCAGCTCGGGGACGCCACCCACTGGAGATAGGGTGGGGAGACTCAGACAGAACAACTAAGAGATAAAAGAATGACGACATACGGCGAGGAAAAAGAACCAAACCTGTGAAAGTGGAAACTTGGCTACGAGTTTGCTCTAACTCAGCGCGCACTGCAACAAGTTCTGAACGCAGATCAGCCTTTGTTTCACCCAGCTTTTCTTTCTCCTTGAGGCTTTTCTTCAGCTCTTCTATTTCCACCTCAGCCGCAGATAATTCCTTTTCTCGGTGACGAAGCTTAGCCTCGAGCTTCAGAGATTTCGCTTTGAAGAACTGATACAGCACGTGGTTACAATGCTCGCTCCTCATCATCTACACATCAAGATGACAAAACATTATTTCACCGAAACGTCTGATCGTCACGTAGAAGTATGTACGAAAATTTACCTCCAGCACACGCTGCTGCGGAAAGCCATATTGATACCCGTCGGCGATAGCCATCATATCGGCAACGGAAGAAGGAGGCTCCGGCACGAGGGTATCTTCGGGAACGGTCAACCTTTTTCCCCAGGCTTCAGACACCTGCGCCTTAGAAGACATCTCCATCATACGACGGGTATACGCGGTTGACTCCTTTTCCCCAGCAACAACAGGAGCGGGATGAGAGACAAACAGAAGATTCTTTTCCTTAAACCAATCCATGATGGCGTCCTCACCCTCAAACGTCGGCGACTGGGTAAGACTATCGGCAGGCGCGTCAACGACAGATTTTCCTTTCTCTGACACGACCCCCTCAGCACGAATGTTGGCATGCTCCTCCGCGCCTACATGCACAGCAGGCTCCTCCTCACCAACATCTTCTACAGTAGCATCCCCATTACCATCACCACCAAGAACATCCCAATCATCATTGGGGGAAAGTAAAGAGAAGTCCTCGGGAAAATCGAGGGCTTCGTCAAAGAACTCCCCCGTGGAATACATCCGATCGAAAGAAAATTCTTGAGAAGTGGGAAGGGTATCCGCGACATCACCAGCAGGGACGGAAACATCCCCGATAACAACGTCATCCGCCACCACCGCTTTGTTCCTTCCTTCATCACCAGCGTGACCAGCGGAGACCTCTTCTTCGACATTGATAGGGGAGGTACCAGTACGTTCCTCCCCATCTGTAATCTCGTCCTCAGAAAACTCTTCGTTCACTGGACTAGTAACTTCTTCTTGGGCCTCAACCTCTCCCATCACCGTAGTATAAGACTGCTTCGGCCTAATCTTTTTCTTCTTCAATACCTGAAACCAACACCACAAAAAGAATTATTTTTCCTGTCTGATGGAAGTTCTAAAAAAGAAGCGCAGCTAGAATCTGCGTACCTGAGCAGCTGAGATATTCTTCGGTGGGAGTATAGCACCGGAACCATCCTCCTCGTCTCCCTCTACGACGTCCAGGGCATAAGGAAAATTCATGCCCGCAAAGTTCAGACGCCAGGGGCAGAAATCTCCATAGCGAACAGGAGGAGATTCGCGCGGCTTACTATTCTCGGTAGGCCGCCAACCGCGGGGACCAGGAATCCAACCGTAAGCCCACGGACCAACTATCTCGATAACGGTGGCGTGCCACTCGTAGTCATGATCGCGCTTGATCCTCTCTCGCGCGGGGAAGAGTTTCCGACAACTGGACGCCTCCGTGCCAGGAACATACTTCAGCTTGGCATCGCTGACCTCATTTAACAGACGAATCTCGCCTCGAGGAGCAGGGAGATTCCGAAGGCTGACACTCCACGGCTTGCGATTCCTACTATTGACGTAATCACCGAAGGAGTTATTGAAATTCTCAGGAGTATACCATTCCTTCTCCATGGGATTGGGAACGTAACAAGTCATCGACGTTTCCCCCTTACTCCGCAGATAGCATTCCTTCAGGGCGCGGAGATAATTCCCCGATAATTGGGATACGGAACGGCTGTGAGTATTGGTGGAAGAAACCTCACGACTAGCGAGCACGTCGTAGTAGAAGGAATCACCTGATTTATACAACGACAGCAATGAAGACTGACAGAGAATTTAAGATCACAGGTGCAATGAAGACAGACAAAAAATTTAAGATCACAGGTGCAATGAAGACTGACAGAGAATTTAAGGTCACAGGTTCAATGAAGACAGACAGAAAATTTAAAGGAAGAATGAAAATTGAGAGAGTGTTTAGGAAGAATGAAATTAAATTTTCTTTCTATCCTTAAAATACCCGAAAGAAAGAGAAGGAAATTAAGGGAGGAATGGGAAACGTGCCCGTTACATAAGCAGTTAATGCACGAATAAAAGACGTGCCCAAGTATCTAGGAGAAGTTATTAGGAGTGAGAAGAATATGCGACGATAGTTTTTCTTCAAGGCACCCATTAGTCATTTAAGCCCGAAGAAAAGGGGCAAATTGTGTACACATATATCTCACTATCAGACACGTGTGTATAAAAAGGTACGTGGAAAGCATGCAGGCCAAAACATCAAAACATGATGCGTCACGAAACACCGAATAAACCCCGAGGAGTTACTTTATCTCATCCCCAAAAGAGGAGCTAAGATCAACGGTGGGGAGAAAGTTAGCTGACACGGACTGACAGGGGCAGAAGACACTTGTCTGACACGAGCAGACCCCTCAACTACCCACATTAAACACTCTGAGCAGTGTACGTGTCGACCAACCTGTGGAACGAGCGAGGATGCCTCTGCGGGATCAAGGGGCAAACACAGACCTCCGCGTGATGGACGCAAGGACACAAGAAGATAAGGTTCCAACGGTCTTCAGAGATGGGTCCCACGTTCTAACCTTATAAATATCCAATCTCCACCAAGAGGAAGGGGGATCGAAAATATCAGGAAGGGGAGGAGAGAGAGAAAGAGAGAAATAGTAAGTGTAAGTTAATCCCTTAGAGGAGAGAAACATGTAAACCCCAAAAGTCATTCAACTATTCGTGTAACCGTGAAGAACATAGTAAAACAACAAACCCCGTGGATGTAGGCCTTAGTGCTGAACCACGTAAACCTTGGTCTTATTTACATTTCAACACTTTACATTCATTTAGCTCCGCGCATGTTTGCTTATATGTTTTGTTTTCCTTAATACTTATATCCCATGCACAAACGCCACGCATGGAGTTGTTGGATGAGGCCATGATAAACCCGAAGGTTTTGAGCCAATGAATCAACACCGGGGTACCATCATCATAATCTATTTAGATGTTAATGATTGATTGTGAGCGTTCGGACCCCCTCGTGGTCCGGGTGCTCACAAATGCTTGTGAAGCATGATGCATTTAACTTGGCTTCCACACCGTTCCAACTCACCCTTGATCCGCAAAAAGTTTATTAAGAAAACAAAGACTTTCCTAAAACGGCTAAAACGGATTTTTAAATCCCTAAATGATGGAATTTGGCTATATTCTGGTGACCGTGTGGATCTATAGATCACATGTCTTGATATTTAGGCTGTTTCCCATCAAAATGGACTCCTCTTGAGCTAAATTACGACACTCGGGTCCTTAACTTCCAAATAATCCAACGCGCGTGCGATAACTTGCTCTTCGTAGGTTGACAGGAAGTATGAGCATCCACTTGCTAGCATGCAACTAAGCTTCATCAAGCTTGACCAAAATCATCTCTTGCATCGAGCTACCGATCTTAGATGATATGAGGGGCCAATATGCCGCAATCATCTCACACTTAGATGATATGAGTGACAAAGTGCTGGACCGGCAATGCTACAACTCATTGCGGCTGCCTACGTACCCTTCCCTACTCTAAAGGGATCAAGCACAGACCGTAGTTCATCCACGAATGGATAGCAACTCAAACCAACTCATTTGCAAGTTCGTGGCCTAGCAAAAATGGTAATGACCTAGTCCACATAGGCCGTTCCGTTATAATGCACAATGATTATGCGTCATCGGGTCCGCGACATGGCATAGTTATGACTAAACATCAAATGCTCTCTTGGAAAGGCTACGCAGATATAAATGAGCCTTAGGCATCATTTATACTCTTCCGGATAAGCTATGAAGCTTACTTGGTACATAGTCCGCATATGCACCTTCAACCAAGTACCCTTCCCTATATATGTCTTAATGGAATTTCTACAAGTATGTTTAGGGGAGAAGATTGAAATGCTTGCTTCAATGATTGCGCGCAATGATTGCGCAACACTCTTTCGACCAGCCCTCTCTGGCCTGTTGCACAATGATTGTGCACTACTCGTTCTGCTAGACCTCTATGTACTGATGCACAATGATTGCGCTTCATCGTAATAATTGCGTTAATTCACAATGATTGCTTTATTTCGCAATGATTGTGTTCATTCGCAATGATTGCATACAATGATTGCGCAACACTCGTTCGGCCAACACTCTCTGGCCTGATGCACAATGATTGTGCGATATTATCTCTAAGACGATAGCCTTCATAATGCGCAATGATTACGCTGCAATCTCAAGGCCACCTACCCAACTGGCCTAATGCATCATGATGATGCGATATTATTCTCTTGACATAATGCACCATTTTGGCGCGGTATTGGCCTTAAGCCAATCTACCTCTTACCAAGCATCATAAGCTTTGAATGAAGCTTCATATCAGGCCATGGCGCATCATTTAGCATGCGCCATGCTAAAAACACTGGGTGTTACATTATTCACCCCTTTTAAATAATTTCGGTCCCGAATTTCGAAATCAAAATTATTGTGGACAATCTCTTCGGTTTGGATTTCCTGAGCAAAAGTCCCATACCAGATGCTCAAAAATCACGGGTTTCTTCAAGTTGTCATGAACAACAATTTAGACCTTCTGAGCAAACATCCCATACTACCTACTCAGGAATCCAAAAAGAGTCCACAACATTACCAAGATTCTCAATTGGCCAGTGCCAAAAGGATATCTCAACAAGGTATCCTAAATGTGCATCCCATACTACACACTCATGATTTCCTAAAGTTCACCCGGTTGAAAGATGTCATCGAAATGACAAGGGTTTTGCGCAGTACTGTGTGGAACAACTTCCAGTTCCCACCGTCCCTGACGGTCATCCAGGTTGCCACTCGTAAGTGGGATGTTATCCGGGCCTGACAACGCACACCCTTGGCCAGTTGCCAATGTGTGGGGATGATTAGTCCCATTATCTACCCATCGTCCCAGACGGTCTTCCGGATATCCACTCGTAAGAGAGGTTCCACTTAGGCCAGGCAAACTCACAACACTCAAACAAGCTCAACTCGATTCGCATAGTAACTGGTATAACAGTTACAAACTCTTTTCCGCGTAAAAGTTGGCCTACTCTCCAACTTTATTTCCTTTAGAAGGGAAAAATGTTCGTTTGACGAGTCCACTCCGCACAAGTCCCTAGAGTTTTCTCGAAACTTGCTCTGATACCAACTGTGGCAGACCGGGAAATTACGCCTTTGGCGCGTTGCCCCGCAGGCCGTAACTCCCCCTGTGCGCCATGATGAAGTTACGATCCGGGCCTCAAACCTAGGAAAATGCACGTCCATCTGCCCTTGCAAGCATGCTTGTGGAGCATGATGCAACTAACTTAGATTCCACGCCGTTCCAACTCACCCTTGATCCGCAAAGAGTTTATTAAGAAAACAAAGACTTTCCTAAAACGGCTAAAACGACCTTTTAAATCCCTAAACGATGGAATTTTGCTATATTTTGGTTACCATGTGGATCTAAGATCACATGTCTTGATCTTTGGGCCGTTTCCCATCAAAATGGACTCCTCTTGAGCTAAATTACGACACGCGAGTCCTTAACTTCCAAATAATCCAGCGCGCGTGCGATAACTTGCTCTTCGTAGGTTGACAGGAAGTATGAGCATCCACTTGCTGGCATGAAACTAAGCTTCATCAAGCTTGACCAAAATCATCTCTTGCATCGAGCTACCGAGCTTAGATGATATGAGGGGCCAATCTGCCGCAATCATCTCACACTTAGATGATATGAGCGACAAAGTGCTGGACCGGCAATGCTGCAACTCATTGCGGCTGCCTACGTACCCTTCCCTACTCTAAAGGGATCAAGCACAGACCGTAGTTCATCCACGAATGGATAGCAACTCAAACCAACTCATTTGCAAGTTCGTGGCCTAGCAAAAATGATAATGACCTAGTCCGCATAGGCCGTTCCGTCATGATGCACAATGATTATGCATCATCGGGTCCGCGGCATGGCATAGTGATGCCTAATCATCAAATGCTCTCTTCGAAAGGCTACGCAGCTATAAATGAGCCTTAGGCATCATTTATACGCTTCCGGCTAAGCTATGAAGCTTACTTGGTACATAGTCCGCATATGCACCTTCAACCAAGTACCCCTCCCTATATATGTCTTAATGGAATTTCTACAAGTATGTTTAGGGGAGCATATTGAAATGCTTGCTTCACTGTTCATCGCAATGATTGCGCAACACTCTTTCGACCAGCCCTCTCTGGCCTGATGCACAATGATTGTGCACTACTCATTCTGCTAGTCTTCTATGTACTGATGCACAATGATTGCACTTCATCGTAATGATCGCGTTAATTCGCAATGATTGCTTTACTTCGCAATGATTGTGTTCATTCTCAATGATTTTTTTACTTTGCAATGATTGCATACAATGATTGCGCAACACTCGTTCGGCCAGCCCTCTCTGGCCTGATGCAAAATGATTGTGCGATATTGGCGCCAAGCCGATATCCTTCATAATGCGCAATGATTACGCTGAAAGCTCAAGGCCACCTACCCAACTGGCCTAATGCATCATGATGATGCGAGATTTGTCTCTTGGCCAAATGCCACACATAATGCACCATTTTGCCGCGGTATTGGCCTTAAGCCAATATGCCTCTTACCAAGCATCAGAAGCTTTGAATGAAGCTTCATATCAGGCTATGGAGCATCATTTAGCATGCGCCATGCTAAAAACACTGGGTGTTACATCCTTGGTGTTTCTTTGGACGTTGATTTTGCTTTATTGGTATCTTTTGCTTTATCCATGTTCTGCAAAGAAAAATGATTTAAGGGGAAAAACACGCTTATCTAGTTGAAAAATGATCAAGGGGAAAAAGATAGCTATGATAGCTTTGTTAGGTTGAATCATGGTGGTTATGATGATAAAAAAAAGTAGTTGTCAAGAAATCGATGCATAGCCTAGATACGGAGGAAAAAAGCAAAGTATGGTGATTACCATGCTTATTTAGTTGAAAAATACCCTAGATCTAGTGTTTTAGAAGGTATTTTGTAAGAGTTTTTGTCCACTCTTTCCAAGACAGGAGTCTGAGGACAGATCATGTCTTCGGTAATGTTTTTTTTTTTCTGTATGATTAAAGAGATGTTGATCTATGAGGTTTGCCAACTAGGTACAACTAGAAAGTTGGGTCATGAACAAGCCATGAAAATCAACAATCGTGAGAGAGATAAAATGATGAGACAATATCGATAAGAAAGATTGAAAACAAGGAAAACAGGAATGATAAATCTTTCACAGGAAGGAAAGTCCCTGTTTCTAGCGCCAAACTACAAACACCGAAGTAACGTTGGTATCTTCGTGTCCACAATCGATATTCGCAATATGAATAAACATAATAGATTGAACGAATAAGTAATGTAAGAACAAATAAAGAGAGACGACGATTTTCATCGAAGCCTATCATCATTATGCAAATTCTTAACAAAGCAAACATAATGAGAGTGCATGAATTGGCTTAGATAACGTTACCAAAGGCACTGAATATGAATATGACGATGATAATGTAAGTGCTGAAAATAAATGAGACGCTAATTTACGTGGTTTAACACTAAGGCCTACCTCCACGGGGTGTTGAGAGGTTTCACTATGTATTAAAGTAATTACTGAGTTTAAGTCAAATGACTTTGAGTGGAGGATGAAGATCGGATTACATGGTTGTAGTTCATACCTAATATTCACTCTCTCTCTCTCCTAAATACTTCCTCTAAGTATGAAAATAGTCGGCCCTCTTTCGTTTGGTGGAGTTTTATATTTATATATCATCGGGTGGGTACCTCGATACAACTGTCATCGACT
This sequence comes from Papaver somniferum, assembly GCF_003573695.1. Lineage (NCBI taxonomy): Eukaryota > Viridiplantae > Streptophyta > Magnoliopsida > Ranunculales > Papaveraceae > Papaver > Papaver somniferum. The sequence goes on along the minus strand of NC_039363.1, from coordinate 25,328,414 downwards.
GTCTTGATCTGTGTGTCGATCCCGTTAAGATACGCGGTGATATTCTGAAGATGTTCAGCGGAATATGCTCAACTCTTCGGTGCACCTCTCTTTGGTCCACTCATATTCTGCTACCTATGAGCTTTCACTTTGCATTTAATATGAATGGTTGAATAATCCCACGCCTTAGACAGTTGTTAATGCGGTCTTCTCTACTCATATCCGAGTCGTCATTTGAATTTATGCCGAGATGGAATAAAGTGGAATTGTGAGCTATTCATGTGCCTCGCATATGTATTCTCATCAGGTACTCCCCAGTTCTTTGACCGTCATATGTGTACCAGGACACATGGTTGATAACAATTTAAGACTTGTGGTACTGTTTAGGTGTTATACGTGTCATCCTTTTTTGATGCTCCCATGTTGTATGGTCTCCACGTGCCTGATGGTGACTACGTATCCACACGTACCATGTTATGTCATGCACGGTAGTGATGGAGCAGAAAAATAAAAAATCAACTGTGCTTTTTGGTAGTGGTACTCCGGTAAATGGGTCATGTTATGTCATGTCTTCGTGGTAATGATAATATGGTAGTGATGGACAACCTGTACCAAGGAAAGAATCATTTCGCTACCTAGGATCAATACTCCAAAGTAATGGGGGCATCGAGGAGGATATTAGCCATCGAACCTAATCTGGCTGGAGGAAATGGCGTCTGGCTTCTGGCATCCTCTGTGACCGCAAAGTGCCGCTAAAGCTTAAAGGTAAGTTTTACAAATCCGCGATCAGGCCTGCCATGCTTTACGACGCGAAATGTTGGGCGATAAACAACCGGGACACTTTGAGACTGAAGAGTACCGAGATGCAGATGCTGAGAAGGGCATGCAGACATACGAGGCATGACCGTATCAGGAATGAGTACGTACTTAAGAAACTTATGGTAGCGCCAATCAAGGAGATGCTCGCACAACATCGGCTGCGCTGGTTTGGGCATCTCCAGCGAAGACTGCCTGATGCCCCAGTGCGAGTAGGTCGCATCAGGCGTGCCGTAGGAAGGATGCAACGCAGAGGCCGACCGAATCTAACTTGGGACGAGTGCGTAAAGAACGACTTGAGCAACCGAAATCTTTCACCAGAGCAGGCGTTGGACAGACAAACATGGAAGGCGGCAATACGCGTGGAAGAGGAGGGTTTCAGGTATGTATACTAGCAACCCTCTCCTTTATTTCCTATAAACTTCTTTACAACCCAATCAGCGAACACGTAAAGGAAACCCTGCAGTTTGTGAAAGAGGGGAATCCCCCTGTAGCGCTGCAGTTGGCAGGATTGTGAAGGGGCAACGCCCCATAGCTTCTGCAACCGGTACATGATGTAAGTATATCCGCGTTAATAGTCGAGAATTCATAATCCCATTAACACGGTGATTACTGTCCATCTGGTCCAAAAACAAAAACAATCGCGACGCGAGTAGCGTCAAGTATTTCTACTTGCCGTAGTGCAAGTTGTGAAGTTCGGACATACCGACACAAAACCTATGTTCGCTTCTTAGGAGATACTTTCTAGTCGACCCGGTACTTGTTACTGGAAAAACTTTGGATTTGAATTTGGAGAGGAAAAATCAACTCCTTTGATTGTTTGACTTCGGGTGGAAGTAAAGTAATACTTTGGTCAACACCCACCGACAAAGTCTAGTAGGTGTGGTTGCCTATGTAAAAAAACTTTGTTTACGACGCTGGACCGAAGATCGTAGATTGTCAACGTCTTGTTGCTCTTCTTGGTTCCCGAACGTTTCGAGGTTGTTCTCTCTCGAAACCTGAGGTATCACTCGATCCGACCCTATCCGTCTTAATTAGTTTCCATGTGATTTCAATCCTGAATCTCAATCACCAGTGCTTACGTTTTCATTATTGTTTTTAATTTATTTTTTTAAAGAAAATGTTGTTTGATAATCAGATGGCGGATGGGAATATTCAATCACGTTATGTGAAGTTAACTAAAGATCAAGATGCAGTTGCTGAAGATATTCAACCCGGTGAGCTTAACCAACCTGTTCATGTACCTCAGGTTTGTTTCTCTCATTTTTACTTTATTTTTTTATTTTTTTTTTATTTAATTCTTCCTATGTTTGATCTAATATTCTTGAATCATAGTTTGATACATTGTTGTTTGGGGTTAAGATCTGGTGTTCTCGATTACCTATGCAACTTTTTATCAGCAAGTTTGATTTTTTGTTACAAATAGGATTTTTGAGATTTCCTGGTAAAATTAGGGGTTTGGTGATTTTGTAATCAATCTGTGAGTTTTACAATTTTGTTGATGAAATTGAGGTTTATATATTTTCTGATGAGAAGGGGGTTTTCTGATTATTATTATTATTAGTATTATTATTTTTTTGTTGTGAACTTAGGGTTTTAGGGATTTATTCTGATAATGTAGATTTGTTTGAACTATATGTTTTATGCGTTAGATCTGGTACTCTTGGGTTTGTAATTTGCTTATATTAATATTTTTGATCTATTGATTTGGGGTTGAAGTGCGGAAATTTCATGAAGAAGGGTTATTGGTTGTAAGTGCTGATTGATTTGTGTCTCTGTTAAAATTGGGGAGCAGTTAACTGTTCACAGATGTAACGAGTGTGGTCAACCGCTTCCTGAGAGTTATGAACCCCCTTCAGATGAACCTTGGAGCACTGGGATTTTCGGCTGTGCAGACGACACTGACAGCTGTAAGTTTTCGTCTCCATTTTACTAGTAGTGTAGTTCATTGTGTATCGTGCCGACAAATTGTAAGAGTTAGGGTCCTATTTACTTGTGATTTGTTCTTATTTAAAATTGCAACTTACAACTCAAAATTTGAACTGCTCATTTTGATTTAACAGTGGTGGTAACTATGTTTAACCAATTTTCCCTGTCAATTTTGGGGAAGCACAAACATTTACTGGTTATCTATGGCCAAATCCAGTGCTTCTTTTGTTTCCTTTTTGCGTGAAGATTTCTCTTGGAAGATAAGTTCGCCTAAGCCATAACCTTCTTGACTCGCCACACCTTTACTATCTGAACTATGAACAAGTAAGCAAATAAGAAATGCAAGAATCATGTCAACTCAATCTTAGACATAGTTAATGTCGACTTTGTTCTAGCTTACACACTTAATTGCTCTTTGACTTCAGCCAGCTTCGGCTATAGAAGTTACGGGTTTGAAACAGATTTGATGATCGAGTTTTATATTATGGGACATAATTATAGGGAAAGGTTGATTGCCTCCTATGTGGTATTTTTTCTCTGTCACTTTTGTGCATCTTGATTGTTCTTATGCTTATTAATTTTAATTCACACCTGATGCGAGCGATACCCTGCAAATAGCTGAAATCATTAGCAACCCAGGTGCTTCTGAGGCAATCATGTTCTCGGAACTATTATACAACATGTTGTCTTTTGACTATTTGAACTAAGCAACCCAGGTGCTTCTGAGCTCTGCACATAGCTGAAATCATTAGCGGTCTTTCCTTTCTTATGTTATTATGCCCTTTCTGTGATGTTTCCGCGCTGCCTAAATTCCTCAAAAGATTTATAATTTAGTTCTAGGAATTGGAGCTACAGATGCAACATGTTGTCAGGCTGTCAGCACTGTGACAAAAGAAACCTTGAAAAAAAAAATATAGTGCACCAGACATGGTAGCAACCATGAAATGTCCCCCAAGGGTTTTGGCTTATCCAAAAAAAATAAATCCCCCAAGGGTATGAGCTTTTAAGGTCTTCAATAACATGATCAGATATACATCAGATAAAAATCTCCAAGATCTTCACTGAACTTCAGCACCTAGCCTTGAGTCCAAATGCCCAATAATTAGTTAGTGAACCCTGAAACATGACTTGGATCAGTTTGTACATTGGAACAAAATTGTTTGCATAGTCGAAACATGGATGCTTGATGTGGAAGTCAATATGCATGAGTATTTAGTTCTTCAAAGGCACTAACAACCATTTCTCGTGTCCTCCTATTCTGGTTAAGTAACCTTATAACCTTTCTCACAACAAAAATATGTCTTTTGTAGAGAACATATGCATCTTCACAGCATGTCTTATTCCCAAACCCCTATTGTTTACTTCTACAGGTTGGACCGGATTGTTTTGCCCATGTGTGTTGTTTGGGCGTAATGTTGAAAACTTGAGGGAAGACATCGAGTGGACTAAGCCTTGCATTTGTCATGCCATCTTTGTTGAAGGTGGTATTGCACTTGCAACAGCAACGGCAGTCTTTCATGGTATTGATCCGAGGACATCGTTTCTCATATGTGAGAGTTTGATGTTTGCTTGGTGGATGTGTGGTATCTACACTGGTCTTTTTCGACAGTCGCTGCAGAAAAAATATCATCTCAAGGTAAATTCTGACTTTCAAATGTAATCTAAAAACTGAGTGCTTTAAGATTGTAGTCCCTTTTTACATTTTTAGGATTTGTTTCTTTTCTCTTTCGTCCACCTTTACTTTGGCTCACATTCTTATTTCTTTTGTATTCCAAGATTTCTTAATTGTCCCAATCCCGGAAATGCTGTTTACTTGGTTCACCTGCAAATACTCATTTTCACTTTTCTGTCTCTGATTCCCTTTCCTTTGTAATGATTTACAGAATTCACCCTGTGATCCTTGTATGGTGCATTGTTGTATGCATTGGTGTGCTATGTGTCAGGAGCACAGAGAAATGAAAGGACGGCTTTCTGATAACATGGTAATGCCTATGACCATAATCAATCCTCCTCCAGTTCAGGAGATGAGTGCCAGCAGCAGCCAGGAACCTGCCACAACAACTGCCTCTGCTAATGGTGGTGCTGAAAACACGAGCAGTAGCACTAGTTTGGAGATTCAACCATTATAGGAACTTCTTCTTATCTACTGTATGTAGTACATAAGCCAAAGGAAAAAAAAAAGGAACAAATGATACTCGGAGTTCTAGAAATTAGAGATTTTTCTGGGTCTTGCTCTGTTTTTGTGTTTACTCATGGATGGTTTTATATATAAACTATTGTGCAGCACTCTGGTAGTGAAGCATGCCACCGTGACAATCACCATGGATCAAACAATTTTTTCTAGAAAAGGTTCGGTTCAAATAGATTTTCTTCTTCTTTCTCGTTTATTTTTGTGAACTTATAAAACAAGTTGCATAGGTTTATTAAAATACTTCAAATTTATAAAAGATTTAGTTTAGTGAAATTCTGCTACTAAAGGTTGAATATTTTTCTGGCTCTTGTTCTTCTTTTGAACGAGTTGGTAAGAAAATTATTTATTTTTGTGCGCACGTGAACGTAGCAGCTAGGGAAGATTTTTACTTGTTTCGACTTTAAATATTTAAAATATAGGACGAAGATACAAAAACGAAGGGAAGATGATAATAAACTGTGCAAGGAAGGGTCGGTGGAAAGTTGGTGTCACTGCTGACAAAACATATTTTAACACTTGCAGACCCTTCTCACCACATCGGGCTATCCGATACTGCATAAATTTCTTATCCAAGACGAGAGCTTATGGTACTTGACAGCAAGGTTTGAAAAGAGGAACTAGGAATTACTGTTTAATCCAGTATAGGAGAACCGGTTAATGTGTAGTCCAGCATTAAAAAAAAAATTAATCGTTGTTTTTGGACCAGACTTTTTATTCTCTCGTCTAGCACACGTGAGAGTGATTTGAATCCGTAATTTTGCTTATACCAAACGTACCCTTCTGCAACTGTGTATAACGAGGAAATCAAATTCGAGCTTCGAGCTCTTTTTTTTTGCATTTTTTTTCTTCATTTCAGATCCAAGTCTCTCGCTTTTCTTCTGCTGCGTGTTTGTGTCTCTCGTTCTCTGCTGCTGGTTGTGTCTTTCAATTAGGTTCATCTCAGATTCGAATTAGGTTTATCTCAGATTCGAACAAGATATTTACTATAATCATCTTTCTCTACTGCTGCTCTGTTTTTTCTTGTAATCTGATTTTTGTATTTTTTGAGATATGTTTGTTCATTAGACAAATCATGTAGTAATTTTGCTTTTCTTTTGATATAGCTGCAGTTCATTAGCATGTTTTTTTTAATATGATCACGTGTCTCAAAATATATGGAACATATTCATTCTTAGACACGGTACATAATGATATATATTACAATGTTTGTTATTTATCCTACATTACATGCAATACGTACTGCATATAGCATGCTCTTTGTTATTTATCCTACATTACATACCAATACGTACTGCATATAACATGCTCTTTGTTATTTATCCTGCAGTACATGTCAATACATATCAAAATGTATAGCGCATATCCATTCAGAGACTCAGTACATGTCAATACGTACTGCATAGAACATGTCAATACATATCAAAGTGTATAACACATATCCATTCAGAGACTCTTTTTTAGATGTAGTAGATGTCAATACATATCGAAATGTATAGGAAATATACATTCAGAGACTCAGTACATATCATTTCGTATCATATTAATATGTATATTATGAATGTTTTTTCGGGGGTTCGTTAGTTTTTGGATCATTTTTTTACAGGGTCAACATGTCTGCCGTTGCTCACGATTCAGATATTTCTTGCTACTCTCATGTATACCACAAGCAATACCACTTTGGATATTTCGTTACATCGTCTTCGAATTTAGACGATTTGAAGTTTGCTATCTATAATACGTGGAGCTGGTTGACTCCATCGACTATTGTTATTAACTATGTTGAGAATGAAGTGATTGTTCCTGTTCTTGCTGATGTATCGCTCCAAAGTCTTGCTGCATTACATTTTGCAAAGAAATCGGCTTTCTTTGATTTGCAGGTGGATGTTATTTCATCTGACGGATCTAGTTCTTCTAGGCATATGGATGTTGACAATAATGTAGACTTAGTTGTGAGTGCAAAAAACAGTTATTTGAAACATGATAAAGAGGTTCCAAATGTGCTTTTTTCAGATGGTTGGAGGACATCTTTGAGGATATAAAACAACTATTCTATGGTGGTGTTGTACGTATAGCTTGCGAAAAATACTGTTTGAGAACTGGATATAAGGTAAAGAAGTTGAAAAATGACCTTGAGACATTCACCGCCGAATGCAGCGAGAAAGGTTGTTCATGGAGGCTTCATGCAACTGCCATTGGTAGTTCTATTGATGTTTTTAAGATAAAGGAACATGTGGGGAGGCACACATGTGGTGGTGGTTATATGTTGAAGAATCCAACTGTTACGAGAAAGCTTATGAACAATTTAATTCATGAGCGTGTCAGGCACAACCCTCTCATAAAGCCAGCAGAGATTGTAGATTATGTTAAAGTTGGGGGCGGGATCAACATCAAATATCACCACACATATCACGCACTTGAGTTATCAGACAACATATTTTTGGTAATGATGTCAAATCGTACACTGATCTTGCATGGTGGGTGAATGCAGTTAGGGAAACAAACCCCAGGTTATATATCGATTTTGACTACAACGATGCAACAAAGAGATTCAATAGGCTTTTTATTTGCTTTGGAGCTTGTAAAGAGGGCTATAGATTGTTTCCACCGATGATACTCTGTGATTGTCCATTTCTTACTGGGACTTTTAAAGGAGCTCTCATGGCAGCAACATCTCTTAATGGCAATCAAGGTAACTGGTCTTTTTTTTTTTTCAAGAATATAAAGCACAGTTTGGCTAAGTTAGCCTACGTAAGTGGTGGTTGAGATTTACTCTCCCAATACATAAATCTACGGCTGTAATTTCTCCCATAAAACTATCATTTAATGACCCATTAAGAGAAATCTAATATAATAAATATAGTAAATGATTAATAATAAATGCCTAACTAATTAGTGTTTGACACTAATTGCTGATAATAAATTATTAATCAATTACTCTGAATAATATTTTTTCACCAATTGCTCATAATAAATGATCTATTAATTTTTCATTATAAAATCTCCCCTAATTAATTTAATAAATTTTTATCTCCAATAATAAATAATTTTGTTAAAAACAAAAACAATATATTGCGATAGTAGGTGGTGGAAGCGGTGGCGTAGGTCGAATGGATCACTAACCTGATAATATCAGTAGATATTAGTTACGGCACGGGTTAAGCCTTATAAACACATAATTAACCACCAATCTAAGGAACAAATACAAGAGATCTGGATCTGTCCGTTAACTCATTTAATGGATCAGTTTAAGTTTTGGTTATGCAATCCCATTAAGCAAAATCAATACTAATACTTTGATACTTCACTTTCTTATTATTATCATCCAACTACAACTACAGCTTAATGGAGACTGGGTTCCTTCAAACAGGATTTTTTTTTATCGTGTTCTCATCAAAATGTACATCTCCGACCAATCAAACTATTACGTTGTAATAATATTTGAAAAAACCCTTTCTTTTTTACATTGCTTCATGTATAAATTTTTGGGCTTTCGAACATTTTTTTTTTAAATTTCATTTGTTGTATATTTAGCTGAAGTATACATTTTCAAAGATAGCCTACTTGATTGTGATAATCTCATGATTGAAATTTAAGGATGTAGGTATTCTGTTATTAGTCAGATTGTTAAAATTTGGCTATCGCATGTCACCTGGTTTTTAATATATTCACAACCTTTTGGTTTAGAAATGTGAGGTTTTCTCAAGTACCAAATTTTCCTTTCTGTTTAGACTTTTGTGGAAATAGAAATTTAGTTTCATCTTGATAGATACACCTAAAGAGAAACTTATAAAATTATTTAGATTACACTTTATATCTGAGAACTAATTGGTATTTACAAATGATCATATATGAACGCCCCGTTTTTTATTCTTCTAATTATACGTAATTTATATAATACCAGTGCTTAAACTCTAGGTAGGTACATTAATTTATTGCCGGGGTTTGTTCAACTTAAATATTTGTATAAGTGCTTTACTAATTGGTGTCTCATTAATTTCTCATGATGAATGATTTATTAATTTTTCATTTCCCTTAATCAACCTAATAAATACATAATTTCATAAATAAATAATTTTAACAAAAATTATATCAAAAGACATTATTAGTGGTAGTAGAGTAAGTAGGGGTGATAGAAGCGGTGGTGGGTGTTAGTGAGTGGTGGATGCGATGGAGTAGTGGAGGAAGTAATACTAGTGCCGGTGGAAGAAATAATGGCGATCGACGTTTTTTATGGTGGTGGGTATCGGTGAGTAGTTGTGGACAAAATTAGTTTTGTGTCTATATAACCAGGATAACATTGTATTGTGAAAGATATAATTGGTTATTTTTAGCACGATAGACACATGCAGATACCAAATATTTCAAGGATGATAACATATCATATTGGAAAAAATAATCATGACCGCTAGATCACCCAGACGGTACTCATACTATCTTTAGTACCCGATGGTATGAATCCTGTTTTTACTTTTAAATTAAAACAAAATATAACAAGGAAAAAACGTAATTGAATAAATTAATTGATGATTTAATTTTGTTCAATCTAAATTTTATAGATGACGTTTGTGATTAATTAAAATTAAAATTACGCAGAATGGCCTATGACGGGTGGACGTCGCTGGTGGTGGTGAAAAGGGTGGTAGCAAATCGTTTTGTGGTGGTGGAGGGTGTTGTTGAGTATTAATAAACTATGTTAATTCCGTTTTGCCACAAAATGGGTAACATTGTAGAGTTTAAGATGTGGCTGATCGTTCTAATACTAAAATAAACTCGGTTAGAATACATGAAAATTAAAAACAAAAAATAAATAATAAAAAAAAAACCGGAATGTCACGTTATATGATAGCTATAAATGAACGGCATGAGTCAAAGTCAGTACACAAAAAATTACTTATTGTTGAGCCATGCCGTTACAACACAGGTTACACCGTACTAAGGTATTTTTTTCTTCCTATTTCTTGTTTTGTATTACAAAGCAAAGTATCACTAAGTTAGGCAAGATAAAGCGATGTCTTAATTTTCCCTGCCAATTAATAAATCCACGTTTGAGGTCGATCCCATGAATACACGCTTTAATTGAGAAAGAATGCATTACATATTCTCTTATTCTCATTTCAATAGTCAAAATCAAAGCGTAGAAATCTGGTCGACCGAAAATAAAAAACTTACCTTCCATAAAACTAAAGAACTAGATCTCTCTCACACACCCAGTAGCAGAACTGGATTTTAAACTCTAACTCCTCGCTTTTGAGTAAACGAAAGTCAGAAAGAAATTGAGACAGAGAGATAGATTGTAGAGAGGAAAAAACTTAAAACCAAAAACATACTTCTGATCAATCTTCTTTCCATGTTCTTTTGATCTTCTTCCGCCTAAACATACATCTATGAACAATCAAACTACTCTGAGATAACACTTTTTGAGAAAATTCTTTCTTTTTACACTGCTTCATGTACGAATTTTAGGGGTTCTTTTATTGAATTTCATTTGTCGTGCATTTAACTGAAAGTATACATTTCCAAAGATAGGCTAATTGATTACGATAATCTCATGGTTGAAACTAAGAGGTGTTTCTATTTTTTATTAACTAGATTATGAAAATTTGGCTGTCGCATGACTCCGGATTTTGGGTTTCAATGCATTTGGAACTTTTTGCTCTAGAAAGGTAAGACTTTCTCAAGTACCAATTTTTCTATTTATCATGTTTAAACTTTAGTGGAAATATCATTTTTCTTTCATCTTTATATGGACATAGAGATAGAATTAAAAGATTATTCTGATAACACACCATAGTTTGGCAGTTGGCTGGTGTTTACCACACACACACACATACACATATACAAACACACTCGGATGAAAATGGTAACCATTTTCTTAGTCTTCTCAATAACTTAACGATATTTTCAGGATCAACCCATCCTTTAATTGTTATCTTTTGTTTAGGAAATCAATATATGTCGCATGGACCTTGCAAATTTTGAAATGAATTCTGAATTATGTCCACCTAGGAAAACACAAAAAATAATAATGAAAAGTAAAGCAAAAAACTGGTGTATGGTACAACTAATTACCATCAATGCCATTAAAAGCTTTCTTGATCTTCAACACGCATCCAACATAGTCTTTTCATAAATATATTTCAGCCAGTCGAGGTTTTTATATGATTAATAAGAAACACGACACCTCTTACATATATTTTTGTTACATTAAATTGAAGAAATTAATCTTAATGATTGTGCACTCTTATTATATTGTTTTGATAATACTATTTTTTGGAGAGATGGTTTAAAAACAGGTATAACTCTAATCCAGGGACCATGAGTAAGCATGAAAACAAGAGGAAACTTCTCTCCTCTAAATAAGATTTCATCTTGTAGAGTGACTTCATAATCAATAATCTTATATTTTGTGCACCAGGAAGCAATATCTGAAATGCGAAAGGGATAGGTCAGTTTAGGAATAGACTTTTAGGAATACAAGAGTTTTTTTTTATGAGAGACAACAACTAGATAGGAGCACTACGTTGATCGGGTAATTCAGTCTCAACGTAACTAAAAAGGAAAAAATATGTGCAAGTATTAATATTTTGATTTAGCGTAAAACCATTGTGCAATATTTTGGTTTTCTTTCTCAATTTTGTTCTTTACGAAGTATTAGGATGAATGGGCTATGTTCTCCACTATTTTTATATTTATTGGTAGTTTCACAAAGATTTGATTGCAATTTAAAAACCGATAGCAAGAGTAAGGAAGTTACCAATTTCCATTTTTTATTTGAACATACAATTGTGAATTTCAGTTTCCAAAACGAATATTTTTCTCACATGAGAAATTATGTACATTAAACAATTTATGTCAAAGAGATGTTACTTGGATTAGGCGCGTGCAATACTAATCGGTTATTGATCTATGACTTCTTTTTAATGTATTAGATAGATTTTAGACTTTTGAATTGCATTTTCTAATTAGTAATGTGAATGTAATACTGATCAATTATTAATTAATCATGATGTTTGATCTATGAACTTCCTTTATACGTAGTATAAAATTTCAGACTCCATTATTGCTAACGATAAAGTGTTAGAATTTCGAATTGCATTCACTGACATTTTGAATTCCTATTTTAATGGATTGTCTTATGGAATCACAATTGGAATTTGGATGCTCTAATTATAATGTTCCATTTATATATCAGTTGTAAGGGGCCTATAATTGAATTTCATCGCCAACTTCTAGCACCTTTCAGCTATATGGTGTGAAACTTTTGTGGCCTAATATGGAAGTCCATATGTGAGTTGAGTTACTTTATTGACACAACATAAATTGCTTGAGCTGCATTCAGTTAAGGACTATTGATTCAGGTGTCATAGTGTGCCATTTTTTGGGTTTTGTTTCAAAATTCGGGAGGATTGGATTAGGAAACCATTAATTCTTGATAGATAATCTAACATAATCACCCAAAAATTTATATAAAGGAACGGGTTAAACTCTAGTTTTACATATGGTAGATCTAATATAATATGTACTGCCTATTTTTGTAACAATACAAGGACATATAACTACTACTGTCTATGCTTAAAACAAACAAAAAAATAGAACAAGGACTACATGTTGATATGTAGTGTTTGGTAGTTAGATTACTCATTGAATACAATACTGACAATGAGTATACTACTACATATTAACCTTACTGAGTATGAGGTAAACCATACTGCATGTCAATATGTAGTGTCATCTTTTCACATACTCAAGCAGTTGGTTATTATTTTCCTTTTAGCAGAAAAAAGACTACATGTTGATATTTACTGTTTGTTATCCTTTTAGCAGTTGCTTAACATAGATAATAATTCCTTTTGTAGGTTTTTATCCTCTCGCATATGCATTAGTTTCTGCAGAAAATAAGGACAATTGGAAATGGTTTTTCAAGAATCTGAAGGAAGTTGTGGATGATCACCCTATCACTTTTATGACTGACCTAGGTGAAGGGTTGGTTAAATATATTTCCAAAGTGTTCCCTAATTCTCATCATAGCTATTGCTACTTCCACTTGGGTCAAAACTTACCTATCGCAAAGTCTGACGAAAAGTATAAAGAAGTGACCGATTCTTTCAAAAAGGCAACATATGCGCTTTCTCCTGCAAGATACGAGGAAGCTCTTCAGGAAATGGTTAATTTGGGAATTCCATAGGTTGCTGACTACCTCCTTCCAAAGGAAAAGTGGTCCAGTGCATTCTTCAAGGGCTGTAGGTATGGTCAGACTTCTTCAAGCATTGTCGAATCGTTTAATAATTGGATTAACCGCGAGAAGAAGTTACCTGCATGTGCGTTCCTTGAAAAGATCAGGTTTGTATCAGTTTCCTTTGTCACATTACAAGCTTATATGTAGTTTTAGGATTTTATTAGTTTTTTTTTTGTAACAGTACAAGCATGTATGTTCTTGTAGTAGGGTAAAAACTGATTCTGCTGAAAATGGTAAATACGGTGTGTCGCCGAGAAACGAATCTAAACCCTAAACAAATGTATTACACATGAATACTTTATATTTGAGAGATCAATTTGTACAATTCTGGCCTAAACCAAGAAATGGTCGTTCCAGTCTTGCTTCGGTCATAAAATGAAGGAGAAGGGTTGATCTTAGGGAGGCCAAGTGAAGAAGGTCTTGAGATCAGAATGATGAACTATGAAGGTGTGGATGTTTTACGAATTGTATCAGAATGTGGAACTTGCTTTAGGAATGTAAGCTATAATTTCTTGGTGTTTTATGGATACTGGTGTCAATAACACTGTTGTTTGTCGAAATAGAATGAAAAATCTATGTATACAAGTCATAGTCGAACCCCCTGATCTCATAGGAAGTGGAAGTAGTTGAGTAATGAAGAAGTGGGGATTGTGTAGAATGGTGAAAACCACGTCCTTACTATGAGGGGAAGACTGGTTGGTTTTATTCCCACTTCTTCTCTACTATCACTAACTGTCCGCCTTTCCTGACACTTTCTCGTAAACGCTGTAAACCGCTAGACCAATACCCTGATGAACATCCCCCAGTTTGTGACATATTTGATGTCTCGAGTATTTTGTAGAAAAATATGTCGCAAGTTGCTGAGTGGGTCTTGCTTGCAAGACCTAATTATTTCGACCAATCACGCGCAAGCTAGGCGGCGGGCAGTCATATGTGGCAAGTCAAGCCATGAGACTTGCCGTAAAAAATAGCATGCAATGCTCTTATGTTAAATAATTAAGTTATTTGTGAAATCTATATTAATGAAATATCGCCTGTATTCGATGCATGTAAAGCATCGATTTTAAGCAAACAACTCAAAATAATCGATGCTCATGAAGCATCGTTGTATAGAGCCTGTCTTGATTAGTCGCAGAACTAAATGTCTTAAAATGAGCGCGACCAGCCATCTTTGAGCAGCTGTCAGAAGACGCTTGAGCATATCAAGGGCAAGTCGATCGACCCTCACAGAAGAGGGGCGGTCGGTGATCACTACGACACCTTATTGGTCGCCCAGAATTAGATTTAGGCCGCTCAATTTGGCTGACCAAGTTGGGTGGCTGAGATGATTTGCGATAGTTATTGGCTGCCGTTGAATTTAATTAATACCCTTGTATGAAGCGTGACTAGCCTACTTTGAGAAGCTTCCAGGAACTATTCGAGCAAGTTCAGGATGGTCCGGTCGGTTCCCATGGAAGAGGGGATGTTAGCGATCACGGCGACATCTCATTGGTTTCTCGAAATGAGATCTAGGTCGGTCGATTCGGCCGGCGAAGTTGGATGGCCAAGATTTCTTTGCGGCAGTATATGATCGAACTCAAGGCTTTTAAAGCCGTGTGTCCGGAACTCTTTAAGAGATCGGTTTGCGGCATTGCTGGCAGGTTTGAAGCAATGCGGTTGGTCGGGCTATAGCTGAACCGCCGGTGAGCATATCTGTGCCTCGCCGGTCGCTTAAAATCAAATTTGAGCGGGTCAATTCGGCTGAAGAAGTTGGACGGCCACGATTGATTTAAGACTACCATGTGCGGTCTTAATTCGATGAAAACCTTTTTCATGCACGCGGCTGGCCTATTTTGTCTAGCGGTATGCTTGTTGCTGGCAGGCTAGGAAAATTCCGATTGGTTGGATTAAAATTGGGCCCGCTGGTGAATACCATGGAGTTTCTTTGGTCGCGCTGGGATAAGGCCAAGCTCGTTAAATCGTGCGGTCATGATCGTTTTAAGACTGACATGGACAGTCTAGATTCGATTTCTTAAGGAATTAAGTGTATCGACCAGCCAACTTCCACCTTTAATTAAAAGTGTAGGCTGCACCGCAATTTGATTGGTCGGCGGGAAAGAGGAGCCGACAGGCAGCAATATGGGCATGGCCGGCCGATGGTACGGCGACGCAAGCTAGGGTGAACCGGTCGGTGAAGTGGCGCGTCCGCGCCCCTTTTTCTGCTTCCTTTATTTGCCACAATTCCTTTTATCTCTTGTTTTTTCAACTTTTTGTAGGATTTTGCTTCTACTAGTCCATGGTGGATCAAATTCCTAGCTTGCCTAGGTTTAGTCTCGACCAATAGGGCTCAAGATATTACGCAAGCCGGAAAAACCTAAGTTTTGTAAATTGGTAAAATTAGGTTAAAAAAGTTGAATTTTGTGAGCTTACACGAAATTAATCCAATTTGATGAATTATGTGCGTTGACACAAAATCACTAATTTTATTCTCAGAGAGCAGCGCAGTTCGCGTGCTTCCGATTGAGTACTTTCATGCAGATCTTAATCCTGACACTTCGGGAAATTCATGCTACTCAGCCGTGAGTGAACATTAATTGTCATGTCATGTCAATAT
The DNA here is from genome assembly GCF_003573695.1 of Papaver somniferum. Lineage (NCBI taxonomy): Eukaryota > Viridiplantae > Streptophyta > Magnoliopsida > Ranunculales > Papaveraceae > Papaver > Papaver somniferum. The sequence goes on along the minus strand of NC_039363.1, from coordinate 25,312,670 downwards.
TAAGAGTTCATCTAGGGAACATAACATAGAAAAAATACTCATCAAGCCATACATTAGTGAAAAATGCAGGCGGGAGATAAAATTTACAAAACATCTAGGATTTTTTCAACCAACATTATTCTTAAGTAAATTTCATATATAAGTATACTGAATTGGTCAATACATATGTAAGCAAAGAGGCGTAAGCACTCATCACTTTTAAATGACTCTTTTTCTTTGGAGAATGACGACACATTAAATACAGGGTTTTACAATTTTAGATCTGAACTAAAAACCACCATCAACAGTTCTGTTTCAAGCATGCTCCACTAATCTACGTATAATGTAGTATAAGAGAGTTGCTGTTCTTGTCGTGTAGGCTACGTATAATGGATTTGATGTCAGAACGTCGCGAAGAGAGTGTTTTGATGAACCCAGAACTGTTAACCCCTGTGTATCAAGCCTTGCTTGAACTACACATTCAAATTGGACGTCCATGGAAAGTTATTCAGTCACATGCTAACCTCTTTGAAGTGGATTCTCCAAGTTAGCATTTATCCCTAATCTCTATCATCTGAATTTTAATGAGATTTTTTTTTCTTTTTTCTTTTCTTTAAGTAGCATGCTTTGTGATGTGATATCCACCAAACTAGTATCTTAGGTGTATTGCAGATAACATATCAACATGTACTGTGTATATAATATTATAATAATGTGTGCGCAGGTCTCATATGGTAGATCTAGAAAAAAAAGTTGTATTTGCCAACAATGACGCGTATATGGTTTTCCATGCTTGCACGCTACTGCAGCTATTGTTGCATATGGAGGAAGGTTCCTTGATTACGTTAACAATTACTTCAAAGTTAGCTGTTATCGCGAGCTATTTTCAATAGATATTAGACCTGTTCCTAACCACGACAGGCATGTGTCTTTTAACAGAACATTTTGATATTGTTTTAAGTAACAATATACTGTGTACATATTATTATGTAGTTACTATTCTTTATTTCCTCAGAGGCTTGATGAGTATCACGTAGACGATACCGTTCTTCCACTAGCTGTAATTAGGGCTCCACCAGGAAGGAAAAAGGGAAATCATATTAAAAGTACATGGGAGAAGAGTAGAAAATTTGTTAAATGTTCAAACTATAATTTGAAAACTCATGCAATCTTATCCGCCAGTATGAACATTCTGAAGAATGATTGTGACATGTATGTGTTTCAAGAAGTACATATTAAAGATATACCTTAGGGTAGGATGATACAATACAATGGATTTTTTTAGTAAGTAGTGTTGACTTTTTTTTATTTATCACAGGCTTGAACGTGCAGCAGAATGTGAAATGCAGTATACCGATGACATTACCATTCTTTTCACCAGATATTATTTGAAAAGCTCACCACGACAAGTCTAATTTGCAATGTTTTGATTCGTCAATACCAACTGAATTTGCTTAAGAAAAGTTTTTTTTACAGTACAAACATTATAAGTGTATGGATATACTATTTTTGTTGTTTCTGAGAACTTTTTGGTTTTAAATATGTATTGATATTGAGCTTTCGAATAATGAAATATATCTTTAAGTGTCATTCACCATCTACGGGGGTCGAGGGGGCGCCTCGTTATTAGTAATATTTATATAGTAGTGTAAATATGTAAAATCATTTATGTAGTGTAAGTAAATACCACTACATGTAGTAGTAGATACTGATATTACATGTCAGTATTGTAGTGTAAGAATCTTCCTCTACATATTGATATGTAGTAGTATACTGACATGCAATATCAATATGTAGTAGTATACTCATTGTCAGTATTGTAGTCGATGAGTAATCTAACTACCAGACACTACATATGTACATGTACTGATGGTTTTCAGGCGTAAAAAAGAAAATATAAAATTCAGATGATAGAGATTATATTAATTTAAATGATAGAGATTACGTTTTAAGGATAAAATTAATCTAAGTATCATACACTACATATGTACACAGGGTATACGAAGTATCAGATACTATATATGGACAAGTAGTGATGCAAATTAATTTTTAGTATCTGTCAGACTACTTTTAGCACTTAGGATTTTCTTCTGTCAGTTTTCAACTGATTTTTGGTGGAGATGCTGTCAACAATTTACATGCTAGTTTGACCCTTTTGTTCCGAATCTTCACCTGCATTTTCTCACTATCTCCAACACCGACCCTCTCATATTTGCTTTTTGACTTCGTCTTGATAAAATGCATCACATATAAAAGGAAGTCTGGCGATGTTCCTTGTTGAGGTGCTTCACACTCATTGACTATTACTTCCTTTAATGATTCTTTACCTTTCTGCACCAAGTATATGTTGATCGGTTTGAATAAAAAATATGCCATTTTTTGGCGTTTGGTTTACATGTTTCCTCCCATTCTTGCGCAGATGATTTGTAATGGTTGAATACCTTTTTTCCGATGTCATACTCAAATAGTGTCCAGTGAAGGTTGTAATGGCACATGGGTACAAGAATCTTCTTGATGCTTTCATCCATATATAAGATTGATTGGTAAACAACATTCTCTTCTCCTCCAGTGAGTTTATCCGGGTGATCGACATGAAACTGAAAACATGTAAATATTAATATAAAGCATAAAATATTATAAAATATGTACTACATATCAATATATCATGATGTTTTACTACATATAACAAAGTGTTTTATATGTACCCAGGAAGATGGATCAAGATGCAAGACAGGTAAGCATTTTCTTTCTTTTTCACGCTTCTCCTGGTCTTTATGAAACTCTTCCTTAAGCTTGTATTTTCCGTAGTTCAGAAGATATTGGTATAAAGCTTGGTTGTTCACCAAGTCCTCAATTGTACCCCCACTAACATAGAGACCACCATCTCATGTTCTCCAAGCAATCGAGCTGGAAAGTAAAGATGAAAGGTTAGGGTAATCAAAGTTCACGATGAAGGTTATATCTGGAAACATTAGAGAACTCACTTTAATACTTCATTATTATCAAATAAGCGGGAGAGGATATATTTTTCACCATCTGTCAAGTATTTATAGAATGGCGAATTATTCAGTTTTAGGAACTTCATACGGAGTTTCCTCTTTGGTTTCACTTTGCTCTTTGGTTGTATTTTTCCCTTTGCTCCATCCTTTGGCTTCTTGGGTTCTTTATAAGATGTAGAGAACTTTCTTCCACTATCATAAAGGTCATCTTTCCTTTTAGCAGGATTGGCACGAGTAGCGGATTTCTCAAAGTTGCCCGCTGCCTTTTTTGGGACGGACCTTTTGTAATGTAGTAAGCGACTTTGTTTTTGACTTGGGGTAACTTCTTTCTGCATTTGACTTGGGGTAATTTCTTCCTGCATTTTTTATAAAAAATATGTATTATAAAAACACAAAAATATCAATGTGTAGTACATAGAATATGTAACTATCTAACACTACGTATCAATATGTAGTGGTGCTTATTCAAGCACCATTTATCATTCAGTATGCAAACCTGCGATGGAACCTCCAAATTATCTGCATCTTTTGGTATGTGTCGGCTTGGGGTAACTACTTCCTGCATTTTTTATTATCATAAAAAAATGTGTACTATAAAAACACAAAAATACCAATATGTAGCACATAATACAATGTAATTAACTATCTAACACTACATATTTTGATATGCAAACCTGTGATGGAACCTCCAAATTTTTTGCATCTTTCGATTCAGTGGGTTCTTCTTGCTCAGGTGTAACTTGTGAAATTTTTACAGGTTGCAAATAGTTTCCAATTAAAATATCAAAGTAGCATCGTAGGTCAATCCCAAATAGGCCAAGGTTTGGATCAGTACCATTATCTGGAAAGAGGTTTGCATACTCCTCGACGTAAACTTACTTGTCGGAGATTGCAAAGTCTAAAAAATCTCTCATTGAGAGCTGTTCAATTTCTTCCAAATTTGACATCTCCTTAAACAGAGGTACATCCATGTCCTTGAAGTTACCCTCCACCGATTCAGTTTCATATAATTCAGGTTTCTGGGACATATTTTCAACCGCAACAATTATTGTTTGAATAACCGAAATCGTCTTCTTTGCTGCTTCTTTCTGAAGTTCAGTTAAATCAGTCTACAAAAGCAAAAACAAGTGTTTTTGTTATTAATTTTAGTACATAATATTTCTGCTGTTTTGTTAATATGTATTGTAAGACAAAACACATCAAATATTAAGCATATATTTCTCTACTTACTTATGTGTTGTTGTTGCTATTGTCCACTTGTGTTAGAGCATTGCTCGATCGAACTCGCATGCGTTTCTATCTCAAGCATGTTTGTCAATGTTAGTGAAAAAAACTATAAGTTTTGATTTCTGGTCTACTATAGCTAAGGTCTCAGACTAGGATATAAAGTGTAGTTGAGCTCAAGAACTCCATGGCGATCATCATACAAGACGAAGGACTACTCAAGGAACTGGTGGATATTCATCGACTAAAAGGTATGTGGAGACTTGAACTTATCTATTACTCAAAAGTATATCTACTCTATCTCCTATCTTGAGACAAAAGTCGTTGTGCTATATAGACTTTGATTATACACATTTGCTATTTCGAGCCGAGTTTATCTCGCCCATCTATTTCTCGAAATATGTGTTGGTAAGATTTCGCTTTGGCCAAACTTATCTTTACCTAGTGACGAAAGTCATGTTATGTTTCAATCACTTTGAAAATGGATTTGATGATGATAGTCGATTCTTTATGTCTAACGACTATTATAAAATTATAGAAGAATGTTTCAATGATTGAAATGAGAGTTTATATTATATAACCAATGGTGGATATAAGCATTGTTGTGGAAACACATATATGTATAATTCCTTATTCCTTGAACCGAAGTTTACGAACTTTGTTGATCAAGAGAACCGGAACTAGAGCCGTGAACTCAGTCCGCGAACTGGCGGAAGTTCTCGACCCGAGAAAATCTGCTGGAGTTTGAGAACTCCTTCCGGGAACTTAAGTCCGCGAACCCAGTACGCAAACTTGAGTTAGGTTATATCCAAAGACGATTGTTTGTGAACTCATGTTTATATAAACTAAGGAATGCAAGTTTGCAAACCGTGGCTATAAAGTTCATAAACCGATTCGAGTGAATCAAATCCTTTTTGCTTCAATTGTGTCTTGTGTAGTTACATAAGATTTCCTTGCAATTGAACAACTCTCTAACTAGTTCATTTGAATCATTTGAACTAGTTATGGTGAAGAAGAGATTGGTTGATATAAAAGTGCTCATATGGCTAACCATTTGGTTAACTACTATTGAACCAAAAAATGTACAAGTTTGGGTACGGTTACACAAACCTAAAATCGTACATTTCATTTGTGTGTAACAAGCTACGTTTTTCGATCTAACGGTTGAAAGATATTAGCTTGAATCTAAATCAGGTTTTCATCTAACGGCGAATATTGAATGCTTTGTTACCAATCTAACATTGATTGCAAACCCTGATTTGAAAGGCTATATAAAGGAGAACTCTAGCAACTGGGAAACCTAATCCCCACACCTTCTGTGTGATACTAGTTGCATAGCTAGAGTCTATTCTCCTTTAACCTTTGGTTTCTTCTTCTAAACCAGGTTAACGACTTAAAGACTTCATTGGGATTGTGAAGCCAGACCGATACTACTTTCTCGTAGTTGTATGATCTGATCTTGCATATTCTATTGTACGAGTACAATCGCAAGGATTGGCTTGAGATTAATATCTCCGATAGGCAAGATATAAAAAGTAATCACAAACATATTCGTCTCATCGTTTGTGATTCCACAACATCTTCTTGCGCCGCGTCGATTAAGATTGTTGTCAGGTGATTCATAATACTAGGCTGTTCTTCAGGAATATAAGTCTGGATTATCAATTGGTTCCTGTTCACCTTGATTTGAACAAAATCTTGTAGGTATTTCCGTGGGAGACAAATTTATCTATTACTATATACTTTTCTGTGTGATACAAATTTGTTTATTAAAGTCTTCGACTTTGGATTGTAGCAACTCTTAGTTGTGGGTGAGATCAGCCAAGGGAATCAAGTGCGTAGCATCCTGCTGGGATTAGAGACGTAGGAGCATAACTATACCTTGGATCAATATGAGATTGATTGGGATTTAACTACAGTCCAGACCGAAGTTAGTTTGAAGTAGGCTAGTGTCTGTAGCGGCTTAATATACAGTGTGTGTTCAATCTGGACTAGGTCCCGGGTTTTTATGCGTTTTCGGTTTCCTCGTTAACAAAATTCTGGTGTCTGTGTTATTTCTATTTCCGCATTATATTGTTTATCTTTATAATTGAAATATCACAGGTTGTGCGTTAGGATTAATCAATTAGAATATCCAACCTTTGGTTGCTGATTTAAATTGATTGACACTTGGATATTGGTCTTTGGTACCATCCAAGTTATATCTCTTTGATAAAGACTCACATATTTCTATTTGCTTGAGTATAGATCAAATCGAAAGATTGAGATATAAAACTCCTTGGTCTACTTTTATCTAGATTAAGTCTGACTGTCTAGTTGATTCTCTAGAAAGTATATTGGAGTTTGTCCATACAGATTGCTAAGCGAAATATTAGGTGTGGTTGTTAGACCCCCGCTTTTTCAATTGGTATCAGAGTAGGCAAACACGTTTAAGACCTCAAAAGTCTGTGTTTGTAGCGGTCTTACTCTACGGACGGTAAAGTCTCAAGTAATGCTTCAACAAGTTTAAAAACAAATCGTAGAAGAAGTTTTTATAAACTGGTTATTCTCAAAAAAAAGGTTGGATAAAAAAATCCGGATCAATACTGATCTTGTTGAAGAAGTTGCAATACTTAAGGATTTTAAATCCTTTAAAAATCCGTTGATGGATCTGAGTAACTTCAGTTGTTCCTCTCTGAAGAATAGTCGTAAGTCAGATGATACAACGATCAAATATTGTGAAAAATGATATGACTCGGAACTTCTCATAAAAACTTAAAGGTGTTGTCCCATGTTTGTTTTGTGATTCTTCCGATCATCTTCAACATGCATGTATGTCTTTTCAAAAGAGTCTGAAAGTTGCAAGTAATCTTCATAAGAAAACTAAACAACTTATTGCTTCTCTAAAAAGACATACAGAACTATTAGGAAATCCTAAATATAAAAGTACTGATAGTATGGGAGCTTTTGCTTTAAAATCAACATCACCCTTTCAATGGTTTCTTGACAGTGGATGTAGTATACATATGACAGGTGATCTCACATGGTTCGTTTCTTCTGAAGACTATGAAGGTGGACCAGTAATATTTGGAGATGGGAGTTGTTGCTACATAAGCAAGAAGGGGACGATCAAACTACCCGGCGTACCTGAAATCCATGATGTAGTATACGTAAAAGGTATGATTGCAAATCTTCTTTCTATTAGTTAAATTTGTGACAAAGGACATCCAGTGGTCTTCAATGCAAATGGATGTGACATTGTATACAAAACTGGAAATGTAATTTTTCAAGGAACTCGTGGTAAAAACAACTGTTATCTTCTCGATACTCAGTTCAGCAACTGTTGCAATTTGACTAAGGTGGAATCTACACATCTTTGGCATGAGCGTTTTGGTCACATCAACTATCGCCTTCTAACTAAGATCATTAACAAAGAACTTTTTAGAGGCGTTCCCAAAATCAATGCAAAGATTGAAGGTGTATGTGGTGCCTGTCAAAAGGGTAAACAAACGAAAGTTCACCATAAATCATCTCGAGACATTTTCACTAAAGCCCCACTTGATTTAATTCTATGGATCTCTTTGGACCAATTCAACATCCAACGGTTGCTGGTAAGAAGTACACTTTGGTTATGGTAGATGATTACACCAGATTCACTTGGTCGCATTCCTATCTCATAAGAATGAAGCCCTTGATGAGTTCAAGATTATTGTTAAGATAATCCAGAACGAACAAGGTCGCAAACTAAAGAAAATTAGAAGCGACCGTGGAAATGAATTCAAGGACACTAAGGTGTTTGAATTTTTTGAAGAACTGGGGATCATTCAACAATATTCACCACCCATCACTCCTCAAGCTAATGGAGTTGCTGAAAGAAAAAATAGGAATATTCAGGAAATGGCCAGGGTAATGCTCTATAATAAAAACTTACCTTTAAGGTTTTGAGGATAAGCTGTCTTCACAACTTGCTATTTGATCAACTGTGTTTACTTACGGTCTGAAACCCTAAACACTCCTTATGGGTTGTGGTACGGAAGAAAACCATGGTTCAACCGTTTTTTCTCTCTCAAAGGAACTTTTTTCTCTCTCTCGTGCGTTTTTTTCTCTCCAAAGGCGATTTTTCTTTTTAAGGTTTTCAAATTTTTTCAAGCTATTTCCTTCATCCTTGATCATCTTTTGGTGATTTAGGATGGGGGAAAATCATGGTTCAACCGTGAATCCTCATGGGAACAAAAAAATATCTTTTGCTGATTTGGTTAAGGGTAAAAAACCCTATGTGTTAACAGATTTCGACCTTACTTCTCTTCCTGATTCAGCTACATTTTGTGATGAACCAACACTAGAATTACCTCTTGAACTCACACAAGAGGGGAGTGATATGTTTCAATTAGGTCTTATTGGGAGATTAAATTTCAAAGGGCTAAAGATTAATGAAGTTCAGAAAGTTTTGGAAGAACAATGGAAACTTGGTGATATGAGGTGTAAGTTGGTACCAACGACAAAAGGTTTTTTCATCATTAAGTTAACTTCAGCTGAAGAAAAGGAAAGGGTTTGGCATGGCTCTTGATGTGATTTGTAGATAGTGGTAAAAAGTGATTCGATTCTGGAACTTGTGAAGGATAACTTTAGACTTAAATTCAAAACTAAATAGAAAACTCACTAATAATTATAACAAACATTGACAAAGTTGGTATCAATATTAAAAGAACACTGAGGCTAAGATTCCACTATTTTCCAAGTTCAAAGTGATTTGGTCAAAATATTTATATTCATGCAATTTTCTCGTTTAATTTGATTCTAAAATATTGCAACTAGATTTTCAAATAATTGTAAATACCAAGTATGAAGCATCAAGAGTCTATAAACTAAGCATACTCCATCAAAATAGATCACAATCACTCAAATAAAAATCATATTCAATAATAGTTCAAGGAAATAATCATAATAATAATTGCAATAAATTAAATAAAATAGATTGTACCACTTTTTGTTGGAAAAATAGCTTCCTCTATCGCCTCAGCAATGGGGTTTAGCTCCTCATATTAATCATGATCTCAAAATATTTGTTTATGGCTCAAAATGATTAAAAGATGAAAAGTGATAATACAGACGATTCGCAACAGTTTGTTGGTGTTGCAGAATCACTGTTACAGGGAGAAATAGTAGCTAAAGACCTAATGCAACCGCTGTGATGAACGACACATAGGTTCTGCTGTGAAACAACGATAGTTTTTGCGACAGTTGCTTGTGCGTCAATGTTCTTCGTGTTCTTCCTCTTCAGCAGCAGCAGCAAATAAGGTATTTTCCTGCAACTCGATCTCTGGAGCTCTGTGGTTTCTAAACTTCTCTGAAAGGATTCGTACCCCTTATATGACTTATCCCCTCTCCTTTTATAGGCCACAGCTCGATTAAATCTCCCCCAAAATCTTGGTTTATCTCCACAGCAAGTTTCAGAGTTTTCTTTCTGCCAAACTCTCTTCACGCGTATTTGACCTCTCCCAATACTTCCAAACTCTTTATTAGATAACTACGAATGTTGGGGAAGCTTTTCTAGCCTTTAATCTCCCTGAATTGTCGAAAAAATATTCCAACAGCAACCCGTGACCACAACACCTCTGTTCCTTCTCGGTCGATCTAACCCAATTCATTCGATCCAATCACATATACCAACCCTGTTATGCTCTAGGAAGTCCAGCCCAACAAAAATCAGCCATTGAATCTCGTTATTTCACGTCCAACTGATGCTCCCAAATTCACGCAGGTAATAATAGAGTTTCCCGCCAAATTGTGTTTGAACGATGAAGAAAGGGGCCCCCTATCCAGAGTAGGGGTGCCTTTAGCAGCTGCCTTAAGGGTGTCCTGGGGTGCCCCTTATCCAAACCGGGGGTCCGAATAGCAAGTGTCCTCCGGGTGCTTTCCGACAACTTTTCGAGCCAATTTTTTCCAAAAATGTTTATTGGCCAAAAATACCTACAAATAAATAAAACACCATAATAAGTACAAAAATGAGCCCTAACAAATATAGAATCGAGACAAATCGGACACAAAAATGTGTCTATCAAATACCCCCAAACCTATTATTTGCTAGTCCTCGAGCAAAAATAAAATAGAAATAAAATCCTAACTCACTGTCGCAGGCATCGTCGATTGCATTTAGCGTATGCAATAAGCCTTTAAACCCCTAGGTGTCCTAGTGGCGAGTTTGTCTCGGAGGGCTTACCAGAGGTATACCCACAAAACCTTTACTCCAGACCCTAGCTATCTACACAGAACCTTGGAAGGCACTAAAGAATCTCCTTGGTTGGCATACTTATTGACTACAGGAGGAAGTACCCTGATGCGAAATTCCAATTGTTGTACACGAGTTCGCACTCAAGCATACTAAAATTCATATAAGTGACAGAGCTCTACTCAGATAGTCGCACTATGGACATCAATATCCGGAGTCAAAACTAATCACATGGATAGATCAAGAAGATGGATATAGAAAAACATAGATGGTTTTGATGTTTACTAGGTGAACGGTGTTTTCATATCTGTCTGAAGGCCTCCGCCAAAATGAACCTATCCTAATGGACTGAGATACTAGTCTGACTAATATCAACACACTGGCATATACAAGGGAACCAGTGATAATCCTAACTCTAGGTCAACACAACTGGCATATACAAGGGTTCCAGTGGTCGACTTTATTGAATTTATTCCAGTTGGTCTGATGGTCTGGTCTTTTTTTTTTTTTGTATCTCAATCACTCTAATTCACCCTAGCATTGGTAACAACTTGAATCGTGAGCCCCACCTAATCACTTAGAGAAACATAGTTTAAAAACAAAACAAAAAAAAACAGAAGTGAAAAGGACTCAACGAGATATGGTGAAACTATCATGTTATTTCTAACACCTGAGCTCTGTGCTTTTATGAATAGACTCTTTAGATGTTGCCATCTAGTCAGATTGGTTCCTCAACTCCTACAACCAAAATGCTTCCATCCACTTAGATTGGTTAGTGCCATCCTTAATAGGGATAAATTTCTAGGCTCTGGAGTTTATTTATTGCAACGAAAAGGTAACAAAAAGTTCTACCCCACCCCCAAACTTAAATCTAACATTGTCCTCAATGTTTCTAATTAAAGAACAGTACCAAAAATATAAGTAACATGAGGAAATAGTAAAGAGAGAAGTCGGAAAGATAGTACCTGGGTGAAGTGTAACCAAAAACCTACAAAAATATTATACAACATACAAAATCGCCTCGATGGTCAATCAAGGTAAACAGGGTCCTCCAGAGGGACCTCCTCAACATCACCTGTAGGAAAAGGCTCTAAAAAGGGCTTCAATCGCTGACCGTTAACCTTCGAAGAAACTACCATCTGGTGTCTCAATCTCAACAGCCATGAGGAAAAACAGTACGGACCACAAAAGGACCGGTCCACCGAGAGCGCAACTTCCCGGGGAATAGATGCAAACGAGTGTCATACAGAAGAACTTTTTGACCTGGAGAAAATGACTTTCGTAAAATATTCCTATCATGCACAAGTTTCATTTTGTTCTTATACTCCTTAGCACTATCGTATGCATCTCTACGAATCTCGTCCAACTCATTGAGCTGGAGCTTTCTTTGAGCTCCTGCCTTGTCAAGTGAAAAGTTTAAGTTCTTAATAGCCCAATAGGCTCGATGCTCTAACTCAACAGGCAGGTGACATGCCTTGCCAAACACTAAACGATAAGGTGACATTCCAATGGGTGTCTTAAACGCAGTACGGTAAGCCCATAAGGCATCAGTAAGCCTCGACGACCAGTCTTTCCTATTTGGATTAACTGTTTTCTCTAGAATACGTTTAATTTCCCTATTGGAAACCTCTACCTGACCACTAGTCTGAGGGTGATATGGGGTTGCTACTTTATGGGTAATACCGTATTGTTTCATTAAAAGAGCAAACGGTCTATTACAAAAGTGTGAACCTCCATCACTAATTATAGCTCGCGGCGTACCAAAACGTGTAAGTATATTCTCTTTCAAAAACTGGACTACGACCCTGTGGTCATTCGTTTTACACGGAACCGCCTCAACCCACTTAGACACATAGTCTACAACGACAAGTATGTAAAGATAACCAAACGAAATAGGAAATGGACCCATAAAATCAATGCCCCACACATCAAAGACCTCAATCACTAAAATAGGGTTCAAAGGCATCATATTTCTACGGGAAATGGTTCCTAACTTCTGGCAACGCTCACAAGAAACACAATGACTATGGGAATCTTTAAACAACGAAGGCCAGTAAAATCCACACTGCAAAATCTTAGCAGCAGTCTTCTTAGCACTAAAATGACCCCCACATGCATGTTCATGACAAAAGGAGATAATACTAGACTGGTCACTCTCAGATACACATCTCCTAATAATCTGGTCCGGACAATACTTAAACAGATAAGGATCGTCCCAAAAGAAATGCTTAACCTCGGCTAAAAACCTAGAACGATCTTGCTTACCCCAATGTTGAGGCATTCGACCAGTAACAAGATAATTCACTATATTTGCATACCAAGGTGATTGGGAAACAGAGAACAATTGTTCATCAGGAAAACTATCCCTTATAGGAAGGGAATTATTAGGGAACTAACAACTAGCCTAGACAAGTGGTCTGCTACTACATTCTGCACCCTTTTGTCTCTAATGTCTGGACAAAATTCTTGTAACAAAAGGATCCATCTAATCAATCTAGGTTTGGTATCCTTCTTAGACAAAAGGTATTTCAAAGCAGCATGATCAGTATAGATTACGATCTTAGAACCTAATAAATAGGATCTAAACTTATCCAAGGCAAACACGATGGCTAGCAATTCCTTCTCGGTAGTTGTGTAGTTCATTTGGGCATCATTCAGAGTTTTTAGCATAGTAAATCACATGGAGTAATTTGTTTTCTCGCTGACCTAGCACAACGCCTATAGCATAATCTGAAGCATCACACATAATTTCAAAGGGTAGGTTCCAGTTAGGTGCCTGGACTATCGGGGAGTAGTGAGTAAAGTTTTAAGCTTATCAAAAGCCTTTAAGCAAGCATCATCAAAGACAAACTTAACATCTTTTGCAAGCAAATTGCAAAGAGGTCTAGAAATCAAGCTAAAATCCTTAATGAATCGACGGTAAAAACCTGCATGCCCTAAGAATGACCTAATATCTTTTACGGTTTTTGGGACCTGTAAGTCTTAATAAGGTCAACTTTGGCTTTGTCTACCTCTATACCCTTTGAAGAAACGATGTGCCCTAAGACAATTCCTGATTCAACCATGAAATGGCATTTTTCCCAATTAAGCACTAAATTCTTTTCCTTACACCTAGTCAACACTAATGTCAAATGATGCAAGCACTCATCAAAGATGAACCAAACACTGAAAAATCATCCATAAAGACCTCTAAAACCGTTCTACCATCACCATGTCAGAAAATATGCTCATCATGCAACGCTGAAAAGTCGCAGGGGCATTACAAAGCCCGAAAGGCATGCGTCTATACGCAAAGGTACCAAAGGGACAGGTAAAAGTGGTTTTCTCTTGGTCTTCTGGGGCAATAACGATCTGATTATAACCGGAGTAGCCATCTAAAAGCAAGTAGTGACTATGTCCAGCTAATCGCTCTAGCATTGGTCGATGAAGGGAAGGGAAAGTGGTCCTTCCTTGTGACCTTGTTCAATTTCCTATAGTCAATACACACACGCCATCCCGTGGTCACTCGGGTTGGGATTAATTCATTATTATCATTCTGGACTACAGTGATACCTGATTTCTTGGGGACAACCTGAACAGGGCTGACCCACTTACTGTCTGAAATTGGGTAAATAATACCCGCATCTAACAACTTAAGCACCTCTTTTCGAACTACCTCTTTCATGTTAGGGTTCAGTCGACGTTGCATCTCCCTAGAAGGTTTGGAGTCTTCCTCTAAATGAATCTGATGCATACACACAGTAGGACTTATACCCTTAATGTCTGCTATAGTCCACCCTAAAGCTTCCTTATTGTCTTGAAGTACATTTACTAGCCTACTTTCCTGATCACTATCCAAATCGGAAGCTACAATCACAGGTAAAGTCTCAGATGGGCCTAAAAACACATACTTTAGAGTATCGGGTAGTGGTTTAAGGTCCAACTTTGGGGGCTCTTCTAAAGAAGGAATTAGGGTAGTCTCAGAAACTGGTAACGGTTCGAACCTAGCTTTCCATCTATCAGTGTCTAACACAGGGGTAGAATCTAATAGAGCATTCACTGTTCAATAGTGCTATCGTCGTCAAAATCTAAACCAAAATGGGATAGACAACTTTCTAATGGGTCTTCAGACAAAATGTTTGGTAATGACTCTGAACTAAGGCTTCTATCATGTTCACCTCTTCAACACATGTGTCATCTAGCTCATAAGGTAGCTTACTGACATTAAAAATGTTCATCTCCATAGTCATATTACCAAAAGATAAATCATCACACCATTTCGACAGTTAATGATCGCATTAGACGTAGCTAAAAATGGGCGACCTAAAATCACAGGTATCTGGTTCTCTGGGTCAGGGACAGGTTGGGTCTAGGACCACGAAATCCACTGGATAGATAAACTTGTCGACCTCAATAAGGACATCCTCAATAACACCTCGAGGAATTTTAACAGACCTATCAGCTAACTGCAGTGTTATCTGAGTAGGTTTCATTTCACCAAGTCCTAGTGTAAGTACACATGGACGGAGTAGTTCACACTGGCTCCTAAGTCAAGTAAAGCTTTTTCTACCCGGGTTTACCTATTGTACAAGCAATGGTAGGGGAACCTGGGTCTTTGTACTTTGGAGTTGTAGTGTTTGAATAATTGAACTTACGTGACTAGCTAAAAAGGCTTTCTTATGGACGCTAAGTTTTCGCTTTCGCGTACACATATCCTTAAGGAACTTGGCATAAGCAGGAATTTCCTAATTGCATCTAATAAAGGAAGGTTTATGGTAACTTGCTTAAAAACCTCCAATATGTCATTAAAGTTCGATTCCTTCTTTGTTGGTACTAATAGCTGAGGAAATGGGGCTCTAGGCATAGAATCAGACCTCTCAGGAACTGAGTTGGCATCATCAGAAATTTTATCAGTTTCCTTAGCTAGTGGTCCTGAGGGGTGAACTACAGTATGTTCACTATCGGGCATGGTTACCTGATTGTCTACTATTCTACCACTCCTAAGGGTTCTAATAGCATTCAATTGATTCGATGGTTTTGTACCTACTTCATGAACTCCTCTAGGATTGGGATTAGTCTGACTAGGGAACCTACCATTATCTCTCTCACTTAAGGTCTTAGCTATTTGGCCGACTTGAAGTTCTAACTTAGCAAGGCTCTGAGCATTAGTTTGAAAATTCTGCTTGGTTTCCTGTTGAAAACTAACATGGCTCTGTGCTAACATTTCCTGAGTTTTTGCTAACATCTTAATAGATTCCTCTAAGCTAGTCGTTTTATTTTCTGGGCCTGATGTATTCCTAGTGTAGCCAAAACCTGGGGGAGCATTAGAATTATTAACTGACCCTGACTCTGACCCTGACTCTAGACCATGAAAAGTTCGGATGGTTCCTCCAACCAGGATTATAGGTTTCTGAATATGGGTCAAACTTCTGACGATTATCAAACCTAGTGTTATTATATAGAGCATTGGCTTGCTCTTCATTATTCTGGCCTTCCCAAAGAGGCTCCAATCTACCACTAGTGTTACCCACTTCTAAAGCTTCTAACCTTTTCGCTATAGCAGCAATTTTGGCATCTGATTCATAGCCTCCTTCTACCCTATTAACGTTTCCTCTGCTAAGAAGAATTGTTTTCTGGGGTCCCCTACTACTTTCCCATTGTTGGGTCTTTTCGGCGACTTCATGCAAATATGTCATCGCGTCATCAACTGTTTGGTTCTCAAATCCACCAGTACACATAGATTCTACTGTGGTTGTGGTGGGATAATCTAAACCCTCATAAAGGATCTGAACTAACCTAACCTTCTCTAAACCATGATGAGGACATTGGGCTAATAAATCATTGAACCTTTCCAAATACCTATACAAAGTTTCTCCCTCCTTGTTGAGAAAACGTGCAGATTTGCGTCCTAATAGACGATGTTTTGTGCCTAGAGAAAAACTTGTTCAAAAAGGCAGATGTAAGTTGTTCATACATTTCGATTGACCCGGAAGCCAAACTATATAGCCACGATTTAGCTTTATCTTTCAGGGAAAAGGGGAATAACCTAAGTTTCAAAGCATCATCATCTAAGTTTCTAATCCTGAGGGTACTACAAATTTCCTCAAAGTCCCTAACATGGAAATAGGGGTTTTCATTTTCTTTCCCTAAAAAGATTGGGTGCAACTGTAAGGTCCCAGGTTTAAGTTCATAAGTTGCTTCCGTCTCAGCTAACCTGATACATGAGGGACGAGTAGTCCTAGTTGGATTCAACAAAGCTTTCAAAGTTGCCATTTCTGACGCTATCAGAGCAACATGGATTTTCTCCTCAGTCAAAGGACGTTCAAAAACAGACTCTTCAAAAGTCGGACTCTCTAGATTAAGGTAATTGAGACGCTTCGAACTACTAGGTTTCTCTTTAACAAATCTACCTAGTGCGTCTCTTTTACGTTCAGGCATACAATAGAATTTTCTAAATTGGAAGGGTAAGAAAACACAGATCAAGGCCGACTCAACCAAATCAAACCTATTGATTTCTAGCAAACAAAAAGCATGATGGCTCCACTTAGATTATTTATAGACCTGCTTCTAATCCTTCGAACGGGAATTCGTTACAATTTAAGCAAACCCCTCTGGGATCAATCCGAGTTAACGTCAGTTGAATAAAGGCGAGGGAAGCTCGGTGGAGCTTTGATACCCAAGGCCTCACCGGTATTACAAGGCGGCGCAGTCACGCATTCAAATTTCGGAAACCGTCAAGAACTTCGAAGTATGCTTAAAAGAGTAACCAATATTTTTCGAATGACTTTCCTCTTAAGCTCGTTACCCTATCGGTCTCGTTCTAGTCAAAATTTTAGGCTTAGGTTCGCGTAGGTTACGTGTTCCTAAAGCGGGAAAGAAGAGAACAGTGATGAAATCCGAACCCTTATCTTGTATGGCCAGGCCTTGCCCTTTACTAGAAAAATAAATGTACGTATTCAGTCCTCAACATATATGCATACGAAGGAGTCCAGTAACTCGCTGACAGGGGATTCGCGAGTGTTTAGAATCTTACCTCCCGTTCCATACGGGGAGTGAATTGGTTGTAGTCGACTCGGGCCACTGACTCCAATGTCTAGTATACGAACCCAAGGTGCAGAGACAATATCGTAATTGTCCTCCTTCTCTGCAAACAATTTATATGTAAAGTACCCTTCCGTAGGGTAATAAAAAAAATAATGTCCCAAATTCCAAAAGTCCAAAAGTCCAAAAAGAAAAGAAAAATTACAAAAATAATAAACCCTAATACAGTTTTTTTTTTTCTAAAAGAAAATAAACAAACCCTAAACTAAAATTATCTAAAATAAATTGTCTTCTTTTCTGTTCTTTTTGCTTTAATCTTTAGCTCCAAGTCTTTATGAAATCACCAAACTCTTTGGCTCAATTTTCTTTATGATCCAAAACCTGTAGACACAAGATAAATACCCAAAAACATAAAAAAGAACAAAAATAATAAAAAAATAAAAATAAAATAAATCTAAAACCCTAAAAACAAGTCAGCGTCGGCGGCGCCAAAAATTGATGTGATTTGTAAATAGTGGTAAAAAGTGATTCGATTCTAGAACTTGTGAAGGATAACTTTAGACTTAAATTCAAAACTAAATAGAAAACTCACTAATAATTATAACAAACATTGACAAAGCTGGTATCAATATTAAAAGAACACTGAGGCTAAGATTCCACTATTTTCCAAGTTCAAAGTGATTTGGTCAAAATATTTATATTCATGCAATTTTCTCGTTTACTTTGATTCTAAAATATTGCAACTAATAGATTTTCACAAGTAATAATTGTAAATACCAAGTATGAAGCATCAAGAGTCTATAAACTAAGGATACTCCATCAAAATAGATCACAATCACTCAAATAAAAATCATATTCAGTAATAGTTCAAGGAAAATAATCATAATAATAATTGCAATAAATTAAATAAAATAGATTGTACCACTTTTTGTTGGAAAAATAGCTTCCTCTATCGCCTCAGCAATGGGGTTTAGCTCCTCATATTAATCATGATCTCAAAATATTTGTTTATGGCTTAAAAGATGATTAAAAAGATGAAAAGTGATAATACAGACGATTCACAACAGTTTGTTGGTGTTGCAGAATCACTGTTACATGGCGAAATAGTAGCTAAAGACCTAATGCAACCGCTGTGATGAACGACACATAGGTTCTGCTGTGAAACAACGATAGTTTTCTGCAACAGTTGCTTGTGCGTCAATGTTCTTCGTGTTCTTCCTCTTCAGCAGCAACAACAAAATAAGGTATTTTCCTGCAACTCGACCTCTGGAGATCTGTGGTGTTCTAAACTTCTCTGAAAGGATTCGTACCCATTATATGACTTATCCCATCTCCTTTTATAGGCCACATCTCGATTAAATCTCCCCCAAAATCTTGGTTCATCTCCACAGAAAGTTTCAGAGTTTTCTTTCTGCCAAACTCTCTTCACGCGTATTTGACCTCTCCCAATACTTCCAAACTCTTTATCAGATAACTACGAATGTTGGGGAAGCTTTTCTAGCATTTAATCTCCCTGAATTGTCGAAAAAATATTCCAACAACAACCCGTGACCACAACACCTCTGTTTCCTTTTCCCGGTCGATCTAACCTAATTCACTCGATCCAATCACATATACCAACCCTGTTATGCTCTAGGAAGTCCATCCCAACAAAAATCAGCCATTGAATCTCGTTATTTCACGTCCAACTGATGCTCCCAAATTCACGCAGGTATTAATAGAGTTTCCTGCCAAAACTGTGTTTGAACGATGAAGAAAAAGGGGGCGCCCCCTATCCAGAGTAGGGTGCCTTTAGCAGCTGCCTTAAGGGGTGTCCTGGGGGGTGCCCCTTATCCAAACCTGGGGTCCGAATAGCAAGTGTCCTCCGGGTGCTTTCCGACAACTTTTCGAGCCAATTTTTTCCAAAAATGTTTATTGGCCAAAAATACCTACAAATAAATAAAACACCATAATAAGTACAAAAATGAGCCCTAACAATATATAGAATCGAGACAAATCGGACACAAAAATGTGTCTATCAGTGCTACATGGGTAGTGCATAATCAACAACTTAGGGTTTACAATTTTTACCCCAATTTTGATCCGGAGAGGCAAAATACTTCTCGTGCTGCTGTTTGGGTAAGCTTCCCTGGCTTATACATTGAATTATGGATGAAGAGAATTCTGTTATCCATTGCTAAAATCTTTGGTAGGCCAATTGCTATTGATCAAAAAACTTTGGATCATGATATTGGTAACTATGCTGCTGTTCTAATTGACATTGATTTTTCTAAAGAAATTCCTAAGAGAATATATCTTAAAGCCAATGGTAAGGAGTTCTGGCAATATGTGGAAGTTCAAGATATTGAGAAAGTTCAATTTTGTTCTCACTGTAAATTTATAGGGCATAAATTTGAGAACTGCCTGGCAGCACGTAAGATTTTAGGTTGTTCAATTATGGATTGGAAGCGGGTTTTGAATGATACTGCAGTTAATCCAAAAACCAAAAATGAATGGCAAGTTAAAAAACCAAATTCTGACGTTGTTTGTTCCCATGAAAATCATGCAGTTAACGTGAACAAGAGTGATACGTTAGCTGGTGTTATCTCTTCGGGGGTTGGGGTTTCTTCAAATAAAGAGAAGGGTAAACAAGCTCCTATTATACCTTTTATTTCAGAATTTACTGAAGTTAGGAGTGAAAGTTCTATTGGAAATGGTGTTATACATTCTGCAGTAGACAATGTTCAAGGAAATAAGGTGAAGGATGGTAATGGTAATGTGGATATTGATCAAGATTGTGCTGATGATAAAAGTTGGAGGAAGATCTTAATAGTTCTCTTATTGAATACACGGAAGCTCAGCTCAAATTGATTAGATGTAAAAATGCTATTGTAGCCAAAAAAGATCTAGCTGTACGTAAGAATTTTGTTCATGAAGACCATGCAGATCAAACTCAATTCGGAAAATCTCAGTCTGTGCAAACTAACTCTGATGTCAGGTTCGTATCTAATGTTCGAAGACTGGAGTTGTCAGATAAAGGGAATGCAGATAGTACGCAAGGAAAGTCTACTCAGACCGTGCAAGATTTGGGAGTGCAGTCCGTGAAAAGTTTGGAGTCTGTGTTTCAACCTAATTCCGTGTCAAAAAAAACTTATCAGGATACGAAGAATACTCAGAAACAGTCCGCGAACAAAAAGAATTCTGAAATTATGCCAATTCAGGCCGTGTCTACCAATCAGGGTTTGAATACAAAATTGGAAACTACTTCAAAGCATGGGTCCGTGTCCAAGAAAAACTCAGGGAATGATAACGTTAATACTAGTGTTTTGAACACGGAAGTGACCAGGCCAGTGGATGTTACGTCCGGGGCCAAACTGAATCAGGGTTTGGTAGATTCTGTGTCAAAGTCTGATGGAAGTATAGCTTCTAAGGAGTCTGATTCAACAAAAGACGATTAGAAAATAGTAAAGGGTAAGAGCTCCCCAAACAAAGGTACTCCTTTTAAATTTAAATCTTTTGCAACTCCTTTTGTGGATGAGATTTTTCAAACAGAATTAGTGGTGAATAACAAGTATGGTGCCCTAGAATCTGAGTTAGGCCTTGATAATCATACTAGTGAGGTTTTCATGGAGGAGAAACAATATGATTCTAGTGACTCAGATATTAGTATGGGTTCGAAAGATTGGGGTGAAGTTGATGCTGACATTCTAGCAAGGAAGCAAGCTAGAAAAGTGGCCAAGCAAGCTGCCAAGATCATCGCTATGAATTCAAAGTCTAATGAGGAAAGTCCAAGCCGTGAACATAACAAGGATATTCAAGCAGGGTTGGAGGATAATATTTTTGATATGGATAATATTTTGTCTAGGGGGGAACTAGAGGAGGCAAGTACTATTCAGATTGATGAAGTGCGTGCTAAATTCATTAGAGATCCAGTTTATAGACAAGACTATTTAAAGGAAAAAAAGATCAACTAGATAGAATGTCAACTAAGAAGAAAGCTCAATCTCCTAATAAGCTTGTTCCGGGTGGTAATTATGTTTTAGATGAAAATGAAGAGAATTGTGACTATGCTGAAACTTATGCTGATTATGAAGATGATTACAAAGAGACTTATGGTGACTATTATTTGACTCAAATTATTGCTGGTCTCATTCCCAAGAAGAAGAATTTTAGAGTTGGAAATAAGGGGCGAAACGTTTCTAATTTACCTAGTTTTCTTCTTTATGTTATTTTTATGTGTTTTAATTTTTTTTTGCCCCTCTGGTTTATGGGGGTCGGGAGGCCTTGAGCCTCCCATTTTGTAATTCTTGTAATTAATTTTTTTTGCTTTAATAAACCATTTTGACCTAGCAAAAAGAAAAAGTACGGAAGAAAACCCAACCTACACTACCTCAGAGTGTTCGGAAGTAAGTGATACTTTCTAAAAGATCGAGAAAAAAGAGGGAAATTTGATACCAAAAGTGATGAAGGTATCTTTCTTGTCTATGCCTCTGATAGCTGTGGTTTTCGAGTGTTTAATCTCAGAACCCAAGTCATGATGGAATCTGCTAATGTTATCATCGATGATACTAGTAATTTTCATCATGATAATCCTCCTGCTCAATTGCCTCCAAATGAGACAATTGAGAAAGTCAAAGAAATCCCAGATTTAGTTGAAGTTATCCCAACTGTTACTGACCCTGATATTTCTAGTGACGAAGAGAAGAACACTGATCAAATTCCCGACGAACAAGAACGTGTCCCTCCATGAGACCTCTGGGTTCAAAGGAATCATGATCCCAACAATATTATTGGACGAAGAGATTCTACAGCTGAGACAAGAGGACAACTTCAAAATATTTGCAATTTTGGTTGTTATCTTTCACAAGTAGAACCAAGAAATATTGATGAAGCTCTGAGCGATCCCTTTTGGGTAAATGCAATGCATGAAGAGTTAAAATCAATTTCAAAGACAAGACGTATAGGAACTTGTACCTTGTCCCTCCAATATTAATATTGTTGGTACCAAATGGATATTCAAGAATAAGTCTGATGAGTTTGGCACCATTGTCAGAAATAAAGCCAGACTTGTCGCTCAAGGATATTCACAGATTGAAGGTATCGACTTTGACGAAACCTTTGCTCCTGTAGCATGCCTTGAGTCCATTTGATTATTATTAGATCATGCTTGTTTTCTTAAGGTTAAGCTGTTTCAAATGGATATAAAATCCGCATTCCTAAATGGGATTTTAAAGGAAGAAGTCCATGTAGCTCAACCTAAAGGTTTTGAAAACCTTGAATTCCCAGATCATGTTCTTAAGCTCAAAAAGGCATTATATGAGTTAAAAAAAGCACCTAGGGACTGGTTTGAAAAACTTACCACTTCTCTAATTAGGAAAGGTTTTTCACGAGGCGGAGCTGATAAAACTTTGTTTACCAAATGGAGTGAGAAATATGTTGTCATTGCTCAAGTCTATGTAGATGATATCATCTATGGTTCAACTTCTGAGAAACTTGCAAAGAATTTTCAAGTCTCTCTTGCTAAGGAATTTGAAATGAACAATGTTGGTAAGTTGAAGTTATTCTTAAGATTACAAATTCAACAACATAAAGATCGAATTTACTTATCCCAACAAAAACATGCAAAGGATCTTGTTTCAAGGTTCGGTCTGGATAAGTCCGCCCCTAAGCTTACACCTATGCCCACTACTGGTAAACTACACAGAGATGAGAAAGGAGCAAAAGTGGATCAAAAACTATATTGATCCGTCATTGGCAGCCTTTTATATCTTACAGCTACTAGACCTGATATTTTTTTAGTGTTGGTTGTTGTGCTAGATTTCAGGATAATCCAAAGGAATCTCATCTTGCAGTTGCAAAAAGGATCATACGATATGTTAATCATATTGTCGGGTATGGCCTGTCGTATACTTTTGATACTAACACTGACCTTTCTGCTTATTCTGATGCTGATTCGGCAGGATGTGTAGAAGACAGAAAAAGTACATCAGGGGGTTTCTACTATGTAGGACTGAATCTTGTAGCATGGAATAGCTATAAGCAGAATTCACAATCCCTGTCTACATGTGAGGCAGAATATATTGCTGCTGGTTCATGTTGTACTCAGCTTCTATGGATGAAACAAATGCTAGCTGATTACGGAATTGATACTGGAATAATGAAGATCTTTTGTGATAACTCTAGTGCGGTTCGAATCAATGAGAATCCCGTTGAGCACTCAAGAACAAAGCACATTGATATAAGGTACCATTTTATTCGAGATCTTTATGAAAATGGTATCATAAGTATGGAATTTGTGCCTTCCGAACAACAATTGGCTGATATTATCACCAAACCATTAGACACTGCTACATTTCAACACTTACGGCAGTCTGTTGTTGTTGTTTTGGTTCATTAAGTGTTTCTATAACTCTTGCCCCTGTGTTTATCTCGATCTTTTGGGCAATTGAGTTTGAAACTCCAGTAATTGTTTACTTCAATTCTGTATTTGTTTCCGTAGGATTCTTTATGTTGAAGTTATTTGTGTTTTATGTCAAAAGAAATCCTTCCTTTCTTTCGAAATTAAGGTCGCTCTTATTTTTCTTTCGGGAATGACATCAAATGGGGGAGAGTTCTTTTGAACTTGTGCTTAATTGCCAAATCTTTGTGGGGAGTGCGGCTGGGGAATATTATAGGGGTTATCTTGTATCTTTATAAACTCCTTGATGAATGCATTTAGCTTCGACTTTATTATTGCATCTAAACAAGTTGATATGTGCTTCATTTGGTCATGAAATATCTCTTTCGGAAATTTCATTAGGATCCCGTGCTTGTACCTTTAGCAATTTTATTGACAAAAATGGGGAGAATTAATACGTAGTTCACACTACAAATACATATGGTTTTCGGATCATTATGTAAGGGGGAGTGGTTTCCATGTGAGATGGAGTATTGACTAAGGGAGAGTGATAATATCACCATAGTATTGTTGTCAAAGTTGTGATACAATTGAACTTTGATACTGTGTAATGATACTATGACACTGTATAACAATGATCGAGAACTTTGTTTTCTCAACCAACTGGGGTTAGCTCAGTTGGCTAGGGTCGAACTCTCAAGTTGTTAGGTCAGAGGTTCGAATCCCGCTGCGGATCGTGTCAAAAAAAAACCTTTGTTTTCTCATTGTTATAGCTACGGATTTTCAACAATGATGCTGAACTTAAAACCTTTGGGATCATTGGAGTACTTGGAAGTGACGAAGATTTCAAGTAATGTTGAAGATTAGGCATGTGGAATAGAAGCTACAAAAGTTTATGTATTTATTTTTGTATTCCATATGTATTAATAGTTTTGTCACTAAAATTGACAAAGGGGGAGATTGTTAGAGCATTGCTCGGTCGACCTCGCATGCGTTGCTATCTCAAGCATGTTTTCCAATGTTAGTGATCAAAACTATAAGTCTTGATTTTTAGTCTACTATAGCTAAGGTCTCGGACTAGGATAGAAAGTGTAGTTGACCTCAAGAACTCCATGGCGATCATCATACAAGATGAAGGACTACTAAAGGAACTGGTAGATCTTCATCGATTAAAAGGTATGTGGAGACTTGAACTTATCTATCACTCAAAAGTCTATCTACTCTATCTCCTATCTTGAGACAAAAGTCGTTGTGCTATATAGACTTTGATTATACACATTTGCTATTTCGAGCCGAGTTTATCTCGCCTATCTATTTCTTGATTATGTGTTGGTAAGCTTTCGCTTTGGCCAAACTTATCTTTACCTAGTGACGAAAGTCATGTTATGTTTCAATCACTTTGAAAATGGCTTTGATGACGATAATTGATTCTTTATGTCTGACAACTATTATAACATTATAGAAGAATGTTTCAATGATTGAAATGAGAGTTTAGATTATATAGCCAATGGTAGATATAAGAATTGTTGTGGAAACACATATATGTATAAGTCCTTATCCCTTGAACCGTAGTTTGCGAACTTGGTTGATCAAGAAAACCAGAACTAGAGCCTTGAACTCAGTCCGCGAACTGGCAGAAGTTCTCGACCCGAGAAAATATGCTGGAGTTTGAGAACTCCTTCTGAGAACTTAAGTCCGCGAACCCAGTCCGTGAACTTGAGTTAGGTTATATCTAAAGACGATTGTTTGTTAACTCATGTTTATATAAATTAAGGAATGCAAGTTTGAAAATCATGGCTATAAAGTTCATAAACCGATTCGAGTGAATCAAATCGTTTTTTCTTCAATTGTGTCTTGTGTAGTTATAGAAGATTTCCTTGCAATTGAACAACTCTCTAACTAGTTCATTTGAGTCATTTGAACTAGTTATGGTAAAGAAGAGATTGGTTGATATGAAAGTGTTCATATGGCTAACCATTTGGTTAACTACTATTGAACCAACAAATGTACATGTTTGGGTACGGTTACACAAACCTAAAATCGTACATTTCATTTGTGTGTAACAAGCTAGGTTTTTCGATCTAACGGTTGAAAGATATTAGCTTGAATCTAAATCAGGTTTTCATCTAACGGTGAATATTGAATGCTTTGTTACCAAGCTAACATGGATTGCAAACCCTGATTTGAAAGGCTATATAAAGGAGAACTCTAGCAACTGAGAAACCTAATCCCCACACCTTCTGTGTGATACTAGTTGCATAGCTAGAGTCGATTCTCCGTTAACATTTGGTTTCTTCTTCTAAACCAGGTTAACGACTTAAAGACTTCATTGGGATTGTGAAGCCAGAGCGATACTAATTTCTCGTAGTTGTGTGACCTGATCTTGCATATTCTATCGTACGAGTACAATCGCAAGGATTGGCTTGAGATTAATATCTCCGATAGGCAAGATATAAAAAGTAATCAAAAACATCTTCCTCTCATCGTTTGTGATTCTAGAACATCTTCTTTCGCCACGTCGATTAAAATTGTTGTGAGGTGATTGATAATACTATGCTGTTCTTCGAGAATATAAGTCCGCATTATCAATTGGTTCCTGTTCACCTTGATTTATCAAAAGACGGAACAAAAACTTGTAGGTATTTCTGTGGGAGACATATTTATCTATTACTATAGACTTTTCTGTGTGATACAGAGTTGTTTATTAAAGTCTTCGACTTTGGGTCAGAGCAACTCTTAGTTGTGGGTGAAATCAGCTAAGGGAATCAAGTGCGTAGCATCCTGATGGGATCAGAGACGTAGGAGCATAAATGTACCTTGGATCAGTGTGAGATTGATTGGGGTTCAACTACAGTCCAGACCGAAGTTAGTTTGAAGTAGGCTACTGTCTGTAGAGGCTTAATACAATGTATGTTCAATCTAGACTAGGTCCCGTGGTTGTTCTGAATTTGCGGTTTCCTTGTTAACAAAATTTTGGTGTTCGTGTTATTTCTATTTCCGCATTATATTGTTTATCTTTATAATTGAAATATCACAGATTGTGCGTTAGGATCAATCAATTAGAATATCCAACCTTTGGTTGTTGATTTAAATTGATTGACACTTGGATATTGGTCTTTGGTACCATCCAAGTTATCTTTATTTGATAAAGACTCACAGATTTCTCTTTACTTGAGTATAAATCAAATCGAGAGATTGAGATATAAAACTCCTTGATGTACTTTTATCTAGATTGAGTCTGACTGCCTAGTTGATTCTCTAGAAAGTATATTTGAGTTTGTCCATACAGATTACTAAGCGAAATATTGAGTGTGGCTGTTAGACCCGCGCTTTTTCAACTTGTATCTCTTGGACTCTTTGCTCCAAATTAGATTTATCCCAACTTCTAACTGAAGAACGCTGAAGAGATGCACACTTTCAATACTGCAGGTGGTGTAGAGAAATCAGTATTCAATGGGAGCTCTTCATGGGCTTCAAAGTGTGCAGCTGGTGCAAAGAAACTTGGATTCATTGGGAGATATTCATGGGATTCAAATGGTGCAGGTGGCGTAGAGAAAACATGATTCGATTGGTGCTCTTTCGGATAATTTCGTATTTGGGTTTCAAGTGTTGGGTCAACATCCAAATCAACCGAGTTGTTCTTCAACGCAAAATCTTCCCTGTCTGGGTCACATTCATTGTTCGGGTTGGTTGCAAAGGTGTAGATCCCAAGGGAACATAATCTTCATTGATATTTTCTCTCTGCCAAGGGTAAGATTGCAAGCACAATTAATGCAACATCATCACAACCTTTGAAGCGTCAATCGTCATACCGTCTTGCTGCATAGTGTTGAATTCGCGCCATTTTTCGGAGATCATACTCCTCAAATCATTGTATTTTAATTTCCAGTCCTATTCCTCAACCGGCGAGTCATCTTCTTCCATCCGCCTTGCATATTCTTCTTCTTCTTTCTCTTCTCCCGTCTCATTTTCTTCCATTGAAATTTCAGTGTCTTCTTCCTCTTCAATCCTTCTTGATATCCGATTAAGAATTTTTTTTTTTCATTGTTCTTGTATCGTCCTTGAAATCTTCATGGAACTGTACAAATTTGTAAACAAGAAAGTATATTAAGAATATGTTATGAAAAGATTAAGAATGTGTAAATATGTAGTAGGACATATTGACATGTAATATCAATATGTAGTGTGTGTGTCTATCACTATGTATTCATATGTAGAGGTGCTTGAGTATGTGAAAAGCTGACACTACATATTGACATGCAGTATGGTTTATCTCATACTCAGTACGGTTAATATCCTTGAGGAATTCAGTACATATTTCTGTGTGGTTCCATCTAGCAACTCTTGGAACATCTTCCCTTCAGGTTCTATCACTATCCCATTTGGTTTCATAAAATGGGTATGTTCCGCATACCAAGGCTGTAAGGAGTAACACCAAACAAAGTTACTACAAAAATCTAAGTAGTGAACCACAGCAAATCAAAAGAAAAACAAAAGAGTTTAAAAGTGAAGATTCTTACCAGCAAATAACCAACACAACCAGTAGTGTCTTCCACACTCTCGTCATTTGCATTCAATTATCTCTCTAGGTAAGAATGTATGAGGTTAGGCCAAGATATATTCTTTTCCTTCTCTAGATCATCAACAAAACCGATGTATTTTTCAGTCAAAGCATTTGCATCTTTTGTTGAGAAAAATAATGAAATGCACATATACAGGCAGACAATCCTTATAAGATCTCCATCGTCTTGTTCGGATTCTTGAGCATCTTCATCTTCGGATTCTTGAGAATCTTCATATCTCTATTTTTGAGCATCTTCATATTCATATTGTTGAGCATCTTCATCTTCAGATTGTTGAGCATCTTCATCTTTATTTGATTGACCACCATCCTTTACAAAGAATCTTTACCAACATCCGCATTGATTGGTGTTCTTGTAATCAATTTCAAGATTGCGTCCTCAATCATTGGCCTAGTCACCTTTTTACCATTCTCCAGTACTTCAGGAAAAGTCATTTTAAAGAATGAAGTTTCACACCATGCACTTTGAAAAAGCGGGGGCCGAACAACCACACCCAATATTTCGTTCAGAAATCTGTATGGACTAACTCCAATATAATTCCAAGAGAATCAACTAGATAGTCAGACTCAATCAAGGAAAAACATCCAAGAGTCATATCTCAATTTCTCAATATAATCTCCAATCGAACATATAGAATTCCGTGAGCCTGATTGATATGAGAAATAAATTGAACGTTACCAAAGGCCAATGTTCAAGTGTCAATCAATTTCATCCAACAACCAAGGGTCGCATTTACCAATTGATTGAACTACGCACAACCTGTGGTATTTCAATTATATAAACAAATATAATGTGGAAAAGAAATAACATATACACCGGATGTTTATTTAACAAGGAAACGACAAAAGCAGAAAAACCCGGGACCTAGTCCAGATTTGAACACCACATTGTATTAAACCGCTACAGACACTAGACTACTATAAGTTAACTTCAAACTGGAATATAGTTGATCCCTAACCAAGTCTCACACTGATTAAGGTACAGTCGCATTCCTTACGCCTATGACTCCTAGCAGGACTCTACGCACTTGATTTCCTTAGCTGATCTCACCCACAACCTAGAGTTGCTACGACCCAAAGTCGAAGACTTTATAAAAAAATCTATCTCCCATAGAAAAGTCTATTCTGATAGATAAATGTGTCTCCCAAAAAAATACCTACGAAGTTTTTGTTCCGTCTTTTGATAAATCAAGGTGAACATGAACCAAATGATAATCCAGTCTTATATTCCCGAAGAACAACCTAGAATTATCAATCACCTCACAATAACTTAACTATATGGTAGTGGAACAAGTTATTGTGGAATCACAAAGAATGGGACGAAGAGCTTTGTGATTACTTTTTATATCTTACCTATCAGAGATAAATCTAGAGCCAATCTTAGAGAATATAGTACTCAATACGATAGAATAAGTAAGATCAGAACACGCAACTATAGAGAAAATAGTTGGGTCTGGCTTCAGAATCCCAATGAAGTCTTTAAGTCGTTAACCTATAATGGTTTTAGGAAAAACCTAGGTTAAAGGAGAATCGACTCTAGTACGCAACTAGTATCACACAGGAGGTGTGGGGATTAGGTTTTCCAGTTGCTAGAGTTCTCCCTTATACAGTCTTCAAATCAGGGTTTAATAGCTTTGAAACAACGCAATCAATATTCACCGTTAGATGAAATCCTGATTTATGATTCAAGCTAAGTTTTCTTAAAACCAAAGCAATATCTGTCCACCATTAGATGGTCTTAGCTTGTTACACACAAATGAAATATACCTTCATTTAGATATGGGTAACCGTACCTAAATATTTATATTGAGTTGGCTCAACAATAGTTAACCGAAGTTAGCCATATAAATACTTTTATATTAACCACATTCATCTAACACTTCTAGATCAAATGATAATAAAATGAATCTAATTGTGTTACTCATAGAGTTGTTCAATTGTTTATAATCTCATATAAGTATACAAGACACAATTGAAACAAAATCAGATTGATTCAAGATAATCAATTCATGAACATTAAGCCACGGTTTGCAAAGATTGCATTCCTTAATTTATGTATGTATTTATTCATGAGTATGAAATCACACTTGACCGATTTTATAACTTCAACCAACTTAGTTTGCAAAGGGTACGCAAACTTAAGTTTCAGACTTTGGTCTTTTCCAACAGTTCGCAAACCGGTATATATATTGTCGTCTCGGACCTAACTCAGGTAGAACCGTTCGCATACTGGTATGCAAACTTGGTTCCCGGACTTTAACAGTTAAAACTGTTCGCATACTGGTGTTGATAGTAGATTTTTGACAAAGGCTAAAATCATAAAATCATAACCTTGCATATTCCTGATCCAGAATTCAGACGACTATTGAGACTCATGTCTCCCGTTTAAGCATGAAAGTCATGCCATGATGATCTCTGACTGAGTGTATTTCCTCTCAAAACATTCATAAGAACCTCTAAACGAGTGTATTTCCTCTCAGAGCATATATAAATATGCAGTCTCTCAATTGAGACCACGACATATTTCAATACTGAGCAATCTCAGTAATCACTTCTATATAAAAATGAAAATGATTGGAGGGGTCCTAGAGGTATTAGCCACTAGTATAGAGCAATAACGTCTTCAGAACATCTCAATGTTCCCTGATTATACAGAATAAACATTCAGAACGAGTATGGCGCTTCTACTAGCTTATACCTCGATTCTCGAATAATCATAATGCTCCTATACAACTTGCCTGCTAGTATAGAGCCATTAATTAATCAATTAGTTATTTCTAGTCGCAAGATTCATCAATTGAATTCCTAGAAACAATTCCACGTTAATCATAATATTTCGTTACTTCAATTCATGGCTTTTCCCAGTAGAATTTCATGGGTTAGTAATAAATATTCCATATACGGGCATCCGGGCCACCATCAAGTAAGCCACGAGAAAATGGTGTGAGTGTACTCAATAATAATGCACGAACGAGCACCCAAACGCACGAACGAGCATTCAAAAATATGGACGAACGAGGAACCTATGAAAATAGGAAATAAAATAATATTAAATAAAATAAACAAGAGGCGTGGGACCGGGCCCACCGACCAGCTGGTCATGCCGTCATGGCCGGTCCCCCTCTTTTGTTATTTTATTTTATTTTATTTTAATCTATTATTTTCCTTATTTCATGAAAACTCCTTCATTTGAGGAAACTCGCTCGTTTGAGCAAAACTCTCAGTTTCTCCATGTTTCCTTCACATGATGAAAAATAATTAAAAAAATTGGGAAAGGTGTCACGAGACCGGGCCTACTATCCGACCGGCCATGCCCTAGCCGTGGACGGTCCCACACCTTTTGATCCCTTGTTTTATTATCATTATTATTTCCTCCATCTCATGAAACTCCTTCGTTTGAGCAAAAACCCTGGTTTTTCCATATTTTCTCAAATATTGGTCAAACCATCAAAAAGCCAAAAAGTCAAATGGTCACATGACCGACTAGGCTACTCACGGTAAATATTAAAATATTATTATTTTAATATTATTAAAATACTGACCACACGAGCAATATCCTACTTGCTCATTCAAGCAAAATTGAGAATTTCAGTCAAGATCAAACTCTTCTGAAAATCCAAAATATTGCTCAAACACGCACCAGAAAACAGCAAAACTCTCATGACTGAGACACATACACTATGGTGACACGGGCGTGTCACCATGATCGACCAGGGTCGTCCCTTTGGCCTGCAAGGAGCCGGTCCCACGTATCTTCATAATTTGTTCATATTGGGTTCAACTCTTCCCAAGAAACTTGGAATTTCATCAAACAATCGTCAGTCGGTCCCACGACCACCAAGGTCCGGTTCCATGCCCTCTTGATCGGTCCCTCATCTCTCCATAATTAGGTTTTATTTCCTAATGCTCAGACGAGCACTATTTTAATAAATATTAAAACCAGCATTTAATCATCCTTTCACCAACTGGTCAACAAAAGACTTTGGTGCATGCTCACTCGAGCACCTGGACGCTACATGGTCGGCCATCAACCCATGTAGTCGGTCCCTCCTTCACTCATTGATTAATTTTTGGTAAATCATCAATTGATCAGCAATCGATCAATATTAGGGTTTCGAACCGAACGCTTTTCAAATCATAATTCTGAACAAGTTTAAACACTAAAAATTTTATGATTGATCCAGCAATCAACATCTTAATTATATAATATTCGGTCCATCTACCAATATTGTAATCAATATTATATTAGGTCATGCTACCAATAATTCATCAAGCAAGCAATATTTGCTCAGAAGAGGAATATTGATTCAATTATCAATATTCAGTGATTCATCTAATTCATCAAACGAGCAATATTTTTTCAGACAAGGAATGTTGATTCAACTACCAATATTCAGTAGTTTATCAAATGAGAAATATTTGCTCAGACAAGGAATATTGATTCAACTATCAATATTCAATAATTTATCAAATGAGCAATATTTGCTCAGACAAGGAATATTGGTTCAACTATCAAATATTCAGTAATTTTACTCAGACGAGCAATATTTGCTCAGGGTATTAATATTGATTCAACTATCAATATTCAACAATTCATCATACGAGCAATATTTGCTCAGACTATCAATATTAATCATTTTGGTTCAATTATCAACATTTATTCTAGAACTATACGTCCCAGCAGACATGTTCAATCCATGAATCATAGAGCATTCGGAAACCATGCTCGACTGAACAATACTGAGACTCATCGTCTAATCAAGTCAACAATTGACTAATTAAATACACGTATTCCTTGCAAACTCCAGAAATAATGAGACATCAATCATGTCACATGGGGGGATATTAGCTAGGGTTTTGGTCTGGCGGCCTATGGCAGTTGTGTTCATCCACGATGAGAATGTGATTAAATCGTGCAAGCGGTTAGAGAAGTTAGCAAAGTAGTGGGTGGACAATGAACCAAGTCTTCGCACGATGATTAACTAGTTTTAACACGATTTCCCACTCTTTTACTCCAGCAACCGTTACACTTACTGGGATCAATGTGTCCACGATTCTTGCAATATAAATAAGTCTCTGAATCGATGATTGAAAAAAAACAAGAAAGCTCGTCTGAACAAAGAATTCTCGCCACACAAGAATTCTCATCGTTTGAGCAATCACTCTCAATAGAGCAACCGTTCAATCAATCAGAACTTAACTTATTTCTTCACGTAGAATACACAACACATACACAATCCTTGATCAACATTGATCTCACACATTTCTCAGCTTCCCTCCTACAGATCGACTCATCATCTCTTATGACCGAATTGACTATGGAACGACCATTGTCTTGGTTTAGGCTGGAGACTTACAAATTTATCCCTCGAATTTTAGCACTCCCTTCGCAGTGCATTTGTTTGCAAAAGGTTAAAGCAATTTTCTCGGTTGAGGAGTCTCCTCCGCACGGTCGTCTCTTCATTTTCCTATAAAACCAGCAAATCGTTTTCTCCCATCAACAGATTGGCGACCATAGTGGGAGCTTAATCTCTCGGTTGCAATCTCAATTCGTCAAAGATGGTTGATCTTAGGTCAGGTTAAGTTACAAATCCTAATCCGAGTGCTTCTAGCACTAGCAACAACGGTGGTACTTCAGAGACTACTCCTGCTTCTAACAAAGGTACTGTGGATACCACTTCTCCTCAAACCAACATAAGAAACAATCCTCTATTCGGACGGTCTCCTGAAGAAATCAGAGAAAATCCGCCCACCATAGGTGATCTCATGAAGGTGCAAGAGACTCTCGCCGAAAATCAGATTGACATGGCTACCACTCAGAAAGAGTTATGCACTTATCTCAAAACTCGCACAGACAAGATGTCAGAGAAAACACAGGAGAAAGGAAAATTCAAGGAAACATCCCCCGTTGCTAATCCTGAGATCTCTCCAATTCATGTGGTGGATGATGATGAAGTCCGTAAATCTACAGATGACCCGCCAGCGAAAGAACCATCCAGTTTCATTACTCGTGAAGATTTGGAACGCCTCTTGGAGAACCGTGGAAAGGATAGGATATATTTTATCCATCGTCACCAACCTCCATACCCTGATGCTATGCAAATGATTCCTCTTCCAAAAGGTTATACCTCTTCAACATTAACTCTTTATGATGGAACAGGAAATGCTCGAGAGTATGTTTCTCGGTTTCTGTAATCATTGGGCGAACATGAGCATAGTCATGTTGTCCGTTTGAAGGAATTTTCAAAATCTGTGAAAGGCAGAGCATATACCTTGTACAACAACATCGCTCCAGGATGTATCACTAGTTGGGGAGAAATGATTAATGATTTCTACAGAAAATACTTTTTCGTTTCAGAGCAAGTCACTCCCTCTGATCTAGGAAGGATGCTTCAAAGGATAAATGGATATCCCAATGATTATGTGAAAAGGTTCAGAGTTCAGGCCCTAGACTGTCACGATCCAAACGTCACATAACAACAACTTTTGGACTTGTGCATCAATGGAATGATCCCGATCTACATAGCCTTACTGGAAAATCTCCGGTTCTATACTTTCTCAGAACTTCATGAAGAAGCCAAGCGATCAACAACTACCGGACCTGCTTTACTAGAAAGAGAAAAGGATAGAAGAACCACGAGAAACTCGAGGTAGCAGGCGTTTAATCAACAAGTAATAAACCCTCCAACCTTCCACAAATGTTGTTGCAGAAGGAAGCAAATGGAAAGCCGATCCACAATACAAGAACAATTCTCAATCCCCTTTGAAAGCACGAAGGAAGGATAATCAAACCCGGGATGCACAAGTTCCAACCTGTTAGAGCATAGCTCGGTTGAACCCACCAAGCGTTGGTATGTCAAGTTTGGTTGTCATATTTTAGTGAATCAAAACTCATGTTAAGAGTTGCTTGATTATGTACTAGAGTCAACTTCGTATAGGTTAGCTTGAAAGTATTAGGATAATGAGACATTACAAGTATTGCGAAGACTTGAAGATGTGAAGAAGCAAGGAGATACAACGACAACATCATCCTTCCACTTGAGGTTAGTGATATTTGACTTGAACTGTTTCATTCCCTAACGTATCTTTCAAGTTGTGCGTATTGGAAAAAAAACTGCTAAGTATGATTGAACTCTAGATAGACATAGTATTAAGGAATACAATACGAGGTTTATTGCTTAACCATTAAACTTTGTGTATAAGACATCGACATAATCGTTTAAATGCTATTGTGATTATGTATGGGTATGAGGTAAGGATTTCATCCTAGGGAATAACTTTTTACATGTGTTCTAAGGAAGTAAATTCATGAACTTGGTTTGTGAATAGAAAAGGAAATCGCCATGTGTTATTGGTATTGTTATTCATTGCATATCTTGTGAACAACCAATATATGTGATTAATATAACCGTTCATGACTTGTTTGTGTTCTTGGTAAAACTATTCACAAAGGCCTGGTATGACTTTTATTAATGAAGTCGATCTTAAGTAATCACCTGAGATGGTATGATCGAGTTTGTGACTTTATGCCTGACCAAATCTGGGTAGTGGGGAACTGATCCTAGTAAGAGGTGCAATACATCAAAAAGGGGAATCGATCCTTGTATGAGGTGCAGCAAGTTGATAGCAGAAAGGGGAACCGATCCTATGAACATGTGCAACACGTTTTTAGGCAAAGGGGAACCGATCCTATGGACATGTGCAACATATATAAGTTAGATACCATATATATGTGGGGAACCGATCCTAGTACCTAGACAACCGAATTTTGGAAAGCTAGTGTGACTAAGCACAATACTCACATGGAGGTAGAACCGAAACTTGTTTTGGTAGAACCGTTACACCCATGTTTTGTGACTGAATGTTCTTTGATTAATCACATAATTCTTGAAAGTCAGATGAACCAATTCTAAACTTGTTTGGAGGTGTGGAAAATCGGTTTCAAGGTTGTAAGTATGAAAGAGGACTTACAAAGTAAGGATGTCGACATACTTTGAACACATGCTGCGAATGTTAATCTTTAATTGTTCAAAGTTATTCCTTAATAGATAAGGAAAGAGAATCCCAGGATGGAAACATAAATAAGTTAAGAATATTTTGATTAAGGTTATTAATTTTATTTTTAGGAAAATAAGAATTAGTAATGTGCATTTACTAATTAGAGATTTTCCAAGAGATTTCGATTATTATTTTTGGACAGAGCTTTCCAGAAATTATGGAAACTGAATTTGTGCTTTAATGAATATCTTGAGAATATTTTCGGTTTTGGAAATTCATTGGTGTCCAAACTTCCTAGTTTATAAATACTTGAAGTTTGCAGTTCTAGCAATATAATCCTTCGTAACAGCAAACTACCTCTTGTTGTGCTGCTACTGGTGAAGCCGCCTATTCGGAGAGGAGAGTAACCTAATTAGGTGAAATCTCTTACGGCCGCTCGTTTTAAAGTATTCTTTGGGATTGAGAAGCTTTATTAGTACCGTTGGTGGGAAACTAGATAATTGCGGTTTATCTTTTGTTTTCATTGATTTGATTCACTAAGGATGGTTGAACTTTGATTGCACCTGGTTTGTTTACGCTTGAGGATCTTCTCTTCTGATATAAGATTCACTCAAACTAGTTCATAGTTTGGACAAGGATCTTTAAACTGTTTGTATATCTAAAGACGATCTTGTGATAATCCATTGTTAACAGACTCCGTTCTGTGCATGATTGATCCATTGTACAAGAGATTCAAGTTGTTGTGTGCAAGTATTTATTGAAGATCTAAGAAGATTTGAAGACAAAGAAGATATTGAAGATTTCTGATTTTGGGTTCATAATATTTGGTGTGCACAATACTTGTTTCGGTAAAAAGAGGATCCAAATATAATCGATTATATCCTTGTGATTGAATTGGATTGAATAGTTGAGTAGATCCGCATCAACACAATTCTTTGGATTATGAGTGTTGATTGCAAAATCTTAACAATTACTTCGGTAATTGAACATAAGATATATCTAAGGACCCGACGAAGGAGTTTATGTTAAGATAAACAAAAGAGCCTTTGTCCGACTCATATCACTTGGTTGAAGAGAGTTGATACCAAACAGATTTGTTGTTCCTTTACTGTTTGGAATACGAACCAAAGGAATTGTTCCAAGTACGTGACCTATTCATAAGTTGGAGGTGTGGTAATACAGACGGAACTAGGTGAACTATAGGTTTAATTGTTTGGTTTCAACTATACGAAGTTTGGTTATTTTGTATAGCGGCTTAATCCTAAGAGTATTCAATTCTGGACAAGGTTCCAGGGTTTTTCTGCATTTGCAGTTTCCTCGTTAACAAAATCTTGTTGTGGCATTTACTTTATATTTACGCATTATAATTGTTTTATTATAACTAAAGTAAATTACACAAAACGTTAATTCCTATTTACTTGATAAGTGATCCTATTGTATTTGGTTAAGTACGAACCTTTTTATCAAGTAAACATACTTCGTTGTTGTATTGTATCGATCTCGTATCCATAGATGATCACACAAAGTGTGAACCGATTAATTGCATTGTCTCGACTCAGTCCATAGACAATCACTTTCGGAGAAAGGACTTATAAGTAGGAAATTTTTTAGATTGAGGTATATTTGGGTACCCTCGTCTTTTCAATTGATATCAGAGAAGGCAAACATGAAAAGATCTAACAATATGTGTTTGGTGCGATCCAACCTATAAGAATGAATCCAAAGGATGGTTCAGTTAACGTATGTCAAGATAATAAGAATAAGATCTCAAGGAAAATAAATGGAAATTGGTCTCGTAAGTCTTTTCGAAAAAAAAAAAGTCTATGACTAATAACTTGATTGAGAATCAGGATCCTGATCAGGAAAGGATGAATCCGAAACTCAAGAAACATGTTTTGGATCCGAGTCTAATTCCTAGTGAAAAGTCTTCTTTTACAGAATGTGAAAGGAGATTAGAATCACTAGCATACCCAAGCTCTGAATTTCATAAAATCTTGGTCAGGTTTTTCAAACATATCGACACTTATTCAGAGAAAGGGAAAACCATTGACAGTCCATAAAACTTATTATTCGTTTGAATGTAAGAGTATGTGAAGGAATGCGAGAAACACTAAGACATCAAAATAATCTGACAGATTATATGGAACAAAAATTGGCCTTGTGCAATGAAGTTCATCAAAAGACTACTGAGTGTGAAATTCTCAATCGATCGTTAGAACATTCACAGATAAGGAATAAGATCCTTATTGAACAACTTCTCACAATAACATGTCGAGAGGTATATCTAAACGGGTGTTTAGAAAAACATTTCCAATAAGGAAAGGATACCTTAAGAGGACATATAGAATCTCGTGAACAAGAGATTTTATAGACTTGTCGTATGTCAAATCTTGATCACACGGGTTCAAGTTCATAGAACATTCTATCCTGGGGACATGATATAATTGAAGATATTGCATCTCGCAATTTTCCTAACCAAGAGGATGGGTTCAAACCCCATGAAAAGGAACATGATAATGCTCCTAAGAAAAAGGAGGAAGAATCTTCTTTAAAGGTATTTGATGAGGAAGTTCCTCATCCTAATGCTTAATCGCATTAGAATGTGCATCCTTACAATGCCCAATCTTCGGATATAAGGAAACACATATACCCGGGCAATCTGAATCCTACCAATATCTCTTATTCAATATAGAGAGAATACACAATCTACCATAAGTATACTTTAATCATTTTTATGTGTAGAAAGGTTGTCTTACTGCAACTTGTGTAAAAAGGATTTGTGTAGTTGTTTGAAGTATCTCTTGATACCGATTTTGGAGATAATCTCTTTGGAGAATATTGTGCTTCTGTAACACATTAGATGCGAAATATCTTGTCAGAGTTATTTATTTAAAGCTGATATCTATGTTTGGAATGTGTTAAAGGTATTTCAAGTATATGTACTCAACGTGTCTGAGAACTTATACTAAAGGATGTATTCCCAAACCAGATCTCAAGCAAAAATTCTGAAATCCTTGAGTGGAATGACTTCTAAGTAAATTGTTCATCTTGATGATACCTTCAAGAAATCTGGTTGTCAAAATATCGAAAATGAAAAAGAAGATGTGACTCATCTCCTTGTCCAAAACAGTTTGGATGCTAAGTTTGATATTATCAATCTACGACAAGTCCTCCTCAGTACCATTGAAACTCATCATAGACAGGTAGCATTACTAAGAACTGTTATCCATAACCAAAGGAAACTGATTAAACTTGGAATCGATAATAGGGAGTATGCTCGGAATATTAATCGAAAGGTTAATTCTTTAGCCTGTGAACATAACCAAGGTACTGTGCGCAGAATTCGAGATATCAGTCGAGATGTTGTTGATGAAGATCCTGAAAAATTTGAGGAAATTGAAGATGATCTTTGAAAACACATATCTAAAGGTTGTAAGAGTATAATATGCATATGTTAGTTTTGATTTGTTTCAATAAAGTATATTATGAATAAAATTATTTGATTTACAATTTTTCTTGTGATAGTTTTCGGATTACATAGCCTATGCTTGAATGCTTTTATATTATTGCTATGTATGATTATGGGATGTTTGATTTCAGTTTTATTACCTTGATATTCGATCTCATAATGTTGTGAACCCTTGTAGTTTGGGTGACTTTTTGATTTAGCAGGATTAAGTTCTATCCCATGTTGGTAGGATTTATCAAAAAATCATGAGGGATTGTGGTAGAAACAAAATGTGAAAAAGTCACAATATGTTGAATCGGTTTTGGTTTAGCATTAAATCATATGTGTTTCGGCGGTTTTGAACTTTTGCTTGCAATTCTTAAAACCGATTTTCAACCTTTCTTCGATAATGGTTGGTTGTTTTTATTCTTTTGTTTTGCATAAGGATGAAAACATGATGATATTTCGATATCGATTCTCCCTGGACGAAGATGCAAATATATTGGATAAGTGGATGCGAAATTTGAGGTAGCAATATTGTTACTTAATTGTATTACTGTTTAAGAAAATCCCGAGTTTATTTCATATATATTTATAGCTTTTGCTTAACAAAAATTCGGTAAATTGATGTTTATTCCATTATGTGTGTGTGATTCAATTGTTTTCGGTTAATAAAAACTATTGTTATCTTGCTTTATTGTGTTGTTTCAATTGCTTCCGGTTGAGGTGAATAATTATGCAAGTTGATTTATTTGGTTTGTATGAATTTTTTATGACTTAACAAAAGCAAAGGTTTATGGGATGAGTTGTTTAGTCCAATCCGATTCCGGATAAGAGAAACTAAGTTAATTCTGATTTTAGTTAGACTTATCGAAGTGAGATTTCGGTTATTCAAGTATAATCGAATGCCTTAACAAGAAATGCTAGTTAACTAACCTAGTACTTGTATTGTGTAAAATTGAAAGGCTTAAGTTTATGGATAATTAGAACCTGATGAGAAAAATAGAGTTATCTTTATTTTGGTCTTATAGAATGAAGCGATTGTATTTGTACAATCGTTTTAGAAAAGGAACTAAGGTGCTTAGTTGATTTTTGGTTTGCTAAACTAAAGTGGAAAAATTGTTTAGGACAATTGTTTCCTTGGTAACATATCAAAATAAAACTACTTGTATTTTCGGTTTTGATATTGGTTATCAGAAAATGGTGTGTGAAACCCTCGTGCTTACCTATATAGGTTGCAAGTCTATTTTGAGATTTGTAAGATTCTTTGCGGTTTGTCCTTTAATTTTTCGTTTCTTTGTCATTTTGTGACAAAAAGGGGGAGAAATATATGGAGTAAACAAGTGATACTGGCATTGATTTTATATTGATTGGTATCACTAAGGAAGAACATTGGTGCTTAAACGTTTATCTAACGAAAGAGTGAAAGCATAAACTAAGGGGGAGTAACATATCATATCAATTGGTATAAAAAGACGTGCGTATTGAAATTCTACCTATCTTCCTTTAGAAAGGGTATTTGCTTTGTTATTATAATGTCAACAACGATATTTTTAAGGATTGAATGTATGCAGATTATTGTGCTGTTGAATTCGGGAATCAAGCGTATCTGTAACGAATTCTTGTAATTTGTTTATCCATATGATGTAAGAGTTTTGCCACTAAAATTGACAAAGGGGGAGATTATTAGAGAATATCCCGGTTGAACCCACCAAACGTTGGTATGTCAAGTTTGGTTGTCATATTTTAGTGAATCAAAACTCATGTTAAGAGTCGCTTGATTATGTACTAGAGTCAACTTCGTATAGGTTAGATTGAAAGTATTAGGATAATGAGACATTACAAGTATTGCGAAGACTTGAAGATGTGAAGAATAAAGGACCTACAACGAAAACATCATCCTTCCACTTGAGGTTAGTGATATTTGACTTGAACTGTTTCATTCCCTAACGTATCTTTCAAGTCGTGCATATTGAAAACAAAACTTTGAAGCATGATTGAACTCTAGATAGACATAGTATTAAGGAATACAATACGAGGTTTATTGCTTAACCATTAAACTTTGTAGATAAGATATCGACATAATCGTTTAAATACTATTGTGATTATGTATGGGTATGAGGTGAGGATTTCATCCTAGGGAACAATTTTTTACATGTGTTCTAAGGAAGTA
Organism: Papaver somniferum; assembly: GCF_003573695.1. Lineage (NCBI taxonomy): Eukaryota > Viridiplantae > Streptophyta > Magnoliopsida > Ranunculales > Papaveraceae > Papaver > Papaver somniferum. Next base: position 25,270,663 of record NC_039363.1, on the reverse strand, counting down.
AATTCATGGGGAACCGATCCTAGTAAAAGGTGCAGTACATCACAAAGGGGAATTGGTCCTTGTATGAGGTAGAACAAGTTTATAGCAGAAGGGGAACCGATCCTATGGACATGTGCAACACGTTTTTAGGCAAAGAGGAACCGATCCTATGGACATGTGCAACACATATAAGTTAGATACCATATATATGTGGGGAACTGATCCTAGTACCTAGTCAACCGAATTTTGGAAAGCTAGTGTGACTAAGCATAGTACTCACACGGAGGTAGAACCGAAACTTGTTTTGGGAGAACCGTTACACCCATGTTATGTGATTGAATGTTCTTTGATCAATCACATAGTTCTTGAAAGTCAGATGAACCAATTATAAACTTGTTTAGAAGTGTGGCAAATCGGTTTCAAGGTTGTAAGTATGAAAGAGAACTTACAAAGTAAGGATGTTGACATACTTTGAACACGTGCTGTGAATGTTCATCTTTAATTGTTCAAAGTTATTACTTAATAGCTAAGGGAAGAGAATCCAAGGATCGAAACATAAATAAGTTAAGAATCTTTTAATTAAGGTTATTAATTTTATTTTTAGGAAAATAAGAATTAGTAATGTGAATTTACTAATTAGAGATTTTCCAAGAGATTTCGATCATTATTTTTGGACAGAGCATTTCCAGGAATTATGGAAACCGAATTTGTGCTTCAATGAATATCTTGAGAATATTTTCGGTTTTGGAAATTCCTTGGTGTCCAAACTTCCTAGTCTATAAATACTTGAAGTTTGCATTTCTAGCAAACTAATCCTTTGTAACATCGCAAAGTACCTCTTGTTGTGCTGCTACTGGTGAACTCTCGGAGAGGAGAGTAACCTAATTAGGCGAAATATCTTACGGCCGATCGTTTTAAAGTCTTCTTTGGGATTGAGAAGCTCTATCAGTACCGTTGGTGGGAAACTAGTGTTGATGGTGGATTTTAGTTCAAGGCTAAAATTGTAAAACCCTTGTTTAATGTGTTGTCACCTTGCAAGGGGTAAAGCCATTTAAGAAGTGATGAGTGCAAAAAACATCTTCACTCGTTTGAAGCAATTAAATATGAATATATATTCACTCAGAATGCAGCGACAATCCCAAATATTCTGTAAAATTATTCTATGTTTTGTTAACATTATCAATTAATGCATGATTTGCCTAATATTTTCTGTGCTATGTTCTCAGACGAATTCTCATCATTGACATGACATGACGATTAAGTGTTCACTCTCAGCAGAGTAGCACGAATCTCCCGAAGTGCCAGTATTGAGATTTGCATGAAAATACCCACACAGGCTACATCACTCTCTGACAAAGAGAATCTCGTATTGACACGCTTTTAATTAAAGACATCTCGATCGAACATGATTAATTTCCTTGAAGGAAATCTAGACAGTCCATATCAGTCTCAGAAAAGATCACGGCCTCACAATTTAGCTGCTTAATTCAACAAGCCTAGCCAAACCCTGGAAGGGATAGGCAACCATCATGATGACCCTCGGCGGGCCCACTAATGCCCCGACCGATCGGACCTCACCCATACGCCTCCCAACGTTTTCAAACGCCAACCCTAAGTAGGGTGATCGCGTTGTTTGGGAAGAAGCTCAAATGAGGTAGACCGTTCAAAACGGTCTTAGAAGCATCACGAACGTCCAACTTTGCCAGCTTGGTTGAACGACATCAATCCTCCTACGAACAATTAAGGAAGTGCCAGCATGATCATCGGTGGTCCCATTAGTGCCCTAGTCAATCGACTTGCCTGCGGCGAGCCTACAGAGTACTCAATCTCTCACCAAAACTTGAGAAGGCACGCTATATTCAAAACCTTAAATTTAGGTTTCGGCAGTTTACAACTGTCGCAAATCGATCGTGTTCGTCCAACTTTTCCAGCCTTGTTGGACGACCGAAATCTTCCCTGGAATGATCAAAGAGGCGCTAGCATGCACATTGGCGGCCCAACTCCTCCTTTGGTCGATCGACCTCTCCATGGAAAAACCAGAGCATACCAAATCGTTTGCCCAAAGTAACTTAAACGCGCTGCTTTGAAAAACCTAAAAATACGTTTGCGGCAACATACTACTGCCGAAAATCGATCACAACCTTCCATCTTCGCCAGTCGAATCGAGTGGCTTAGATATAATTTTAGATGGCCCAAGAAATGTCAGTGCGCTCACCAACAACTCGTCTTTGCACGAGGTCGATCGACCTGCTCAAACCAACACGCAAATCCTCGAATCACTCGCTCAAAAGAGGGTTGGATGATTGGCCTCTAAACCCTAAAATTGCGTCAACGACATTGAACAACTGCCTCAAATAGATAACGACCATCCAACTTCGCCAGCCTAGTTGGACGATGTAGATCTATTTTCAGAAAACCAACAAAGTAGCATTACTACCATCATCCATCACTCCTTCAGAGGGAGTGATTGGCCAGGAGGTATTTCTCCAATAAGGTACTCGAACGATCACGCAAAAGAGGTCGATCACGCTACCTTTATAAGACACTCAATCCTTGACTAATTCGATCGAGCTCAAAAACAACGATGCATCATGCACATCGATTATTTTGAGTTGCTTGCTTAAAAGCGATGCTTCACATGCATCGAATACATACCATATTTTATCGGCTTCATAAATAACTTACTTATTTAACCTAATAACTCCATGTGTTATTCTTTGCGGCAAGTCCCACGACTTGACCCACCTACTCGATACAATCAAACATGTCACAAACTGTGGGATACTTACTGGGGTATTGGTCTGGCGGTTTACGACGTGCGGCATGCAACGCGCCCATTATAAGAACGTTTCAGGAAAAGATGGACGGTTAACGGCGATGAGAGTAGTGGACGAAGATGTGACCACGTGATGATCACCACTCTTACACATCCCCACTACTCCACTACTTAACTTCCTCCACTTCCTACGAGATCAGGGTTGCGCTCAAATGACTTGTATAAATAGGTTCTCAACCTATTTCGATAACGGGAACACAAGTGTGATCAACACAAGTAACCAGAAACCATTTTATGATACACAAGTCATAAACAACCACACCTTCATAATTCAAAACTTTGATCCCAAACACCTTTTCTGCTCCCCTCCCTAAGATCAACCCTTCTCCTTCACCTTGTGACCGAATTAAACCTGGAACGACCATTTCTTGGTTTAGGTCAGAGTCTTACAGCTGATTTCTCGAACCTAAAAGTATCCCCGTGCAGTGCATTTGTTTAGGGTTTGAACTCGTTTCTCATCAACACACCCCAAATTACCAAAAGCAGTAGAATCAGTTTTTACCCCAAAACAATTGGCGACCACAGCGAGAGGTTAATCTCTTGGTTGCAAGATCAATTTTTAATTTTACTACAATTTTCTCAAATTTAGAATGGTTGTCTTGGGATCAATTCAACTTCAAACTCCGAGCGGGATCCTTCAAATGGTGATGTTCGTCCTTCCAATGCTCTATCTGATCGCACATCCAATGAAGAAATTCCGACCCTGATGGAATTGGCTCGAGTACAGGAAATACACACGAGGAACATGGACGTGATTAAAGAGACGATAGAGAACATACTCGACTTCCTATTCAAACTTACATCGGATTTAAGCGGCTTCCTCGCTCCGGAGGTTCCAACGATGAGGACTAACTCTTCAACCGATGACTATCCTCAAATCAATAGCTTCACCACCAACCAACGGCCAGTGTACCAGGAGGCGGCTTCTCTAGTGGAAAGTTTTTGTGAGCTTTTACACCTCTCAAAGGATCAACGAGCGGAGACGTTTGCTGCAATCAATAAGATAGCTCTAGACGCACGTTTGGCTCATTCACACAATCAATCCCTAGAAACATCAGAAACGTCCATAAATAATGTCACGTTTACTGAAGATGACATGATGGCAGAAGAAGGCCACAACAGAGCCCTGCATGTTACTGCGTGCATCAAGGATTCAGAATTTAACAGAGATCTTATTGACACGGGAGCATCCTCTAATGTCATTACTCTTAAAACCCTCAGGACAGCCAGGGTTCCACCAGACAAAATCACATGGCAACCTACCAAGATGACGAACTTCGAAGGAAACCGGACCAGCACGTACGGGTATGTTAATTTGAATATATCAGTAGGACCGGTCCAATCAAAAGTAAAATTCGAAGTGATAGAGAAAGATCCATATTACCATATGATACTAGGGAGACCATGGCTTCATGATAATAAGATTATCCCATCAACATATAACTAGTGCCTGGAAACCATGCTGAATGAAGAAGTTGTTCGCATCCCCGCATCATTGTCTCCATATGCACCGATTTGCGGCGTGTAAATGTTCGACCCAAAGAACAATCCACACGGTTCATCAAGCAAGGTTCACTGCACTCCGCTCCTAACGTGCACGTCGATCGAAGAAGAAGATCAGCTCGCATCACTGAGTGTAGAGTCTTGTGGCGCACTTCTTCTAATAAGGGGAGTTAAATCTTCTGCATCAAACAAAGGCTCAACTCATCTCCATACCAAGAGAGGACGGACCTTTATGGCGAGCCGAGATTAGAAAGGGAAAACTATATATCGTCGCCGCTGTTAGAAATTAACAGGGGAGACTATTACTCAGTCTCTCCGTACAATAAAATGCAACAACAATGGCGGGCCGCAAGAAGAAATACCAGATGCTCCGCGACAGTTACAGGACGACACTGACTCCACAACTGATGAACTCGAAGTCATCAACATCGGGGATGAAGAATCTCCAAAACCTATCTCCATCAGTTTGACTCTATGTACGGACGAACGCACAAAGCTCGTGGATCTTCTCAAGGAGTATCAAGACATATTTGCATGGACATACGAGGAAATTCCAGGCTTAGATGAAAAATTGGTCACTCATCATTTACATATAATACCTGGATCCAAACCGATCAAACAATCTCCAAGGAAGTTCAGGCACGATGTGGAGGAACAGATCAAGACCGAGATTCAAAAGTTGCTGACTACTGGCTTCATCAAGCCCATTCACCATCCTACCTAGCTAGACAACGTGGTTCCTGTAAAGAAGAAAAGTGGCCAAATCAGGTGCGGTGTTGATTTCAGAGACCTGAACAAATGCTGCCCAAAGGATGATTTTTCCCTTCCCTACATTGACATGCTAGAAGACGCCACCAGCGGACATGGCATGTTCTCTTTCATGGATGGGTACAACGGATACAACCAGATAAAGATGTATGTACACGAAGCAAGTAAGACAGCCTTTAGAACTCCTCTAGGAAACTTTTACTATACTGTGATGCCTTTCGGTTTGAAGAATGCTGGTGCTACTTACCAACGCGCCATGACTGCAATTTTCACGATATGATGCACAAGCAAGTTGAAGATTATGTAGATGACATAGTGGTCAAGTCTAAGACTCGAGCAGCCCACACGGATGTCCTACGCCAAGTTTTTGAAAGGTGCCGGGAGTACAAATTGAAGATGAACCGTCTGAAGTGTGCTTTTGGGGTCTCTTCCGACAAATGTTTGGGATTCCAAGTCACCTCTGAAGGAATCAAGGTCGACCCGACCAAAACCTAAGCTATTCTCACGATGCCGCCTCCGCGAACTGTGAAAGAACTCTAGAGATTCATGGGCAAGGTAAACTATATCCAACGTTTTATACCTGGTTTGGATCAGCTTATCGCTTCATTCACTCCCTTCCTGAAGAAAGGAGCAAGTTTCATTTGAAGCACAAAGCAACAAGAGGAATTTCGAAAGATCCAGAAAATATTATCATCACCCGATGTTATGAAATCTCTCATGCAAGGAAGACTGCTATGCCTCTACACTGCCTCTAGCGACGCTTCTGTCGGGGCCCTACAAACAAGTTGGTGTTAATATCCAGAGCTGATCCTATCAAGTTCTTACTCTCAAAACCGGCCTTGATAGGCAGACCGACAAAATGGCTTCTCCAAACATCAAAGTTCGATATAACGTGCGCTCCTCCAAAAGCTATCAAAGGTAAAGCACTGGCAGACTTGCTAGCAACATTCCCTTGAGAAGGAACTACCGCACTGCATGAAGACATTCTTGGGGAATTTCCAGAAATTTCTTTTATCAAAGAGGAGGCATGGCTATTATATTTCGATGGCTCTTCTACTCCTAGTAATAATACTGGGGGAGTGGGTATAGTTTTAGTGTCTCCAATAGGCAAAGTCTTCTCACATTCCTTCAATTTGGAATTTCAGTGCACCAACAATTCGGCAGGATACGAAGCTTTCCTTATAGGATTATCACTAGCCAAACAAGCAGGAGCCACCCACCTGGAAGTAATAGGCGACTCTAAGTTGCTGGTCAATCAGATGAATGGGGTATACTCACTCAAGGAGGTAACGTTGGCCCCCTATACATCCGAGACGCAAAATCTATTGAACTACTTTGCCGATGCGACCATAACCCATATTGGCCACAATAACAACAAACACGCCGATTTCCTAGCCACATTGGCCTCGAAGCTGAAATTCGAAGGTTTGGAAGAGACTTTGATCGTGAAGAGACGGACTGTAGCGTTAACATGGCTCGCACAATCTAAAGATGCTGAAACTGACGACTGAAGGACTTCAATTGTTCAAGAGCTAAACAGTTCGCTATCCCAAGGAAAGGTCAGTCTCAAAACCCTGCAAAGCTTTTTCATGCTTCACGGAGTGTTGTATCACCGGAATCCAGATGGGTCTCTGTCGAGATGTCTTGGAGACGAGGAAGCTCAACTACAACTAAACCGTATTCATAGCGAGATTTGCGGACAAACGTTGGTAATGACTCTTTATCGAAGTCTTCAATGCCTTGGATTATACTGGCCGGATATGGACACTCAATCTCGATCACTTCAGGGGTCTTGCTCCAATTGTCAAATACCGCCATATTAATTGGAGGTTTTCAACGTGAGCCCCGCTGGGGACTGGCGGTAGCGGTATATCAGTTACCTTCGTGACGGAAAACTCCCTGCCAGCAAGAAGGACGCAGCCAAAATGAAGCAACGAGCCAAGAGATTCGTATTTCAAGAAGGAATCATGTACCGAAAAAGCTTTGGAGGTGACCTATTACGGTGCCTGTCCAAGAAGGAAATCCCGATTCTGATGAAAGAAATGCATGAAGGTGAACATCAAGGGAAGAAGAAGCTATTTCTCCAGATACACGAGAAATACTACTGGCCAACCATGGAGGACGATGCAGCTGTGTTTATTCAAAGATGCAACGAATGTCAAAATCACGGAAATCTTATTCATGCACCTTCTACTCCTTTACACTTGGTAAGTAATCTGTGGTCGTTTTACAGCTGGGGACTTGACATCATTGGGAAGATCAACCCGCCATCAAAACAACACGAGTATGTCATAACCGCAACGAGTATTTTACCAAGTGGGTTGAATCCATTCCTCTACGAGGAACTACTGGAGCAACAATCACGACGTTCATTAAGGAACAGCTCATTTGTCAGTTTGGCGTGCCTAAACACATCATTACTGAAAATGGCACTCCTTTCGCAAACAAACGGGTACAAGAATTGCTCGAATAATATGGAATTAAGCAGGTCTTCTCCACCATATACTACCTCCATGGGAATGGGCAAGCCGAAAGCACCAACAAAACCTTAATTCGTATTCTCAGTCGAACAATGCATGATCATCCCAAGACATGACACGAACAGCTACCAATGGCATTATGGGCGTATCGGACGTCACCTAGGAGTTCTACCGGTGTTTCTCCTTACTCACTCGTCTACGGTGCGGACGCGATTCTCCCAGCTGAGATTAAAATCCCGTCATCTAGAATTGCAGCAACAAGTGGGGTCCACTGGAATGAAGTCGAAGCATCGAGCTCTAGAATTGCCGAGTTGGACACCCTAGACTCCGGGAGAGATAAAGCAGAGGAACGTACTCAAACATACAGAAGCAGGGTCTCCAGAGCGTACGACAAAGCAGTAAAACCACGAGTTTTCAAAGTGGGAGATCTAGTTTTGAAGACTGCCAAACACATTCAGCAAGACGTGTCCGCGCCAAATATCTCTCCAAAATAGGAAGGTCCCTATGTGATCACCAAGGCTTACAACAATGGCTACTACAAGATTATTAAAGTGGATGGAAGCAAATTAGAAGCATTCATCAACGGAAAATGGCTCAAGGCATACTACGCTCGATCATTGTTCCGCCTCCCGTTGTCTCATGGTACATCAACACAGACATTTTCCATACTTTACACATCTAAGTTATCAGTTTCTTCAAAAAATATTAATGTAAAATTACATTCAACTACCAAAACCAATGCAATTCATTTACTAAGAACAATGTTCAAAATAAATAAAGGGGAAGACGATTAAATGTCATGGTGCCTACTTAAAACAATAAGCACTGCTCAGAAAAGGCCATCCAACAAGTTGTAGTTCCCTGAAAGCAGCATTTCAGTCTCTCGTGATACCTTTCAGTCCTACTCTTCAAATTTTGGATCGCCTGTTCCACCTTCTCAGATTCTGCATCCAGAGCCTTTTCCTCTTCCAAGATAGCATTCGTAGCAGGAACTACATTGGAAATGATACCAGCTCAGTCAACTTTGATAATATCAAAACACTGCCGCAACCAGTCCACGTTGAACTCCATGGATTCACAGGTAGATATCATATCTTCCCAATTTTCAATAGATGATTCAGCAACATCACGAATGGACACGCCTTCCATCTCGGAAATCATAGGTAGAAGACAGTTCACTGTGGTAACTAAAGCAGACGAGCAGTGCTGCACCATGTTCCTAGTTGCGATATGGACGTACCTTCTCCATATTTTTCAATACAGTGAATTCCTTCCTCACTAGAAAACCGCCAACAACCCGATAACTAGAAGACAAGCATTTCATGTGAACGTCGAAGCGCAAGCCCGCATTGAGGTACACATAGGAGGAGATACCCAAATCAACATCTTCCAGGTCAGCAGCAGGCGAGTTTGAGCTTGAAGGAGGGGGAGTGGTTAAATCTTCATCGTCAACCACTGTTACACATGTTCCAGAAGGATACCTTTGCAAAAAAAAAAAAAAAAAAAAGGGAGAAGATCTCGTTACCTACCGGCCATGACAGACAAATACATATTCACTAGTGGAAAATATACAAGTATGATCTTCTTGACTCGAAGGATTCGGACAGGGGAATCATCACAAGGCTCTGAGATTCGGCCGCTCTAAAGAAAAGGACGATCAGACGCCAAGGAAAACAAGAATTAGCACTTCAAAATCAGAAAATATTTAGAAGCATACCCTGGATACAAGTCGCTTGCGTTTAGCAGAAGAATCTGGCCGAGTCAAAGAAGATGATCCACTTTTATCTGACATGATGAAAGCAAGAGTTTCAGCAAGAGAATCTTTATCTCGGCATGATAAGGGTGTCCCTGTATATATACATGACAGAAACCCTAAAAATAGACTGGAAAGTTGTAACAAGATTCATCAGATAAGCAAGGATTCAACGCCAACCGAGTCATGCTTCTTGTTGAAACCCTAATTAAGAACCAGGAAGGGACCGTTGGATGGCTAAGAAGGAATATGTTCAAACCAACTCCGAGTCCTAGTCAGCATGACTGGGGATGCGAGATCGTTGTTCCAAATTCAAGTAGCAGCCACTTCCATGTTGCAATGATGGGAGATCAACACAGAATATTAGCTGCCGCAAGAGAATACACGTACGGATGAGTGAATAAAGAGGAAGGACAACCCTCTTTTATACGCACGACATTTATGGAGTCCAAGTGTAAAAGGGTTTCTTTTATAGCATGCATGGAAGAGGACAACTTCCTGTGAGCACCAGCATGGACAGATTAACAGTGCATCAATACTTATACTTATTACAAGAGTCGATCAAGTGTTTCCTGGTAATCCTTCCATGCCTTGTCTTTCCAATTTGTTATTGTTTGTCACCATCTATTTCTTACCCCGCAACAATACGTGCTAAGCAAGGGGACTTAATATTGATAGTGGATTTTAGTTCAGGGCTAAAATTTTAGAACCCTTACTTAATATGCTGTCACCCTGCAAAGGGTAAAGCCATTTAAGAAGTGATGAGTGCAAAAAACATCTTCACTCGTTTGAAGCAATTCAATATGAATATATATTCACTCGAAATGCAGCGACAATCCCAAATATTCTGTAAAATTAATTCAAGGTTTTTTTAGCATTATCAATTAATGCATGATTTGCCTAGTATTTTCCGTGTTATGTTCTCAGCCGAACTCTCATCATTGACATGACATGACGATTAAGTGTTCACTCTCATCAGAGTAGCACGAATCTCCCGAAGTGCCAGTATTGAGATTTGCATGAAAATACCCACACATGCTACATCACTCTCTGACAAAGAGAATCTCGTATCGACGCGCTTTTAATTAAAGACAGCTCGATTGAACATGAAGAATTTCCTTGAAGGAAATCTAGACTGTCCATATCAATCTCAGAAAATATCACGGCCACACAATTTGGTGGCACAATTCAACAAGCCTAGCCAAACCCTGGCAGGAATAGGCAACCATCATGATGACCCTCGGCGGGCCCACTAATGCACCGACCGATCGGACCTCACCCATACGCCTCCCAGCGCTGTTAAACGCCAACCCTAATTAGGTTGGTCGCGCTGTTTGGGAAGAAGCTCAAACGAGCTAGACCATTCAAAACGGTCTTAGAAGCATCACGAACGTCCAACTTTTCCAGCTTGGTTGAACGACTTCAATCCTCCTACGAACAATTAAGGAAGTGCCATCATGATCATCGCCGGGCCCACTAGTTCCCTAATCGGTCGACTTGCCTGTGGAAAGCCTACAGAGTGCTCAATCGCTCACCCAAACTTGAGAAGGCACGTTGTATTCAAAACCCTATATTTAGGTTGCGAAAATTTACAACTATCGTAAATCGATCGTGTTCGTCCAACTTTGCCAGCCTTGTTGGACGATCGAGATCTTCCCTGGAATGATCAAAGAGGTGCCAGCATGCTCATTGGCGGCCCAACTCCTCCCTTGGTCGATCGACCTCTCCATGGAAAAACCAGAGCATACCAAATCTAAAAATAAGTTTGCGGCAACATACTACTGCCGCAAATCAATCAAAACCTTCCATCTTCGCCAGCCGAATCGAGTGGCTTAGATTTAATTATAGATGGCCCAGGAGATGTCAGCGCGCTCACCAACAACTCGTCTTTGCACGAGGTCGATCGACCTGCTCAAACCAACACGTAGCGCCTCGAATCGCTCGCTCAAAAGAGGGTTGTCCGATCGGCCTCTAAACCCTAAAATTGCGTCAACGGCATTGAACAACTACCGCAAATCGATGACGACCATCCAACTTCGCCATCCTAGTTGAACGGTGTAGATCTATTTTTAGAAAACCAACAAAGTAGCATTACTACCATCGGCCATCACTCCTTCATAGGGAGTGATCGACCAGGAGGTAGTTCGCCGATAGGGCATTCGAACGATCACCCGAAAGAGGTCGATCACGTTACCCTTTTAAGACTCTCAATATGTGACTGATTCGATCGAGCTCAAAAACAACGATGCATCATGCACATCCATTATTTTGAGCTGCTTGCGTAAAAGCGATGTTTCACATGCATCAAATACATACGATATTTTATCGGCTTCATAAATAACTTAGTTATTTAACCTAATAAAGCCATATGTTATTCTTTGAGTCAAATCCCACGACTTGACCCACCTACATGAGAAAATCAAACATGTCAAAAACTGGGGGATACTTACTGGGGTATTGGTCTGGCGGTCTACGGCGTGCGGTGTACAACACGCCCATTATGATAACATGTCAGGAAAATATGGAAGGTTAACGACGATGAGAGTAGTGAACGAAGATGTGACCACGTGATGATCACCACTCTTACACGGCCCCATTACTCTACTACTTAACTTCCTCAACTTCCTACGAGATCAGGGTTGCGCTCAAATGACTTGTATAAATAGGTTCTCAACCTATTTCGACAACGGGAACACAAGTGTGATCAACAAAAGTAACAAGAAACCATTTTATGATAATAAAGTCATAAACAACCACACCTTCATAATTCAACACTTTGATCTCAAACACCTTCTCTGTTTTCCTCCCTAAGATCAACCCTTCTCCTTCATCTTGTGACCGAATTGAATCTGGAACGTCCATTTCTTGGTTTAGGCCAGAGTCTTACAGATTGATTTCTCGAACCTAAAATCATTCCTGATAAGCATGTAAGTGCTTCATTTTATACCCATATTTATATTAGTTAGGACTCGATATTTTGGCTAACAATACTATTTTAGTGCTTTTGTAGAAAGTACAAGCGAATTCAATCAACCAGTAAATAAATGGTTAAAACAGGAGCTAGAACGGAGTTTGCGACAAAGATGTTGAAAGACATTTTTGTGGCCGTCCTGGTATTTATATATATATCAGCGGCACTGAAGCTATTTCATGGACATCTCGTTTAGTGGGCTAAATATTGCATTTGCTTCGAGCACCTGGAGGTCCTGGACCCAATTAGAACTTTGAGAATCAAAGAGTGGACGTAGATAACACTCCATCTCTTCTTGTTGGTGGTATTAAAACTTCATTTCTCTGAGCTGTTCATATCAAAAGACAAAGGATTTTAGGCATAAATTGTTCTGGAGCATTCTCATTACTCCAAGCAGCTGCCCACTGATTATTCATAGTAGGAATTGAGCTGTGAATAAAACGGATCGAGACTGGAGTTAACGGAACCTCAGGCTACTGATGCGTGTGGTAACCACAACAAATTAATTAATATTTTTCTCACTAATTAACAAGTAATATAGCGATAGTAAGGATCGTTGCCACGAGGAGCAAGAGGTTTTAGTTGTCTTATAATGTCACAAAAAAGGGGGGTTTTAGATTTTATAAAGTAAAAGAATAAACAAAGCAATTAAAAAGATAAAGTTGAAATCAATAAGAGAGATTAGATCGGGGAATCCTTCTTCGTTGCAAAACAATGATTCAAGTTATGTTCTTTTCCACTTTTTATTAGTCATAGATTATCACCAACCGTAGGTAAAGCAGCTAGCTCAGTGCTAAACCCCTAAATCCCTAGTATCACCAGATACGGAAGTTCTCGACTACTGGATTCTATTCACCAAACCACCTAGTAGTAGCTCACTCAAGATGTAATTTAGTTAAACGTATTAAGATTTATGAATTTATTAGTTTTATATTAGTAGTTAGACTCTTAGCTCAAGGTCTACTTGCTAACATTGTTTCCACACACAATTGCTCCACGGAATCCCTCCGCAAGATATCGTGTTTGCTACTTGTGTAAAGAGTCAAGAAACGATTACTTATCCCCTAACTTTCACTAGCTTTAGATCAACTAACAAATCAATTTAGTATGCATCCTAAACAATCTATCAATAAACCATGAATGTATAAACATTCCTATTAGTAAAACAAACGATAATCATGTGAAAACTTCAAAGTAGATTTAAAACAAAACTCAAAACATGTCAAGAACTAGGAATTCATCCTTAATCAATAAAATTAGCTACTCATGCTAAGGAGTTCACACAAACAATAAAGAAAAGAGAAGTGTTGTGTGTGTAAAAGGTGTGTAAAAATTGTGTAGAGAACTTCTCTATTTATAGGCTTCAATTTCCTAGCAATCCTCTTAGGAATAGAATCCTCATTCCATAATAACACCACTTTCCCAATTGGAGCCTAATTCCAATTTTAAGTCTTTCTCAAATCTTCCATCTTCTCTTTCCAAATCCAAGCCCAATTATTCAAACCCATGAGTCTAGATGAGTGTAGAAAATTCTTCATTAAATGAGTCGCCTATGAAATGACAATATTGCCCATTTCGCACAAATTGGGTGATTTCTTCTTCTTATCCTCCGTGCGACTCCAAAATACCTAATAACTCAAAAACATGTGTAAAATACATAATTTACAAGAAAAATAGCAGAGAAAGCATAAACAATAGATAATAAATAGGATGTATTCTACACCCTATCAGCTACAAGAACAGCAAGACGCTCATGTTAGCTTTTCTGGTTATACTGCAAGGTACTTGGGTGAACTGGTGGAGGTTCTTTAAGGTCTAAGGGATGTTCAATTGAATTGATTGTAATCGGTGGATATGGTTCTCAAAGGTTCAGAACATGGAGAACGATGTTGTGATCGGACTTGGTAATTGCCTGAATTCGGAAGGACCCTGAATTTGAAACGAGCTGGATAATTGGTCGACTGGTGGATTTGGTTATTGATCAGCAAAAACTTTGGAGCATGGAGTCTCACCATTTCAGAAACAAAACAATGAATTGGGGTTCTTGCTGTGTACGGGAATTGGTTGAGCTTCGCAGGCTTGGTAAGATGTCCTGAGAAAGAAGCAGTGGTGATTTGTATGAGTTGTTGAGACCGAGAAGAATAATGGAAGTTGGATTATCTTTCTCGAGCTTGGCAGTAAGGATGCGGGGTTGATTGGAGAAACTCGTCTGTTGTTTTCGAGGGTTAGGCGACGTTAATTGGCTTGGCACGGAACGAGATGAACCATATGGATCTGTTTGGGTTCGATAGGTGCTGGTGTGGTTTGTACGACCTCTTTAATAATATATATATATATATATATATATATATTAGAAAAACCCTATTCTTTTTTAGGTTAGGAGCATTATATCTAATTACCTAATTTAGTTGTATTCCGCATATCACTCTCAAGTAAACAAAATATAATAGTTTCCATATCGATAAATATATGCTCATATACGCGTACAACACCACATTGATTTTAGTATATATATGATTTATCTAAATACGGAATAATCCATATCGATAAATATATGCTCATATACGCGTACAACACCACATTGATTTTAGCATATATATGATTTATCTAAAAACGGAAAAATAGCACGAAAAAATTGCGTAAACACAAAGCAATGCGCAACAATTCCCTCCAGCCAAGCGCCATAACCATGCCCAAATTCTCTTATGGCTTTCGTATATTGGTCAACACCATAAATTACAGCTTTGATTGGCAATAGCAATATATATTGGTATCATTTTTTTTTCTTCAAAAGATTAATATACTATGGTCATAACCCTAATTTATTGTCTTCAAAATATTAATATACTATCCTAATTTTTAAATTTGCAATGGACACATAAATAGAATGTTGATAAACTGGAATAAATATCACACAAACACGTGAAAATATCTGTTTCTTGTTTGGATCATGAATATTTAAAGAATGCATGCTGATTAAGGATACGACCATTGGCCAAACGGTGTAATGGTTCACACCCCTTCGTATTACGGGGTACATTAACCGAATAGATTTTGAAACACCAAAAGACGTGAAAATTCCAACAGGTGTGTTGTGTGGGGATACATATTGCATCCATTGGATGTCTGTATAAGCTTTATGAAAAAGATGGGGTCTAACAACAACACCCAATATTTCGCTTAGCAATCTGTATGGACAAACTCGAATATACTTTTAAAAGAATCAACAAGACTCAATCAATTCAAAGTACATCAACGAGTTTATATCTCTCTCTCTTGTTTTGATTTCCTCAAACAGAAACTACGAGTACTAATCAAATACAAGGAATAACTTGGATGGTACCAAAGACCAAAATACAAGGATCAATCAATGACAATCAACAACCAAAGGTTGGATTACTCTAATTGATGATCTAATGCACAACCTGTATTATTTCAAATATAAAGATAAAACAATATAATGCAGAAACTGAAATAACACAGTCACCATAAATTTTGTTAACGAGGAAACCGCAAATGCAGAAAAACCCCGGGACCTAGTCCAGATTGAACACACACTGTATTAAGCCGCTACAAACACTAGCCTACTCCAATTTAACTTCGGACTGGACTGTAGTTAAACCCCAATCAGTCTCCCACTAATCCAAGGTACAGTTGTACTCCCTACGCCTCTGATCCCAGCTGGATACTGCGCACTTGATTCCCTTAGCTGATCTCACCCACAACTAAGAGTTGCTACGACCCAAAATTGCAGGCTTTGAAAATAAACAAATTTGTCTCACACAGACAAGTCTATCAAAGGATAAATCTGTCTCCCACAGAAAAATCCTAAAATATTTTGTTCCCTCTTTTGATAATAATCAAGGTTAACAGGAACCGATTGATAATCCGGTCTTATATTCCCAAAGAACAGCCTAGATAAATCAATCACCTCACAACAATCTTAATCGTATGGTAGCGAAACAAGATGTTGCGGAATCACAAACAATGAGACGAAGATGTTTGTGACTACTTTTTATATCTTGCCTATCGGAGATATTAATCTCAAGCCAATCAATCTGATTGTACTCGTATGATAGAATATGCAAGATCAGATCACACAACTACGGTAAAAGTAGTATCGGTATGGCTTCACAATCCCAATGAAGTCTTTAAGTCGTTAACCTGGTTTTAGAAGAATAAAACCAAAGGTTAAAGAAGAATCGACTCTAGCACGCAAACTAGTATCACACGTGAAGTGTGGGGATTAGTTTTGCACAATACTAGATGTTTCCTTTATATAGTCTTTCAAATCAGGGTTTCGCCTTGGTCACAAAGCAAACAATATCCACCGTTAGATGAAAACCTGATTTAGATTCAAGCTATTATTTCTCAACCGTTAGATCGAAAACTGAGCTTGTTATACACAAATGAAATGCACGCTTCTAGGTTTGTTAACCGTACCCAAACGTGTACATTTGTTGGTTCAACAATAGTTACCCAAAAGGTTAGCCATATGAGTATTTCATACTAACCATATTCTTCTTCACCATAACTAGTTCAAATGACTTCAAATGAACTAGTTAGAGAGTTGTTCAATTGCAGGGAAATCTTATGTACTACACAAGCCACAATTGAAGCAAAGATGATTTGATTCACTCGAATCAGTTCATGAACTTTATAGCCATGGTTTGCAAATTGCATTCCTTAGTCTTTATAAGTTTAAGTTCAGAAATCATCTTCATATATATAACCTTTTTAAGTTCGCACACTAGGTTCGCGGACTTAAGCAACCGGGCAGAGTTTACAAACTCCAGCAGAAAATCTGGGCAAAGAATTTCCACCAGTTCGCGGAATGGGTTCGAGGAATGGTAGTCACGCAACAAGTTTGTCAACTCCAGCAGAATTTCTCGGGATGAGAAGTTCGGCAGTTCGCGGACTGAGTTCGCGGATTTGGCAACAAGCCATTCTTCCGGTTTCTCTTGATCAACAAAGTTCGCAAACTTTGGTTCAAAGGATAGGACTTGTGCACGTATGTGTTTCCACAACAATACTTATGTCCATCATTCGTTATGTAATCTAAAATATCATTCCAACCATTGAAACGTTCTTAGAGGACGTTATATAGTTATTACACCATTTCTCGTCAAAGCAATTTTCAAAGTGATTGAAACATATCATGACTTACGTCACTAGGTAAAGAAAAACATGGTCAAAGCGAAACGCTTACCAACACATATTTCGAGATATAGATAGGCGAGGTATACTCGGCTCGAAATACCAACTGTGTATAATCTAAGTCTATATATAGCATACGATTTTTTGTCTCAAGAAGTAGGAGATAGAGTAGATAGACTTTTGAGTGACATATAAGTTCAAGTCTTCACATACCTTTTTGTCTAGAAGTTCCACCGGTTCCTTGAGTAGTTCTTCTTCTTGTATGATGAATCGCCATGAAGTCCCTGAGCTCAACTACACTTTCTATCCTAGTCCGAGACTTAGTTATAGTAGACTAGAAATCAATACTTATAGTTTTGATCACTAACATTGAAAAACATGCTTGAGATAGCAACGCATGCGAGTTCGACCGAGCAATGCACTAATAATCTTCCCCTTTGTCAATTTTAGTAACAAAACTATCAATACATATGGAATACAAAAAAGATAACGAAACTTTAGTAGCTCCTATTCCACATGAATAATTTTCAACATTCCTCGAAATCTTCGTCACTTCCAAGTACTCCAATGATCCCAAAGGTTGTAAGTTTAGCATCACCGTTGTTGAAGATCCGTAGCTATAACAATGAGAAAGCATCGGTCTCGATCATTGTTATACAGTGTCATAGTATCATTACACAGTGTCAAAGTCCAATTGTATCACAACTTCAACAATAATACTATGGTGATATGTATCACTCCCCCTTAGTCAATACTCCATCTCCCATGGAAACCACACCCCCTTACATAATGATCCGAACACCATATGTATTTGTAGTGTGAAATACATATTAATTCTCCCCTTTTTGTCAATAAAATTGGCAAAGGTACAAGAACGGGATCACAATGAAATTTCCGTAAGAGACATTTCATGACTAAAAGAAAATATATACCATCTAATTTAGATGCAATCATATATCCGAAGCTAATATAATTCATCAAGTAGTTTAAAGATACAAGATAACCCCTTTAAAATTCTACAGCCGCACACCCCTCAAGATATGACCATTAAGCACAAGTTCAAAAGAACTCTCCCCTATTTGATGTCATTCCCAAGGGAACAACAAGAGTGACCTTAATTTCAAAAGAAAAGAAGGATTTTGATTGGACACCAAAAACCATGAGAATGATTTTCTATATCCAAAAACTCAATCAAATTAATCACATATAAACCCATGATTAATTTAATCGGAATACGCAATCAAATTAAACACAAAAGTGATCAACTTAATTGATTATGCTCGACATAAGAGAACTTACGGAGCATACGACTAACATAACCATTAGAAAATGAATAGGATAGTCGTTCATATACTCAACATAAGAGGAATCTTACGGAGTATGAAAATACTCAACTAGATTAATTACAAGAGAACCCATAATTAATTTAATTGGAATACATAACCAAACTAATTACAAAAGTAATCAATTTAATTGTCATTTGTTTTGCTCAACATAAAAGGACTTATGGAGCAATAACTAAATAACCAAACAAGATGATTAATTTAGTTCAAGAATGCTCAACATAAAGTACCTTACGGAACAACCAACAAAGTTAATCAAAAATTATCAACTTGGTTGATCGTGCTCAACATAAGACACATTACGGAGCCTCACAGTATTACATAAAATATGGATCAGTGAAGATCAATACTGTGGAATACACAAGGATTCATTCTATCTTCCATCACTATTTGCATATCGATATTTAATAGACATAATCCTTGAACACAAAAGATTTTAACCTATCTCCATCAAAGAATTGATAATATAGGATTAACTTTTGTATATGTCAAAAGTCTATTCATCCTTAAATCAATACATGAATACCGATCATGAACGACTTTACTTTTGACAAAATATGGGACAACATAGTTCACGGACGTAAACACCAATATCCCATAACAAATTTCAATATAACAAATCATAAAGATTAAATAATGCAAACCATCATCCTCCAAATATTTTTAGAATTTAAACCAATAAACCTAAAAAAAGAACAAGAAGATGAAAAATAATAGCTATGTGTAGTCACAATCATTGCTATTCAAGCACTAGTTATTCTTCCAAATAAACCAAAAAAGAAGACTTACTAGGAATCTAAAACAAGAAACATGATTAAAACACTCTAAACTCTGTCAGTAACTAGAGATTGAACATGGACGAGCTCATCAGTTGCCTTCTTCAGTTTTTTTTTTCCAGAAAATCAAGATTCCTTGTTGCAATTCCGAGTTGTTCACGTACTACTTCAAAGTCTCGAAGAAGGTTTCCTACCAGTTTTGATGACATATGAACTGGTACTTTGTTTTCATGATCAACAGCATGAAAGCATGTTATAGAAACAGGATTCAACTCAAGAATATTGTCCTTCTCAACTTCATCAACCTTGTTGCTTCCATTCATTGTGTATAAAAAGAGTCAAGTAGAATCTTTTGACCTTATGGAACACAATATTTATAAGGTGTTCCAAGAAACCCTAGGAACAATGATGTTTGTGTGGGTTCGGTATGTGTACTTGGTCAATCATACATGTGAGACCTGGGGAAAGGAGAAGCACAATTATTCAAAGAATTTTCGAGAGACAGACACTCGGAGAAGGGATGAAGGAACACGAGGACCAAAGAAAAAAAAATTTAAAAAAACAACAAAAAACTTAACAACGAATTTAATACAACCCCGACAACTTTCCCAAGATGAGTCATCTTGAGAACAAGGAGCATCCACCTTTTATATAAAAGAGGGATGCGGCTTCAAGCAGTCATGGTGTATTAAGATGAGCATCTTGCTCATCAATATTCACTTCTTCTTTTTCTTTATCAAGGATATTTAGAGAGACATTACTCGTCATAGCTGAAGAATTTTTATCAAGAAAAGGGTTAGGAGTACCTAAGTCAACTGTTTTCCATGTTTTCTTGATACTCCGTTTGAGTCTGTTTACACTGATTTTTAGATCTGAGACTCGATTGTTGATATGTAAGAAATCTGGAGCGGAAGTCTTGGATTTGCAGCTTTCTTCAGGGAGAGATGAGGAACTCAACTTTTCTTTCTTTCTCCTATGCCTCTTTCTCTTTACAGGGTCAGTCACCTTTTCGCCATTCTTCCTTCTTCCATTGTAGGCATTTTTTGTTTTGAACACACAACTAAGAAAGGACTTATCACAGTACATTCCTTGAGTGTTTAAAGTGCCTTTTCCAACAATGTGTGAAACTGGTTTAATGACTTCTTTATACATCCAAGTAAGAATGTTATGAATCTTTTCATTCCTCAACCGATAACGACATCTTTGCTCAGAATGTCCTTTATTCCCGCAGTAATAGCAGTTAAAGGAATTATTTTTAACTGTTCTCTTGTGAGCATAATTAGAAGGAGTGGAATCCTTGTTTTTGGGACCATTGCAAGATGCTAAAGGTTTTTCACATCGAGAATTATCACTAGCTTTAACAAAGTTGATCTTACTAGTTTTTGGAGCATCTATTCCTTTATAGCCCAGACCACGTGTATTACGGTGTTCTTTACATGCTCCAAGCATAGAAGATAATTTTGTAGAGCCAGAATTGAATCTACTCAGACTCTCTTCCAGTGATTTTACTTTATTAAGAGGAGCTGCAAGCTCAGTTTCCAAGGATTTTTCTTTGGCGGGAAGACTGCGCTCTTTGTCGCAAAAATGTTTTTGTTGAGAGTCATATCTTGCTTCAGTTTCTGCAAGTATTTCTTTCAACACGAAGAGATTTCGAAAAATATTATCACATTCAGATTCTTTTGTGCGTACATCTTCTTCACGATCTTTAACGATAGATTGTAAGAGTTTATATCCACCATCGTATCCTTTAAAGAGTTTTCTCAACTTTCTGTTTTCTTGACAAAGAGGACCCATGTATTTACTCAAGCAGGTTGTTGACTTCTTTTCTTTCAAGGCACGATCAAACAACTTGATATATTGAGAGACTTCCTCATCAATACTTTGTCATTCTTCTGAATCACTATCATATGAAAGATCATCCAACTGTTCCTCAAGAGACTTTTTCCAGTCGGAAGTAGTTTCAGTCAATGTACAAGTTCTTGAGTTTTTCTCAGAAGTTTCAACCCTTTGAGACGCACGTAAGTGTCTCTGAACTGGTGTTGCGTTATCAGAGATGTATTTGTCGTCCATAAAGTCATATCGCTACAAACACAGACTTTTGAGGTCTTGAACGTGTTTGCCTGCTCTGATACCAATTGAAAAAGCGGGGGTCTGACAACACCACCCAATATTTCGCTTAGCAATCTGTATGGACAAACTCGAATATACTTTTAAGAGAATCAACAAGACTCAATCAATTAAAAGTACATCAACGAGTTTATATCTCTCTCTTGTTTTGATTTCATCAAACAGAAACTGCCAGTACTAATCAAATACAAGGAATGACTTGGATGGTACCAAAGACCAATATCCAAGGATCAATCAATGACAATCAACAACCAAAGGTTGGATTACTCTAATTGATGATCTAATGCACAACCTGTATTATTTTAATAATAAAGATACAACAATATAATGCGAAAACTGAAACAACACAGACACCAGAAATTTTGTTAACGAGGAAACCACAAATGCAGAAAAACCCCGGGACCTAGTCCAGATTGAACACTGTATTAAGACGCTACAGACACTATCCTACTCCAAGCTAACTTCGGACTGGACTGTAGTTGAACCCCAATCAGTCTCCCACTAATCCAAGGTACAGTTGTACTCCCTACACCTCTGATCCTAGCAGGATACTGCGCACTTGATTCCCTTAGCTGATCTCACCCACAACTAAGAGTTGCTACGACCCAAAATCGCAGGCTTTGATAATAAACAAATCTGTCTCACACAGAAAAGTCTATCAAAGGATCAATCTGTCTCCCACAGAAAAAACCTAAATTTTTTGTTCCGTCTTTTGATAATAATCAAGGTGAACAGGAACCAATTGATAATCCGGTCTTATATTCTCGAAGAACAACCTAGATAAATCAATCACCTCACAACAATCTTAATCGTATGGTAGCGAAACATGATGTTGTGGAATCACAAGCAATGAGACGAAGATGTTTGTGACTACTTTTTATATCTTGCCTATCGGAGATATTAATATCAATCCAATCAATCTGATTGTACTCGTACGATAGAAGATGAAAGATCAAATCACACAACTACGGTAAAAGTAGTATCGGTCTGGCTTCATAATCCCAATGAAGTCTTTAAGTCGTTAACCTGGTTTTAGAAGAAGAAAACCAAAGGTTAAAGGAGAATCGACTCTAGCACGCAAACTAGTATCACACTTGAAGTGTGGGGATTAGTTTTGCACAATACTAGATGTCCCTTTATATAGTCTTTCAAATCAGGGTTTCTCCTTGGTCACAAAGCAAACAATATCCACCGATAGATGAAAACCTTATTTAGATTCAAGCTAATATTTCTCAACCGTTAGATCGAAAACTTAGCTTGTTATACACAAATAAAATGCACGCTTCTAGGTTTGTTAACCGTACCCAAACGTGTACATTTGTTGGTTCAACCATAGTTAACCAAAAGATTAGCATATGAACATTTCATACCAACCATATTCTTCTTCACCATAACTAGTTCAAATGACTTTAAATGAACTAGTTAGAGATTTGTTCCATTGAAAGGAAATCTTATGTACTACACAAGCCACAATTGAAGCAAAGATGATTTGATTCACTCGAATCAGTTCATGAACTTTATATCCACGATTTTAAAATTGCATTCCTTAGTCTTTATAAGTTTAAGTTCAGAAATCATCTTCAGATATAAAACCTTCTTAAGTTCGCACACTAGGTTCGCGGACTTAAGCAACCGGGAAGAGTTTACAAACTCCAGCAGAAAATCTGGGCAAAGACTTTCCGCCAGTTCGCGGAATGGGTTCGAGGAATGGTAGTCACGCAACAAGTTTGTCAACTCCAGCAGAATTTCTCGGGATGAGAAGTTCGGCAGTTCGCGGACTGATCTCGCGACTTGGCAACAAGCCATTCTTCCGATTTCTCTTGATCAACAAATTTCGCAAACTTTGGTTCAAAGGATAGGACTTATGAACATATGTGTTTCCACAACATTTCTTATGTCCATCATTGGTTATGTAATCTAAACTCTTATTCCAACCATTGAAACATTCTTAGAGGACATTATATAGTTGTTACAACATTTATCGTCGAAGCAATTTTCAAAGTGATTGAAACATGTCATGACTTACGTCACTAGGTAAAGATAAACATGGTCGAAGAGAAACACTTACCAACACATATTTCGAGATATAGATAGGCGAGGTATACTCGGCTCGACATACCAAATGTGTATAATCTAAGTCTATATATAGCATACGACTTTTTGTCTCAAGAAGTAGGAGATAGAGTAGATAGACTTTTGAGTGACAGATAAGTTCAAGTCTTCACATACCTTTTTGTCGAGAAGTTCCACCGGTTCCTTGAGTAGTTCTTCTTCTTGTATGATGAATCGCCATGAAGTCCTTGAGCTCAACTACGCTTTCTATCATAGTCCGAGACTTGGCTATAGTAGACTAGAAATCAAGAATTATAGTTTTGATCAATAACATTGACAAACATGCTTGAGATAGCAACGCATGCGAGTTCGACCGAGCAATGCTCTAACACTTTACTCATATCTGCTAATAGCATTCAACAAAAATAAAATCCTAAATGGTTTTACATTTAAAAAAATATTTCACCAGTAATAGTAATGGAATTGTTGCCAGATTTAACTCCCGAGATACTACACCTCCTCCCAAGTACAGAAAGTATTTTATAGAGAGGAAGATTTCAGCAGGATCGTAACAACCAACAATCACGATGCCCCGAATGATGGAACCCATGATGATCGGACTATGTTGCACCCAATAGTTGGATCTTGCAATGGTCTGGTATGTTTTTATGTTTCACACCACGACACACAAGATCCTGCATATATAATGAATCCAGAAACTGGTGAGCACCTCCATCTTCCACAACTATGCATCCCAGTTGCATCGGATCCAGTACTTCCGTGGTATCCACGATACAACATAATTGGGGGTTTCGGATACTGTCAACGTACCAATGAGTACAAGGTAGTTCGAATTCACATGGATGGTAAAGTTCAAATACACACTCTAGGAGACAAGAGGGGATGGAGGAACATAGCAGAGAAGATTCCTTATACTTTTCGGAGTTCAGGTGTGTACGCACATGGTTGTATTTTTTGGAAGGATTGTTGTCAGCAGGATATTGGCATAATATCTTTCAATTTGGAAACTGAGACGTTCCAACAACATTCGCCACCCCCGCATCATATTCCCGGGAGTGAATTTTGGATAAATACTTACCCATCACTTGGGATGGTCATGTTCGGAGTTCACATTTTATTTTACTACATCCATGAGGGGATTGATCGGCCCCAGATAGATTTCTGGGCTCCCATTTCCAAAAAAATATTCATGCATGGGCACCTGACGGGGGAATGGAATTGGAATTATAAGATAAGCATTTACTTTGAAGAGGATGAATGGCCGACTTATAACCCGATAGCCTTGTAAATAACAAGGACCTCTTATTTTGGCAGAATAGGCGTTTATTGCGTTACAATACACTCACCAGAACTTGGACGGAAATTTGGGGGGCACTACCGTGGGAAACAAAGGTTGCAATTATTCCTCACATGAGGAGCGCTGTCTCGTTGAAGAATTTTTGTGGAAAATCGGAAACGTGTACTCATGATGTCCATGCCGCTAACACATTCCTTGGCTTATCTATGTAGCTTTTTTTCTTGTAGTTGTGTCTTTTTTTTTTTGGTATTTGGATTTTTTTCTATGCTGAAATGTACAATTTATTACTTGGGTTATCGCTTTTTTTTTTGTATTTGTGTTTTTTTTTTATTGCGTTTGGATTTTTTTCTATATATGTTGAAATGTTCAATTTCGTGTATAACATGATAGTGTTGCCGTTAAATGTTGGGTCATTGTTTAACTAGCCAACCTTTAGTTTTTTCCTTTTTTTGCATTACACCTATGGTCCAGCCGGTCGGTCCACCCCAACCGACCTAGGTAATTAGTTCAAAAGTAGAAAAATTATTTGGGTATTTCTTAAGAGATCGCTATATTAAATTAAAAAGGAAATTAGATAAATATGAAAATATTCATTCCATATCTCATGAGATGGTGATTTATTTTAAAAAAGAAAATTAGATAAACATGAAAATATTCATTCCATATCTCATTAGATTGCTACATTATTCGATGTAAATACCAAACAATAGGTGATTTAAGATAATGATGGAAAACCTAAAAAATTAGGGTTTTCCTTACAAATATATATAAATTCCACCAAGCATAGAAAAAAATTAACATAGAATATTAAGAGGAAAAGATTTCTGCTAAGAGGGATTGTAGAGATGAAACTGAAGAGAGGATCCAAAAATGTCCTCGACTGATGGCTGGTCCTCGTAAATTGAGGATTATCATTACTGTGGACGGAGTAACTACTGTTCCCGATGTTCCTCTCGACATTGTAATTAGTTATGTTGTCAGTAGTGTTGACAATGCTGATGTTCTTATTTATGCTGATGTTATTCCTGTTGTTCCTTTGGACGTTGTAATCAGTAATGTTGAGAATGCTGATGTTCCTGCTTATGCTGATGTTCCTACTGTGAATGATGATGCTCCTGCTTCTATTATTAAAATTATTTATGAAGATCCCGATGTTCCGGACATGGAAGAGGATCCAAAAGTTAACAAGCATGACCTTAACAAGCAGGTGGAGCCTGATGAAGCAGAAAATGGCAAATCTGAGGATGACAAGGTGCCCAAGCCTGCTGGTTGGAGTGATCAAGTTCACCTCAGCATTGCGAGAAGAATTGTTTGAAGATGGGGGATGGTTCATTTGATATGGTTTTTTTTTTGATGATAGGTTTTGATTTATGTATTTCTTTTTGTGGACGCTTTGAAAGTTGTTTTCATTTCTTGTTTCGTTTGCCAATTTTGTCATTTAGAAGAAGGTGATGTTTATGAATTCTTTTATTATTTAGGTATTGGAATCATGAAATAAATCAGATAATTATTTACAAGTTCACAGACTTTACAGAATGCAATATACTCTTGCAAATTTATTTATTTATGAGGTGTGCATTATTTTGGAAAACTAAATATAATTAGCTGAAAGAACGAAGGAAATGTAAAAAAATACAGTTGTTCCCATCTGTAAACAATAAGAATCAATTTATCACTTTAGGTCTGATCTTATTATCTCCTTGCCAATACTTTTAACAAAAATACGAGTTTGAACAAGTAAAGTGCTATTGAAAGTAAAGTATTGCTATACGACGATGTTAATGATAATGATCTTTGCGTGGATTTGGATGAGAATGAGGAACCAGACTAATCTGACAAAGAACCAGACTCATCTAACAAGTTCTTTGCTTTTTAAACAGGGTTTTTGATGTGTGAACTTTTAGTTTACGTATTTTTAAATATAATGCATTCGTCTTACCATTTTGTTTTTAGTGATGGTTGTATTTATTTTTTAAGTACTGCACTAGATGCAGGCTTTTTACGCTGATAGATAGGTTGACATTTATGTGATGAACGATTCACGTTGAACTTTTATGTTTTCTGGAAATGATGAACATGAAAATGGATGGGTTTAGTTTCTTTATCTTTAGTAGCTTACTGTATGATTAGAATAATACGTTTCCTACATATGTGCCACTAATAATTCATATGTTTCCTCCATAAACCAAGAATAATGCAGGAGACAACCCAGCTTAAAATTATTAAGGAAAATATTATTCGAAATAGGGAAGTAATTTTTTTCTATGGCCTATTTTTGAGTTAGTTAGAGATAGGAAACTAAATTTTGAAAATTTTGGGAAACAAATTTATCATAACTGTCTACGATATATTCTCTCATAAAATAAGGAAACTAACCATATTGGTTACACATCAAAAATTTGGAAGTAAAAAAAGAAAAACACCAAAAATCTTTTGTTTGGAGGGTGATGAAAATGAATTTTACTGGGCGGGATGATTTCAAAAGGAAAATCAATTCCCGCCTGATGGTTTGGTTAATTCCAAAAAAGAAAAAGAAAGATGAGTTTGATCTACTTTTTTAGTTTTTATTACTCGATTCATTCTCTCTGTGAAATCATAATTCTAGTACTATCTATGATCTTTACAGGGAACCTACCTCTTTAGACTCGGTCGTTGTTGTTGGTATTATATCTAAAACCCATTATCGAATGACTATTAAATTGATGTTAGATTTTTTGTTCGATCTCATGGAATCATATGTGAGATCTTATAGGTTTACTAGTTAAAGCATGATTAGGGTTTTTATTCGGCTGTATCAAAGAACAAGTTAATAATATTCATGGGTTGTACAATGAGATGTGATTTCATTTTGTTACAACAATAATGTTTTAGGCTTAAGTTACATGCATGAACTATTATAAGATTTAGGTAAGGATCTTTCTTTCATGTTACTTAGTTAGGATTTACTAGATAGTTAGGTTTTACAAAATAATAACGATGTTAATTGTTTTCTAGGGTTTTAGTTATTGTTTGGGTTGGACTTTGATTGAGAGTTAATAACTCTACTTTGATCGACGATGTTTTGTCAATCACATATATATATATACAAGGCTTATCAAGATTTAATCATTTGAGTCTCTGTTACTTGGAGAGCCTGTAACGTCTGCATTTTAAGTTGCCACTTTTAATGATACCGTGTTGCTGCTTGGCCAATTTGACTATCATCTTCAAGCTAAAAATTGATAATCATTATGTGGTGCTTTAGTGCTCTTGGCTTTTGTAACAAAAAGTTATATAAGACCGTTTAACCGGTACCTTTCGCTTTGTGGATAATACAATATTCATGAGGATATTTTGTGTGTTGCAGTGATGTTTTAGCCTCAAGTTACATGCATCAATGAGTTAATGTTTGTTTTATTTTCATATAATAGAAAATAGGTGTAACACATGTTGCCTATCCTGCTAGGTTTAGCTAATATTTTCCAAAATAACCTCAAATTCCTAACTGAGATGCACGTACCTACAAAGATTTTGTCATGGGAGAAGATGATGATTACAACGTGATCCCAGAGGAGGACCAATGGGATGATGAGGGGGATTCTGATGAAGAAACGATGGAGTTAGATGAGAGTCATGGCGACATTGTACAATCAGATGACGATGATGGTGAAGATATGGTCCCCACTGATAGATTTGAAGAATTAACAGGTAATGTTCGAAATCTTGTACTCACTTGTTTCTACTTAAACATCACATGGTTTCATATGTTGCATCGGTTATTTCCAGAGTCAGACGATTCTGAAAATGATGATCTCGAAGTGTTAGAAGAAAAATAATTGGAAAATGCTCTAGAATCAGAAAAGCAGCCACAACAAGAAGACTCTACAGAAGAGATCATAAAAGAGAGGCGAATGACAAGAATGTTGAAGATGCATAAATACTTCTCGAATTATGATGCTAAAAGAAAGTATATTGAATTTGACAAAATGTTCCGGCCTATTGGTGACCATAGAATTGAACTCAGTAGTTACCTAGGCTATTTGGCCCGTGATATGGTTGGCATAAAACATTTATGTTGGAAGGAAGTCCCTCAAACAACAAAACAAAATATGTGGGACAAAATTCTGGTACACATATGCGGTTATCAATTCGTCGTTTTTGTTGTCTAACTGTGAGTATGTGATGAACATACATTAGTTGTTATTGCAGCTTCATTTTGAGGTGCCCCATGAATTTAAGCGAGTGGTCATGAAGCGTCTACCTGTTCAGCTGCGGGACCTCAGAAGGAAATTGTACAACAATCATGTAAAACCCTTCCTGGAAAGACCGTATAAACTAAAAACTTTCCCCAAAAAGTACGAAACGATAATGGACCAAGAAAACCGGAACAATTACCTTAATCATGTATTAAAATCACTTATATTTAAGGTATGGAATACACATTACTTTTTCTAATTTGTGTTTCGTTCTTATTGTCTATCCTAGCATACTAATGAAATTATTTTTATTTCCTCTGCAAGAAAAATTCGGAGAGGGGAAAAGAGGCAATATCACAATCCAAGTTCCCACATCGGACGGGACGAGGATGATACTCGGGATTAAAACTAAAATTACTAAGTCTGTTGTCTTATTTATTATACACTGCACAGTAAAATTGTACATATCAGATACTTCTATTTTGTATGTCATGTTGCGTGTCTCATATATGCAGAAACTTATAACGGTATAGGGATGTGTCCTCTTACATCAATCTGTAATTTTGTCACATTAGATGCTTTGGAATAGGTTTCTGTTTTACATAGTTAATATCTATGCGGATGTAAATGCTTACTTGTTTCTGGTAACTACTAGGTCAAAGGGGGAAATGTTGCCGAAGAATATCTTGAAGACCGGTGCTACATGTGGGAAAAAGCACGCGAAAACAAACACGGAATTTTACCAGACGATTTTTTCAGGGAGAAGACAACTGAAGTTGTGAGAAAACAAAAACTTTACGGTCCTCATGTTTTTAACCAAAGTAAGTGTGCAAGGTTTAAATCAGAATTTAACACATTATTTGAACAGGAAGAGAAGCGGAAGATGATTCTAGAGGAAATCTAATGGTTGGTCATAACGAGGATGCCCTAACAGTTGTGATCGGCCCGGATAAGGGTGGACGTGTCAACGAGGCTGGCTTTGGAGTGACGACAACCCTTTACTTTCCAAATGGAAGAAAACCAAGACACTCGAAAGAGAATGATGAACTGCATGAAAATATGAAAGCTAAGGAGAAAGAATTAGAGTTTACTAAAAATGTGTATCAGAGATCAACAGATAACTTGTTATCTCAAGGAGTCGACATTGCGAAAATTGTGGGAAATAGTATCAGCAAGTCTGAAGGAGAGGTAAGTGAACTGAGTTTTGATTAGATTGTGTAAATTTTTTTAAAAATTGGCAGACAGTATCTGATTTTTTCAAACAATGTGTTCAACTACAATCACAGGATGCAGGACCTAGCAGCACCTCCAGTCGATCTAAGAATAACATAGGTCCAGAATCAGTTAAGAAAGTTCCAAAAAAACATGGAAAATCCGGTCCACAGAAGTCATCTGAAAGCATCAAAGGTTCCGCGAAGCGGGACTCTCCTTGTACTAAAACGCCGACCGTTTCTACTGAATCCCCAAGTCTTTAGTATATAAAAAGAAGTCTCCGTCTCCTCCATCCACTTGGGAATCTCAGAATGTGTCATCTGAAAAAGTTACCATTGATGTATGGTTTTCGAACGCATTTAAATTTTTAATCTTCCATTTACTATCTCTCATGCGCCTTGTGTTTCTGTAGGGCATATGATGCAAACTTTGGTTTGGAGAAAATGAAAACATTGTTGCCATTGGTAGAGCTTACTCTACAAAGACGGTACTCTATAAAATGAAGTCAGGAATTAAAGGTTCACTTACATGCTATAGCGTCCGGGTTAGTGAAGTACTAAATGAAACCATCAAATTACCCATTAGCAAATCTGGGTTAAAAACTTTAAAGATGTTGGTGATGCTGAAATTTGTTGGCAATCAAATCAAACCATCTTGGACCAAAAGGTTGGTTGCTTGGCTTGTTTGCTTTATTAACTCATTGGATGTGTTTTTACACAAACCCGTTTTATATATGTAAGTTTTTTGATATAAGAGACGAATATGTTATTAGCTATATGAATCACGGACGTTAGTGTATATTTTAGAGAACCTTATAGAACGAGACATGTGTTTAGCTACTTGATTGTGAGTCAGTTGTGCATTGTGCTTAAATGGTTTCACTGCAAAAAGAAGGTACAACTTTCATTTCAATTTTCTGATGCAGGTAAATCAACCAAAACATTCCGAGGCTGTGAAATCACATGCTCTACTCAATGGAACCCAATCTCGTATCGCAATATCTGAAAAAGTTCTGAAGGTATGTGTTTTAAACCAGTTACATGATCTTAAGACCATATGAGTCTGAAATATGCTATCAACTATATGAATCACGGATGCTAGGGTGTATTTTGGAGAACCTTGTATATTTGTTACCTATTCAATTCATCAGTGTCTTCGCATTCACAGTGGAATTTGGTATATTTGTTACCCGAATATGGAATATTACTCTACTGCTGCAGGTAACCCAACAAAATTCGAGGAAACATACTCTGGATGTGACATCAAAAGCATTTTATCCGGTATCTGTTTTATTTTTACATGCATTTTAAATCTCAAATTTGCTTTGTAGTTTTCCCTTGAAGATGTTTATATTTTTCTAGGTTCTCTAATTTACACTTGGATCGGTGATTCATATAATTGATCGGCTGGTTTATGTATATTCGACTTAAAAATCAACCAAGCCAAGCAACTAACCTTCTTAGCAGGCTCAGTAAGCTTGACACCATACTTTGGCCAAGGAATCGCTTTTACAAGAGTTTGTCCTAATGTTTCCATACCATCAAATCGTACGGGGAGACAGAAATTCGGTTTTATTACTTCCTCAATCAGTATTTTGTGTAAATCAAACTCCACCCCATCCTTTCCATGTAATTGTTGTTTTTCTGCTAACAGAAAAGCTCTACCTCTAGCAAGGACGTTTTCCTTAGACAGCTGGTCAATCCAACGGTACTAGTTTCGTAGCTAGATCGTTGTTAGATTAATTCCTATTAATTAACGTTCGTGTTAAACTAATAGAGTTATTATCGGCTAATTCGTCACTTGACTGGTCTAATAGCGTTGAAAATATTGAGGGTCTTTACATTCTCCCCACTTTACACATTTTTGTCCTCGAAAATCAAATCATCCTTCTGGTCTTCAAAACTCCCCACCTTAAAGAATAATCCAATCTCTTGTCTAAGTGCATCATAGAAACAAAGCACAAACCTATATGGTTTTCTACAACTAGGATTTAAAATTTGTAGCTCTAGGTTCAATTATGATGATTTAGGTTCTATCAAATAGGGAAGTCTAAGTTTCTTACACTAATTTCTATTTTATAAGATAACTTCAAGACTTAACGGTTCAATTATTATGATAACTTCAAGACTTATCATCAAATAGATATATGTCTCTATTTTATAAGATATATGTTACTTACACTAATTGAATATTTCTGATTTGTGAGTTCATAATCTTTGGTGTGCACAATACTTGTTTCGGTAAAAAAAAGATCCAGTTAATAATCGGTTTTATCCTTGTGATAGAATTGGATTGATTAATTGAGTAGATCCGCATCAACACAATTCTTTAGATTAAGAGTGTTTATCGCAAAATCTTAACGATTAATAGGATATTGGACGAAGGAGATATCATTGGATAAATATGAAGGAAAAAAATAGTCTTTTTACTTTGGATCTACCCTGACTACCCATTTCAATTGGGAGGGTGAATTTATCGTTTTTCGTTGGTCTTATTCCCAGACCGAGAAGATAAACTCGTTCTCATTTCTTTATTTCTTCTTCATTCTTTTCTTTTCTTTTTCTTCTCTCTTCTCGTTCTTCTTTTTCCTTTTTCTTCTTCTCCTCTGTTCATCTTATGATGAAAATTTGAGAAAACAGATCGGTGATTTTATGATCGGTAGGAGGTGGAGAAAATTATGGGTTAGTTGATAGCGATGATGTTGTTGTTATCTGAGCACGGGATAAAGGGGTTAGAGTTGTTGCTGTAAATCGAAGATGTGATTTCTGAAGTTAGGTTTTGTTTGGAATCGAGATGTAAATCGTGTTGTTGATAGATGAATAATAGGAGGGTTCTTGTTTAATTGTCGTTGTTGAGTTGTTCTGGTGGTTGAACCAAAGTTAGGGTTTTCGTAAGAAGTTCAAGGAAGAATTAGAAGATGAAGATGATGAAAAGGGGATTGATTTAACGATGGGTTTGTTCTTAATTAAAGTATAGTTGGATGTATTGAAGTTAATTAGATGTTGGATCTGTTCTGAGGAAGAATTAAGAAATTGCAGATTTAGGGTTCCTCATGTTCTTCCCCAATTTGTGAACTAGGGTATATGAGGGTTGATGATTATGAGACTCAGATCGAGAGAGAGAAGAGGAGTATAGTTGGTTTTGGCAGATGGTGGTGGTATTGAGATGATTTATCAGTTGTGCCAAGGGAAGGAAGAATCCAACTTCAATTGCCTGTGTGAGATCTATTATGAGGTAATTGTTCTTTTTGGTTGACGTTATAAGTTGTTCTTCTGATCGTTGAGTATTTGTTGTTATAATGAGAATGATTGAGCTATTGGATATAGTGAAGAAATTGAATATATGGATGGCTCTGGGATACTGTGGGAGTTGTTATTGAAGTAAATGAAATTAATAGTGATGATGTTGTTATGGTTGAAATGATGAAGGTAAGTTACAAGAAGAGAGATTGTAGTGGATTTCAGAATAAGAAGTTGTAACAAGTGTTGAGATTGGATGAAGTCTGGCTATGAGAATGATTGCAAGCAATGGAGCTGGTGCAGAGGTAATGAATTGGTAGTGGTGATGGTGTTGCAGTTCATGTAGTTTGCAGCATGACTGAAATGGGTGTTTGAACTGTCTAGGTGCAAGAGAGGATTAAGTATAGGTGTGTGTGGAATTGGAACTGGGAATTGGTATGTAATTTGGTTAGAAGTGAATGTGAATAGTTGTGATACAACTACTGGTGCAGGCAGTGTGTGCAGGGTATGGATTTGTGTAATGAAATTGAAATTGAGTTGGTTTTTGCAGCAGTGGGGGCTATATGAGTGAGTAGCTGCAATGGATAGTTAATAAGGATTTGCAGTTGTAGTTAAATGGTATTGAGTTGCAAATGATATGAACTGGTGGTGATTATAAGTTGCAATCAGTGTTTGCTATTAAAGCTTGGAACTGCTAGATTGCAGGTTAAGCTTAAATTACAGATGTATTGAATTTGTAGAATTCTTTTACAATGAAAGTTTGTATACTGATTAAATGAATAGAAACAAGTTTTTAGTGAAACTGTAGTTACACTAGAATGTTTGCCTGTTGGACATCCCAGTCAGTTTAGATGACTCATTTTTGTTTAACTGACTTAGTGTGACTGACTGAGTTAACTCGTTAACCATACTGACTCAGTAAACCTTGACTGAGTTAGTTCCTTGACCATTTGACCATGACCTTGACTTGACTTGACTTGGACGTTGACTGTTAGTTGACCCTTGACCGTTAGTGACTGTTAGTTGACTTTGGTGGACTAGGGCTTAGGTCAGTTTTCTTAGTTAGATGTTTTGGACCTCTTGTGGTCTGAATTGGACTTTGGTTTCTTCTACAAATTTATAGATACTCATAAGACTTAGATATTGGAATAGAACCAACCTAATTGGATTAGTAAACTCTTAGTTATGTTAAAGGTAGATAATGAGATACCATAATGGGCTTAGAACCATTAGATAGTTCACTTAGCTTGAAACTGGAACTTGTATGAATTATGTTATGAGCCTTGTGTGAGCCTCTTGGCTAGATTATAAGAGTTCTTGTGTGATTAACAGTTAGACTATATTAACAACGATCGATTCAAAGGACGAGCCAGTGGATCGTGGATCTCGAGGTAGGCGTAGCTTGTCATCAAAAGAGGTGGGAATATATTTGACTCTCTTGTAACAATTGATGTTTTCTTTTACAAAGATTTATGTTTATCAAATTCATGCATTGTGTAGTTGTGCATTCCATGCTTTGTTTAAATTGCATTACGATAATTCTGATGTTTATGTTAATCTTTCCATGGTTTGGAAAGGACTTGTAATGTTTTGTTGTCAATATGAGTTGTTATGGGAAATGATAATTTCCACGTGTGGTATATAGGATATGCTCCGTCACATATATATCTACATGAATTCTGCTTTTATGCTTACTATTGGTCAACATGGGTGATATCAATAGCAATTCGGTGTGTAACCGGTTGACACCATATTATACATTGTTTGAGGAAGGAGTTTGTCCATATACATGTTTGTTTATCTCAGTGACTTGGTCACTCTTTAATGTTTGGGAAAAACATGTATCGTTTTTCCAACTCTTGCTTATGATTACTTGAAAGTTAGATGTTATTCCCGTTGGGCACCCATTTTAGGGATGATGTGCTCACCCATTCCCACTTTCAGTTTCATAGACAGATCAAAGTTGTGAAGCAAAAGCTTCAAGGGTTGATTTTGTTAGTTGGTTAGCTTCTGCTATGTTTATTATGTTGTATATTTTATTTGTAAACCAAATGACTATTGTATATGTATCATTCGAAAGGAATCCTTGTATATATATATTTCTGAGTAGGGATAGTTTTTGGTTAAGTTTTTGTAGCAGATTTCTTAATTGAATGCTTAATTATATGATTTAGATTCTTAGTGCCTCTTTATTTAATTAATCTCTTGGAATAGTCAGCTGCCTGCACGTAGCAACCCTTCTGATGGATCTAAGAAGCAGTCTCCTAATCTTATGCAGAAATCTCCCAGTAATTCCCAACCAAATCCTTCAATATCTCTAGAGAAGTCGTGCACATCTACGGCAGAACCTCTGGCTAAGACATCTAATGGAGTATTTTTTTTTTTTTTGATTTTTTTTCTTCATAAATCTATATTGCTAATTCTAGCATCTTCTTTTATTATGATGTTCATATGCCGTATATCTCCGCAGAAAGCAAAATACGACTTTTGGAATGGATCTAGGGGAAATGTCATTGCTAGAGGCAGTATTTTACCTGTTAGAGCATTGCTCGGTCGAACTCTCATGCGTTGTTATCTCAAGCATGTTTGTCAATGTTAGTGATCAAAACTATAAGTCTTGATTTCTAGTCTACTATAACTAAGTCTCGGACTAGGATAGAAAGTGTAGTTGAGCTCAAGGACTTCATGGAGATTCATCATACAAGAAGAAGAACTACTCAAGGAACCGGTAGAACTTCTCAACAAAAAGGTATGTGAAGACTTGAACTTATCTGTCACTCAAAAGTATATCTACTCTATCTCCTACTTCTTAAGACAAAAAGTCGTATGCTATATATAGACTTAGATTATACACATTTGATATTTCGAGCCGAATATACCTCGCCTACATATATCTCGAAATATGTGTTGGTAAGCGTTTCGCTTCGACCATGTTTATCTTTACCTAGTGACGAAAGTCATGATATGTTTCAATCACTTTGAAAATTGGTTTGACGAGAAATGGTGTAACAACTATATAACATTCTCTAAGAATGTTTCAATGATTGGAATGAGAGTTTATATTACATAACCAATGATGGACATAAGTATTTTTGTGGAAACACATATGTGCATAAGTCCTATTCCTTGAACCAAAGTTTGCGAACTTTGTTGATCAAGAGAAACCGGAAGAATGGCTTGTTGCCAAGTTCGCGAACTTAATCCGCGAACTTCCGAACTTCTCATACCGAGAAATTCTGCCGGAGTTGACAAACTTGTTACGTGATTACCAGTCCGCGAACCGGCGGAAAGTCTTTGCCGAGATTTTCTACTGGAGTTTGTAAACTTTGCCCGGTTGCTTAAGTCCACGAACCTAGTGTGCGAACTTAAGAAGATTATATATCTGAAGATGATTTCTGAACTTAAACTTATAAATACTAAGGAATGCAAATTGCAAATCGTGGCTATAAAGTTCATGAACCGATTCAAGTGAATCAAATCATCTTTGCTTAAATTATGTCTTGTGTAGTACATAAGATTTCCTTGCAATTGAACAACTCTCTAACTAGTTCATTTGAGTCACTTGAACTAGTTATGGTGAAGAAGAATATGGTTGGTATGAAATGCTCATATGGATAACCTGGTTAACTATTTTTGAACCCAACAATGTACACGTTTAGGAACGGTTAACAAACCTAGAAGCGTGCATTTCATTTGTGTATAACAAGCTAAGTTTTCGATCTAACGGTTAAGAAATATTAGCTTGAATCTAAATCAGGTTTTCATATAACGGTGGATATTGTTTGCTTTGTGACCAAGGAGAAACCATGATTTGAAAGACTATATAAGGGGACATCTAGCAACTCTGCAAAACTAATCCCCACACCTCACGTGTGATACTAGTTTGCGTGCTAGAGTCGTTTCTCCTTTAACCTTTTGTTTTCTTGTTCTAAAACCAGGTTAACGACTTAAAGACTTCATTGGGATTGTGAAGCCAGAACGATACTACTTTTATCGTAGTTGTGTGATCTGATCTTGCATCTTCTATCGTACGAGTACAATCAGATTGATTGGCTTGAGATTAATATCTCTGATAGACCGATACTACTTTTATCGTAGTTGTGTGATCTTGTTTCGCTACCATACGATTAAGATTGTTGTGAGGTGATTGATTTATCTAGTATGTTCTTCGAGAATATAAGACCGGATTATAAATTGGTTCTTGTTCACCATGATTATTATCAAAATACGGAACAAAAACTTTAGGGTTTTTCTGTGGGAGACAAATTGATCCTTTGATAGACTTGTCTGTGTGAGATAGATTTGTTTATTGTTAAAGCCTGTGATTTTGGGTCGTAGCAACTCTTAGTTGTGGGTGAGATAAGTTAAGGGAATCAAGTGCACAGTATCCTGCTGGGATCATAGGCGTAGGGAGTACAACTGTACCTTGGATCAGTGAGAGACTGATTGGAGTTCAACTACAGTCCACTCCGAAGTTAGCTTGGAGTAGGCTAGTGTATGTAGCGGCTTAATACAATGTGTGTTCAATCTGGACTAGGTCCCGGGGTTTTTCTGCATTTGCGGTTTCCTCGTTAACAAAATTTCTGGTGTCTGTATTATTTCAGTTTCCGCATTATATTGTTATATCTTTATAATTGAAATAATACAGGTTGTGTGTTAGATCATGAATTAGAGTAATCCAACCTTTGGTTGTTGATTATCATTGATTGATCCTTGGATATTGGTCTTTGGTACCATCCAAGTTATTCTTTTTGTTTGATTAAAGACTCGCTGATTTCTATTAGCTCGAGTAAATCAAAACAAGAGATAGATATTAACTCCTTGAGATACTTTTACCTAGATTGAGTCTGACTGTCTAGTTGATTCTCTAGAAAGTATTTCGGAGTTACTCCATACAGATTGCTAAGCGAAATATTGGGTGGTGTTGTTAGACCCCCGCTTTTTCATTACCTACGGTGCCTAACAAGAAAATACATGGACAAGATCTTCCTAAAAACGGTTATGTTATCAATATTCAGGAGGTTATAGTTTCGTCGTTCATGTTAACCGAACCGAGTAGTGACTTTAAGTTATTAGGGAAAGCTGAAAATAGTTTTGTGGCATGGCCGAAAGATAACTGTTCCATCTCTGATGACAAGGTTAGTTTCTTAGCTCTTTTGGTTTGTTAACCAAGTATATAAATTGTTTTACATAAATCGGGTATTCAGTTTGATTAAAGAATAAGTACGAGACAGAAATATATTAACACCTAAATGGAACATGAATGCCAGTGTAAATTAGAAAATTGATATTTGGTTATAGATTTTATTATGGGCGTTAGTTGTAAAAAATGGCGCGGCCTTCAGTGAAGTTGAATTTATTACATTGTTGGAAAAATGACTTTTGTCTGTCTCTTGTTGAGAATTCACACGACAGACGAATTCGCCTTGGATTTAGAATATATACATAATACATTTAATCTCTTGCTGCAGGAAACTCCACAACATGGAAAACCTCATAAGCAACCAGAACCAGTTTTAGATTTTGAGAAGAAATTGGACAGTGACCTAAGAACAACTAGCAGCCTTGTAAATGATAAACGGAATGAGGAGCACCTAGAAGTCAATCCACATTCGGGGAGTCATGCAGCCTCTGAAAAGCTTCCTCAGAAGACTAAAAAGGCGCAGAGAAAGTTATATGTACAAAGTGTAGATCAAACATACCAACTTCCATATGGGAAACAGAGGATGACAAGGTTTGGCGCGTCGAGAATGTCACAACCTGATCCATTGCATGCAGAGACACCACCATCAAAAAGGTTGAATAAAAACTGATTATTTTTGGATAAATGTTCTTTAATATTTTCTTTTGCAAACTGTTAGACCAAAGCTCAACATTTTTTACCATGTTATTAATAATAATATGAATTTTTAGCATATATGAATTTCATATTTAACCACAATTTATAAAGTATAAGAGAATTTGGATAGTGCCAGGTGGATGGTTTATATGCGTCATATCTGAACGGTTTAGAGGCGTCACACGCGTAATATACACGCTTCGAGATAAATTGGCGTGGATAAACATAACATAAAGACACATAAAGCATATATAAATTGGCGTGGCTAAATATCACATAAATCCACCCTATATGGCGTGTCTATAGGATCTCCAATGAACGGCTCGCAACGTTACATGTGGACGGTGAAGGATGCATATAATTTAACGGTCAATATTGCATCATCTTAAATGAGATCCAACGATTCCTAATACAACCACGTGGATCAAGGTAATTGTAAATTGGCGTGGCTAAATATCTCATATAGCCACGCTATATGGCGTGTCTATAGGATATCCAATGAACGGCTCACAACATTACATGTGGACGGTGAAGGATGCATATAATTTAACGGTCAATATTGCATCATCTTAAATGAGATCCAATGATTCCTAATACGGCCACGTGGATCAAGGTAATTGTAAATTGGCGTTGCTAAATATCATATATAGCCACGCTATATGGCGTGTCTATAGGATATCCAATGAACGGCTCATAACGTTACATGTGGATGTTATTCAATGGCTCCTAATACAACCACGTGGATGAAGATTATTGAAATTGGCGTGGCTAAAACATAACATATAGCCACGTTAAACCTATATGAGGCGTGTCTATAGGATATCCAATGAATGGCTCGCAACGTTACATGTGGATGGTGTTCAACGGTTCCTAACACATCCACGTGGATGAAGGTTATTGAAATTGGCGTGGCTAAAACATAACATATGGCCACGTTAGACCTATATGGGGTGTGTCTATAGGATATCCAATGAACGGCTCACAACGTTACATGTGTGTGGTATTCAACGGTTCCTAATACATCCACGTGAATGAAGGTAAGTGAAATTTGCGTGGCTAAAACATAACATATAACCACGTTAAACCTATAATGGAGTGTCTATCGGGTAACCAATGGCTACGCCAAAAAGCAATTTGCGTTTATAAAGTGAACCAAATATCCACGCCAAAAAGCAATTTGCGTGTCTATAGTGAATCAAGTAGCCACGCCAAAATCAATTTATGTGTCTATAGTGAACCAAATAGCCATGCCAGAACAATAAATCGTGTGTCTAGAGAGTACCAGTACTTAAGTTTTTGGGACACTATATAGCAACGCCTATATAGCTCTGACATGTCTATTTCATGCAGAAATAGACACGCAAGGCAGGCGTGGCTATAAGCTACCTAAAACCACGTCGTTTTACCTAAAAGCACGCTAGAAGAAGCCACGCCAAGTCCAAACCAAGTTGGTGTGGCAAAAGGGTCTGTTTGTACTAGTATACTACACGGACTACTACACCCCACCTCATACCAACTCAATCCATACCATCAACCACCACTCCAACCCAACAACATTTCAAATCCATCTGGAGTTTGGAATTCCCCCCACTTTCAATCTTTTGGCAGAGAGAAATATCACAACAACAAACCTCTACCCTATGTGTAGGACCACATCAGAAACGACACAACATATTCTGTTCCAATGTATACGGGCCCAAACCGTATGGCAATAAATTATACTAGCAGTCAATCAACCCGACCCGACAAACCAAAATGAAAACACGCTACAAAAACAAACAACCATGTGGGAAGCTTTACATCACCAGATCCCAAAACAAGCAAAGGCTATTTTTCCTTTACCTTGTGGCATTTACGGTTAGCAAGAAATGCTGCGGTATACAGGAATCAACATCAATCACCGACTCAAATCACTCAAACAATACAGCTAATGTTTGAAGAATATATCTGGGCACAAAAACGATTAATGCCAATTCTACCGGAATTTCCACCGTCATTACAACGACAGGAACGACAGACTACATCAACAACATTAATGATCGTATGGGAACCACCACCTGAAGACTGGATCAAGATCAACACAGATGGTGTGGCAAAAGGAAATCCAGGACCAGCGGGAGCAGGTATTTTGGTAAGAGACTGTCAGGGCACACTACTAATTGCAACGGAGGCACCTTTAGGGATTACGACATCGGCGACAGTAGAAACATGGGGACTACTACTAGATTTATGCATAGAAACTCAACAACAATGGAACAAGGTTTTCTTTGAAATGGATTCACAACTTGTAATCCAACAACTACAACAACAACAAGACACGCAGCCTTGGTACTTAAAGACAATGCTCGGTGAGATAAAAGAACTCATGCAACAAATTCCACATACAAAAACACGGCATGATTACTGTGAAGCAAATCAGGCAGCTGACGAACTGGAAAACCAAGCAGTTTAAAATCAGAAGACACATCCAGCATCGACATCAAAAAAAAAATTGGCATAAAGATGCCCCTCTTTTTCTTTCAAACATCTTGTATGCGGACAAAATTAGGACTAAATACCCAAAAACTGTAACTTCTGTTTTGAGTTAATGAATCGGTTCACTCTTTCAAAAAAAAATCTAAATTTAAAATAAAAGAAAACAAAACAATGAAAACTGCCACTTCTGACTACTTCCACGATTCCACCAGCTTCTGGCTTCGATCCAATCAAAAGGTAAATATCCCTAAACAGATTCTTTTTGCACCTGAATAAAGGTCAAAAGAAGGTGCAAATTTAAAAGGAGTATTGTGAAGAAGAAATGTAAAATAAACCTACAGGAGCCGAACAAAGGTCGACAATATAAGGTGTAACTGAATACTAAAACATTCAATTTCAATTTCAATTTCTAAAAGAAACAAAAAATATATAATCTTTAGGTAACAACAGATTAAAATTTCAATTACCCATTTTCGTCCCTTTCATGATTACTTGGTTAATGAAATTGAAATTTTATATGAAATTCTTTCCCAATTTTTTTTATAAGAAATCAGAAGAAAATAAACTGATCAATCATAAATCTAATAAAGAAGAATGACTTACTTCGAGAGTTCTTATTCACCTTCTTTAACTTTGTTATAGTTGATCAATCATACTTTGGTTTCTCCAGTTTGTGTTACAGAATGGATTTACCAAGGTTAGGAAGCCTTCTTCACTTTATGTGAGAGTTTTGCAGAACTAAAAGGTATATAGCACGATAAAAGAGGAACAAAATATGAGGAGATTTCTGTTCGTTTTCTAGGTAGTTATATCTCTTTCTATATAAGCAGTTAGGTTTTCACTTTATCAAAAGAATCCTGGTTGAATACAGGACGTGGCGAGAAAGGAAGAGGGCCACGTACTCATAGTATGTGGCCCGACCACATGTATCTTAGGCGTACAAGGACTTGTAGATTGAATGGGAAAGAGAGTCTATTCTTAAGAGGATTGCAAGCAAATTGAAGCATATAAATAGAGAAGTTATCTACTTTCCTCTACACACCTTTACACCTTTACACCTTTACACTACGCTTTGGTTTTTGTTTCCTTATTTTCTTTATTCTTTGTGAACTTCAAAACCATGAGTAGCTAATTTTATTATTGCTTAAGGATGACCCTAGTTATTAACATGTTTTGAGTTTTGTTTTAAATCTACTTTGAATTTTTCACATTATTATCGTTTGTTTTTAGTAATAAGAATGTTTATGCTTGCATGATAGATCGTTTAGGTGGCCAACTGAATTGATTTGTTATTCAATCTAAAGCTAGTAAAAGTTAGAGAATACGTAATCGTTTCTTGATTCTTTACACAAGTAGAAACACAAGACCTTGCAGAGGGATTCTTTGGAGCAATTGTGTGTTAAAACAACGCTAGAAAGTGGACCGAGTGAACCGAGTTTAACTACTAGTACTAAACCTAAATTCATAAATCTTAATGCGTTAGAGGGAATTACATCTTGTAAGGGAACCTCAAGGTGGTTCTTTGAATAGAATATGATAACTAAGCAGACATGTTACTCAGTGAAATGAGGAATTTTTGGGTTAGCTAAGCGAATTTGTTATCCTACGGTTGGTGATAATCTGTGACTAATAAAAAGTGGAAAAGAACATAACTTAGATCATTATTTTGCAACGAAGAACGATTCCTTGATCTTGTCTCTCTTATTGATTTCAATATTATCTTTTTAATTGCTTTTTTTATCTATTTTGCTTTATAAATCTAAAACCAAAACCCCCCTTTTTGTGATATTATAAGGCAACTAAAACCTCTTCCTCCTCGTGGGAACGAACTTGACTACACTATATTACTTGTTAATCAGGTAGTAAATTAATAATTAATTTGTTCTTGTTACGATAGGCATAAGTTTACCTTGTTGGTTTAGTAAAAGAGGGTTAAAATCGATAATTCTACCTTTTTTTAGGGTTGAGAGTTTTTCGCACGTGAATCCTACTTACTCTGTATATAGCTTCCTTAACCCTACGTTTTTTTTTTCCTTCCCTGGAAACTCTTTTTATTAAAGATTGGTTGTGGAGCTAGTTTTGTGTAATTTCTCTCACAATCCCATTTAGGGTTAAGCAATCAATCATTAAGAAAAAAGGTAAATCTCATTCCTC
Organism: Papaver somniferum; assembly: GCF_003573695.1. Classification (NCBI taxonomy): domain Eukaryota; kingdom Viridiplantae; phylum Streptophyta; class Magnoliopsida; order Ranunculales; family Papaveraceae; genus Papaver; species Papaver somniferum. The sequence goes on along the minus strand of NC_039363.1, from coordinate 25,226,506 downwards.
TACAACTTTAAAGAGAAAAAGGAAGAATATGAAGAAACCAACGGCTAACCCCTCAAATCTACAGAAGCATTCTGTTGTTCTTGAAGAGTTGAAAGAAACAAGGATGGAGATGCAGCAAATAAAGGCTATTGTTCTAAGATCTCTTGAAATTCAGAAGACCCTGGTTCGACATCAGGCAAGAAGGTTTGTTGGAATTGAATCCTTTTTTCATGAGCCTTATGTTCCAATATCTGTTGACGACAAGGAGTTCGGGGACGAGAAAGAATTTTTTAAGAATCTTAATGTCTAGGAAACTTCTTATGATAATTTATTCTTATGTTTAAGAAGGATAAGTAGGGTTTGGAATAGCAAATATTGTGATTACACATAGCTATTGCCAACGTTTTTCATCTTGCAATGTTTTAGATTTATTTATTTAAATTCTAAGTTATTTGGAAGATGATTTTGCAGTATTAATCTTTATTGGTTTTATATATTGCAAAAATATTTTGTGGGATATGTGTGTTACTGTTTACGTCCGTGAGCTATGATTATCTCATATATGTCAAAAGTTAAGTCTATTATGTCTTTATGCAAATATTGATAAAAGATAGAATGAACTTTTGAATATTCCGCAGTATTGATCTTTCCCTGGTCCACTTCTATGTGAAAGTACTATATGGCTCCGTAAGTTTTCTTATGTTGAGCATTTCCGACTAAATTAACCTATAAGGTCTTCTTGTAATTAATTTATTCGAGTTTTCTGGATACAAATTCATGTTTCATGTAATTTGTTAATGTCCAAAGAAATCTTTATTTTCTTGTTAAAAGTAAGGTCGCTCTTGTTGTTCTTTCGGGAATGACATTTTATGGGGAAGAGTTCTTAATTGAACTTGTGTTTAATTGCCAAATTTTTGTAGGAAGTGCGGTTGTGGAATATTGTAGGAGTTATCTTGTATCTTTATAAACTTCTTGATGAATACATTAAGTTTCGACTATGTGAAGTCATCGAAACAAAGTTGATATAGTCTCTTTTAGTCATGAATTATTCTTTGAGAATTTCTTTATGATCCCGCAATTTTCGTACCTTTGCTAATTTATATTGACAAAAAGGGGGAGAATTATTTGGTAGTCACATACATACATATGGTTTACGGCTCATTATGTAAGGGGGAGTGGTTTTCATTGTGATATGGAAATATTGACTAAGGGGGAGTGAAACATATCACCATAGTATTATTATCAAAGTTGTGATACAATTGGACTTTCATGCTGTATAATAATACTATGACACTGTATCACAATGATTGAGAACAAATATTTTTCATATGTTTTCTTATTTTTATGGCTACGAATATTCAACAACAATGATGCTGAGTTGAACACGTTTAGAATCACTGGAGTACTTGGAGTGGCAAAGAATTCAAGGAATGTTGAAGAACCAAGGAAATCAAGCATGATGGACGAGAAGCTACAATGTTTATATATATTGTAATCCATATATATTGATAGTTTTGTCACTAAAATTGACAAAGGTGGAGATTGTTAGAGCATTGCTCAGTCGAACTCGAAAGCGTTGCTATCTCAAGCTTGTTTGTCAAGTTTAGTTCATCAAAACTATAAGTCTTGATTTCTAGTATACTTACAGTTATGTCTCAGATTAGGATAAAATGTATAGTTGAGCTTTAGAATTCACGGCGTTCATCGATCGAAGACGAATATCTACTGAGGATAGTTTGGAGGAACTTCATCAACAAAAGGTATGTGGATACTAAAACTTGTATATCACTCAGAAGTCTATTATATTCTATCTCCTAATGAGACTAAGTCATGTAGCTATATAGACTTTTATATTATACACATTTGATATTTCGAGCTGAGTTTATGATAAGTTTTGATCTTTGTATCTTAGTGACTATTATTATAGAGGTGGAATTCAGAATAATAATATACGAAAACTAGAAAACAGAACACACTAGAAACCAGTTCCTAAGAAATATATCTTCTATAGATTATGAACAAGAAAACTATTACAATTCTCTCTTTGTTAGTTCATAATCTCTCTAGGTAAATTATCTTAAATTATTTGCTAAGCTTTCTTTTATAATAATTAATTGCCTCACAAACTTCTATCTAGGTATGTGTGTTAAACCTCCTTTTCTAGGTGTCAAACCACACTCTCTAGATTGTCTTAGCTATGATCTAAAGATCTATATTTATAGCTTTAACGGTTTCCCAAACCTTATAGGAATCTATTTCCTTATCTAGGAATAATTCCATTTTTAGGTATATTTTCCTTTCTAGGAATATTATCTTGTCTAGGAAGTATTTCCTTATCTTGGCATACTTCCTTACTTTGGTTTGGCTTCCCAAACCTCTTAGGAATCTATTTTCCTTTCAAAGGAATACTGCCTTAAATCAGTAATCCATCATAAATTACAATTATATCCTCAATCCGTCTTGAGAATTACTAGTTCCCATGGAGAGGAAGATACACATGTATCATCTCCTCCCCCCTCCCTACCCCCCCCCCCCCCCCCCCCCCCCACACACACACAAGAACTTGAACTCATGTGAAAGTTAGATTTAGAGGTTAGGGAACCCGAGTGTTCCTTTCACCCTGCTGAACCATCTCTCCTTCTTGGGAACTTGACTTCGACTTCCAATCAGAAAAGCGTCCTTATCTTCTTGCCTTTTTTTAGTCTCTCTTCGCTCCATAATGCAATCCTCTTCGAGTAGTTCTTATCTATCAAACCACAAGTCTTCCGCACGCGGCAAGATCATCTTGTCATCTCCATCATCATCTAGTAATGGTGGTTCAAACATCTTCAACCTTCCTAGGTCATCTTCTTGTTGTTAGGTTAGGGTTTCCAAATAAACTCTACTAGGCTTCTCGTCAAGATAATGGGTCACAAGGAGAATGAACTTCGAACTAGCATTCACCAACCGTTTATCCTGAGTGGCTGTAATCAAGCTCGCTCCCTCAAGTGGAGAGTCTATAGCTCGTATTACAAAATCTTTTCCATCTTTGGTAAAGGTATACTTCTGGTCTCTCCTATGTAAACCGCATCTTGATCCCACAAGTAAGGACTACCAAGTACAACCTGAAAAACATCTAATGGAACCACATCGCATGTAATCTCATCAATGTATGATTCATCAAAAGCAAACTTGAACGTACACTGCTCTGCAACATGTAGCCCACCTTCCTTTTGAAGCCACCCTAAAGGATAGGGTTTCGGATGTTTGAAAGTCTTCAAACCCAACTTCTGTACCAAAGAATGTGAAAGTAAATTCTTCTGACTTCCCGGGTCAATAACAACATCTATAAGTGTTGTCTTAACCAGCATCTTAACTGTGAAGAGTCGTTCCCTAAGGCTAAGGTCCTTCTTTTCCTCCTGCCATAAGAGAGAGCTTTGAGTTGGGTTCCGTAAGTCCTTGGACTTCGACTGGAGCTTGTGCGACTACTGCTGCCTTCTTGGCTTCTTTACTCTGCAACCCTTTTGGTTTTAGATTAGGATAATTTATCCAACACTTGTCAACAATATGTCCTGTTTGTTTGCAATGAGTGCAAGTTAAACCTTCTTTATCTTTATACTTCCTATCCTCTTTGCTCCTTTCATCTCCTTTACCGACAAAACCTCTAGACTTCCCCTTGTTGTTCCCTCAACATCATATTTCTTAAGCATGCCTTCGATAGCATTAGCTTTTATGGTTGCTTCGGAGATAATATCCATCGAAAACATCTTCAACTCCTTCCGTATATACTGATGGAACCCAGAGATATACTTCATATAGATAGCATAATCTTCCAAGTCTAAATCCAAAACCATAGCTTGATTCTGAAATCCCGAAGTATATTCTTGTACGGTTTGGTTGTATGACTGCCTCAAGTTGTTGAACCATCTCTCTTCAAGGTAGCCAACCGGATAAAATTGTTTTCTCACAACTTCCTTGAATCCCTTCCACAATAATGCTTCCTTAATTAGGTATTGCCTTTGATAAGCTTTCCACCATATTAGAGCACGCTTTGAAAGCTTCAATGCCGCAAAATCTATCTTCTCTTTCGAACCATATTCAAAGAAAGAAAAGTACGTCTCTAGATGCTCTTTCCAATCATCTAATTTCTCTACATCGACACTTCCATCACAAAGTGGAATATCAACATGAAAATCAATTTACAGATTCTTACCATGATTCATAAACTTACCACAAGGTTTTGTTTCTTTTGTGCCTTTAGGAAACTCAATTTCTTCTTCCTCTTCGCTTTCCTTTTCCTCCTCCTCAACCTCTTCTTTCGAACCCCAAGATGGAGATTTCGTCTTTTTCGTAGGTTTCAGATTTGGTGTATTGGAAATAATACAAGCAACAAACTCGTCCAGGGTAGTATGCATCGTCTTCATCTCTTTTTCTAACATAACCACCTTCTCGTCGATAGTTTTTGGTTCATCAATCTTAGACTCATCGTCTGATTTTGTAATCCTTGATTTACTTATTCTTTTAACATATTCTTGCTTTTCGAGTAAATCAGCAAGTTGTTTGTAGAGAGATCTAGTGAAGACCATAAACTACAGGAATCTTCCCTAAAAGAAACGTACTTTGCTAGATGCCAACTTGATACATTTTGATCCCTGTACCTTGGTGACTATTATTATAGAGATATAATTCAGAATAATAATAGACGAAAACTAGAAAACAGAACACATTAGAAACCAGTTGTTTGAGGGTGAAAACGGTTTCTGCTGATTTTGGTAATTTTGTGTGTGTGGATGATAAACGAGTCTAGACCCTAAATAATGCACTACAAAGGAGTACTTTTGATTCGAGAGATCAATATGTACAATCCTGGCCTAAACCAAGAAATGGCCATTCCAGGATTGCTTCGGTCACAAAGTGAAGGAGAATGGTTGGTCTTAGGGAGGGAAGCGAAGAAAGTGTTGAAATTAGAATAGTTGATTCTGAAGGTGTGGTTGTTTATGACTTGTATCTGAAAGTAGAAATGGCTAGCAGAATGGAAAGCTATCAGTTCTTGGTGATTTCTGGATACTATGTTGTTGCCGACCAAAAAACTTGTCTTTTGGTGGAAATTGGTGAAACCTATTTATACAAGTCGTAGTAAAACGTACCCTGATCTCGTAGGAAGTGGAAACGATTTAGTGGTGGAAGAGTGGAGTAATGTGTAACGTTAGAATTGATGCTTCCATGATGAAGGAAACGCTTACACCATTACTTATTGTCATTATTAACCGTCCTTCTTCACGACACTTTCTTGTAACGGGCGTATTGCACACCGCACACCGTAAAACGCCAAACCAATACCCTGATGAGTATCCCCTAGTTTGTGACATGTTTGATATCTCGAGTTTTTTCGTGGAAAACATGTAGCACTTTGCTACGTGTGGCAAGTTAGAATCAAGAGGCTTGCCGCAGGTAAATAGCATATGATGCTAGTAGACTCGTAGGCGGCTGGTCGCCTAAAAGTTTCCACAAGTCTTTCAGTTTGGTGGCAAACTTGGATGGCTGAGATTGCGTCTCATGGGGAAGGGTAGCCGTTGATTATGGAAACCTTTCGTTGGCGCCTGACAATGGCATAGTGGAACCTTGGTGTATGACAGTGGCAATGCGGCATGGCTTGGCATGGCTCGTGCATGACAGTGGCACGGTGGAATGGCTGGCATAGTTTGTGCATGTCGGTTGCATGACGGTGTAAGTGGCACCTGGCGTAGCCATGGCCACTGGATTTAGGCGGCTGGTCTCCAAAATCTTGCCACAAGTCTTTCAGTTTGGAGAAAAACTTGGATGGCTGAGATTGCATCTCATGGGGAAGGGTATCCGTTGATTACGGCTACCTTCCGTTGGCGCCTGACAATGGCACAGTGGCGCCTTTAGTGCATGCCAGTGGCGTTGCGGCATGACTGGCATGTTTGGCATGATTTTGGAATGTCATTTGGCATGTGCACCTGGCATGCGCGTTTGGCATGTTTGGCATGCTGTTTGGCATGTGCGCCTGGCACGCGCGTTTGGCATGTTCGGCATGTTGTTTGGCATGTGGGCCTGGCATGCGCGTTTGGCATGTTTGGCATGCCGTTTGGAATGTGCGCCTGGCATGTTTATTTTTGGGAGGTTCGACATGCCGTTTGCATGTTAGTGTGGTTTTGGGAAGCCAACTTAGTATGGTAACCTCTTGACACAGTTTCCACCCTTTTTAAAGCTGCGGCAGGTGTAGAGCAATCTGATTGGTCAATGAAAGTATGGATCAGGCCAAGCATGGGCGTGGCTACCCTTTTGGTGCAGGTGGAAGGTTTAGTGCGACCTGATTGTTTTATGGGAAATAGGGCCGACAAATATGGGCCTAGCCACAACTTATGTGCGTGTGGCGAGTTTAAGGCGACCTGATTGGTTGAGGGATATAGAGCCGGCAAGTATGGGACCAGCCACAACTTATGTGCGTGTGGCGAGTTTAAGATGACCTGATTGGTCGAGGGAAATAGGGTCGGTTTAGGATGGGGTGTGGCCAATGGAAAATGGCGTCGGTTGGCCTAAGGCATGGCCACGCCTCTCTTTGTTGCTGCTCCTATCCTGTGACTCCTTGTTTTCTGATTCTGGGAAAGATTTTGCATCTCCTAATCCATGGAGGATTAATTACCTAGTTTTCCTAGGCTTAATTTCGACAAGAAAGGTCTGATATACTGCGCAAGGTGCAAAACCCTAACTTTTGCAAATTAGTCAGGATAATTGATTGAATTCTATGTGTTGACACAGAGTTCTTTTAAGTTCGTTGCCATAGAGCAGTATTCTTTCTGATTGAATACCTTATGCAAAGACCTTATCCTTGATACTTGGAAATTCGTGCTACTCTGCTGCGAGTAAACATAAATCGTCATGCCATATAAACATTAAGGGTTCAGCCGGGGAACATAGCACAGAAAGCATTCAAAGAAACTTATATTAATTGAGTGTAGGCAAGGTGCCAAAATTTACAGAATGCCTGGGATTGTTGCTACATGCGCCAGTCTGGATAAATTTCATGTAAATATATTGAACGGCTCAATAAATATGCCAGTGAAGAGGTTGACACTCATGGATCCGCTTCCTTATAGAGTGACGTCACATCATATGCAAGGTTTTACGATTTTAACCCTAAGCTAAAAACCACCATCAACATTAAGTCCCTTGCTTAGCCCGCGACAGTGGCATTGTTGTGGGGTAAGCATGAGATGGTAACATGCAAGGATAAGTCATGAAGAGATTGTCAGGAGAATTTGGCTAACCTTTGTCAGAAGGCATGAAGAATCTGTGATCCTTGCTTCGGCGGCTTTGCGTAAATTCTGCTTGGCCATGGGGTGTTGGCATCAGCGTTGCAACTTTGGCTACTAATCGGCAGAGATGTCACTGCAACTTGGTCCTCGGAACGGGCGCTGGTTGGATAGGAAAGATAGATGGCGCTGCTGCTACGGAAAGGTGAATGGTGATGTTTTGGCTGGCTATGGAGCGGGAAGATGACGCTGCTTTGAACGGCTAAGATGGCGATGCTTTGGATGGTGAAGATGGTGCTGCATTGAACGGCTAAGATGGTACCGCTTTGGCTGGTGAAGATCAATGACGCTAGAAGTGTGGATGGAGCTGCTTTGGCTGGTTAAGGAATGGCCCATGACGCTGCTGGCTAGGACGCGGAACGGAGATGGCTGCTGGCTTGGACGCGGACTGTTGGCGCTGGGAGTGGCCTGTTGGTGCTATGAAGCGTTGTCAGCGCGGGACCGATTGCCTTTTCCGTGTGTAGCCTAAACGAGAAACCTTCCTCTACTCGAACTTCAAAAAGGTTGTGCCTATAAAAGGCGCTACCTATCTTCTTCATCCCGTATTACTGGTTTTGTTTCCATGTCTTGGTGTTAGCGGCAAAGCAGGCGAGCATATTCCTGGTATGTATTCCAGCGTTTCTTATTTTGCTTGCTCTTATGTGTTGGTGTAAACCCTAGCCATAGGCATGACTTCCATAAAAATATTTTCCGTATGAATGATTCCTCGTCGCCAGCAGTATTATAGTAGGGTTAGCCATAAAGTGAACATCAACAAAACCAATTAACATGCTAGGTAATCATGTACACACGGACAACTATATTTGCTCCTTCCATAAGACCTAGTTGCAGGGTTTCCTTTGTCCATGAGTACAACCCCGCGGCAAGGCGTGATTTGGCCGAGAGCGTGGCTCCCGTGGCATTGAATGGTTTCGGCCGAGAGCATGTTTTCGTGGAAGCACATATATCCCGTCGAGCAAGCATCAGTCCCCATTCCTTTTGCTATTCGTGCTCCTTTTGGCCATGCGTGCTATAACTTGTGACTAAAATAAATTTCTCGTAGAAAAACTTGCCATTGATTCGTGATCATTGTACTCGATCCTGATAAAATCTTCATGCATGGTTTTCTTCAAAGTAATTTTTTTTTGTTCCGTTGTAGTTACTTTGAAAGTGAAAGAAGCACAAAGAGATTTTGCTAAGATGTCACCTGAAAGCAGTTCTGCCGCTGTGCCGAGAAATGCTAACAACTCCAAGGACAAGCCGAATATGGATGATGGATTCTTCACAGAATCTTGCACAACTGTAAGGACGCATCCCAGTCATGTGGCAACTTTTCTGATTGGCTCAGAGAGCGAATGAGAAGTCCAGTCGATTTCACCATTGCGTGTGATACGGTTTTGTCTCCAGAGGAAAGATTATCTGGCTTCTTCTATCGACTTTAAAATATTCCAAATTCCATTGCGCTCTTACGAAGGATAGATGAGATTCTTGATAATTCGTGACCACGTCAAGGCTAATCTGGTCACAGCACAAATCATGAATGTTGTCATGGCGTCTGCGTCACTTCAGATTAGGAAAGACATTGCAAGTCTGATCACTTTCATTTATAGGTGGTCTATGGAGTCTCATACTTCCATATGTAGGTGGGGCGAGATGAATATTACTTTCGAGAGCATAATCGTCCTATTGAATCTTCCAATAATTGGTAATATTGATGTTGTCTTGTCCGAGGAGGAAGAGGAAATGCACGCTACTCTGGTTAGGATGTCGTAAGAATATGTTCGGAAGGACAATGAGGAAAAGTGATTTTATACTTGGTGGGTGTCTGAATGGTTCCCCAAGGATCCGGATCCGGCTTTGGTGTTGGACGATATGCTCAATGTCGCTGCATTTTTAGCCTTGTGGTTATCCAGAGATATTTTTCGATGATGGTTCTGGAAGGAAAGAAATAAGACGGAATCCCATCAACTTTGCTATAAAATTGGTGAAAGGCGTGGCCCTTCCTATATGAAGCTTGTTCCTTGGCTCCTTGTACACCCATCTAGATTGCTTAGCAGCAGACATGTATGCTTCTAATGGGTACATGAAGGTGGACTCGTATGTCCATGTCGCATTTCTCCAAGCATGGTTGTGGGAGCATTTTAAGCAGTACGCTCTTAATCCAATAACTTCACTTCCTGACACATATGGCGGCTCTAAGATACCTCGGTGGTCAAGAAGCGTCCAAGACCTAGCTCGAAACTCGTCTATTTTATCGACAACGTGAATGCAATAAACTTCCGTACCTGGGCTCCGGTCCACGCGCCCATAGTTCAGCCGAACACTTTTGCTTTCGCCTCGGATATAACATTACATTCTGATGGAGTGGATATAACCGTTGGAGAAGTCATATTCATGCGAAGCTGCATACCTGGATACGTACCATCCTTTTTCAAGGAATTTTTGGAAGCGGTCCCATATAATATTGACAAGGCCGCTCGTCATATGGGCTTTGATCAGGGGGTTCCATTCTGCCGTCCATCAACGCCTCCATAAAAAAATTGTTGCCAGTTGTTTTTGATAGCAGTGCCCTGGTAGAGCATAATAGCCTTCCTTTTATGCTTTCAGGGAGAAAATCGGTGGCAACCCCTAAATATAATGCTTTCTGGCGGGGAGAGTTCCTTTCTATCTAGCAATTCGTGCAGAATGTTTTGACGGATCCATGCGGCAAGCCCTCCTCTAAAGTTTTGGAGAAGCACGGGTTGTTGAGATTTCCTTCTCCGTGTAAGCGGAAATCTTCTAACTCAAGTGAAGACAGTCCCCAGAAAAAGGAGCGAAGGTCGAAAAGTCATGCATGCGGCTTTCAATCGGCTTCGACATCCCCGGTGACTCAGTTCTTCCAACATGCAAGTACGTATGATTCTCTTCCTGAATTGCGTGAACATTCTGGATTGTTTCTACTGAAAATCTTTTCTTCTTTTTTACTCAGGGTCTCGACAGTTCAAACACCTTCGCCAAGCTTGCACGTGGTCAGGGAATGACTTCTGAAGAAAAATATGGCAATACTGAGACTTCGGCCAATGAGGAGGAAAGTGCAGAAGAAGAAGATTTAGAATCCAGTGATGACAAGGAGAACACTTCAGAACGCAGCAATGAGTCTTCTTCTAGTTCCAGCGGGCCCACATATGAGTCGGTGAGTTTTCACACGTTTTTCTTTTGGACTTATTTATTTATATGGAGCAAATATTCAATTGGTGATATCACAGGAAGAAGTCGCTTCTGAAAATAACCCTGAGATGGAGATTCATGGAAATGAAGATATAACTGTGTCTCCAGTCATGGAAGCCGTACCCGCTGGTAATTTGGAGATGGAGATTGATCTTCGTGAAGATGTTATTGTGCTCCCAATGGCAGAAAACGCTGCTGTGACGACGGGCGTGATTGTTTCCCTTGAATCTTTGTTAATTGCACATCCAGCAGCAGGTGTTGTTGTCGATCCTCCGTTTGAGGCTCCTTTTGAGGGTCACGTGTTGATTGGAGGATTCAGTGTGCCAATAAATTACGCGGAGCTGTATACCAAAATATGGGAAAGGTATGGACATATCACAACAACTAAAAAGATCACCAACCGATTTGCGTTTTTTAAGCATGTAGAAGAAGCCTTGTCCTCAATTCATAACATGTGCAATGTGACCGACCACACTATTTCGGGAGATGTAATTTTGAGCTGGAAGTTTCATCGGGATGTGTACGTAGACTTTGAGTTCAACGTCTCTTGGTTCTGTGAAGGTTTTTCCGAAATCCAGAAGTTGCAGGCTGAAGCGATCGAAGGTCCCTCTGCGGATGTGATCAACCAACAGGAAGCAGAAGTCGAAAGGTTGTCTCAGGAGTTGAAGCTGAAACGGGCGGCTCTTCAAAGCGCGAAGGATGCTTTCTCCAAAAGAACGAACCATTGTTGAATGATTTCCCTTGAATACCTTTTGTCCTCTGAACTTCTTGTTCTTAGTTTTTTTTTATTTAAAAGGAAAAGAGACACCTAGTGCATGGTTTGATTTTATGGTTTTTTGGATCGATAGATAATTGCTACATATGAGGGTTTTGGATTATTCTTTGGAATGAATTATTTTATAATAATGTCGTTTTGATTATGACTGTGAGTAGCGCAAATATCCCTAGAGAGTCACGAAACCATGAATGTTGTATGACAGCGGAAAGTATGGGATGAAATTTGGGAATAACATGGTTATCGGTTCCCATTATCAGCGCGGAAACTCAAAGTAATAGGTTATGTACTTTTCCTAACAAGACTTACTCGCTTTTAGGGTCTCCCAAAAAAATGGATCCTCAGGCGTAAGTCCATGTTTTATGGGCATCGCCGTCCTGACCATAAGAAGTCCCTAGTCACTCCTCGTCGTGTGATAAACTGATAACTAAGTCGTTGATTCCTGAGCGGATTGTTTGCTTCTACCATCTCGAGATCGGGTTGAAGAATGAAATTGGAAATTGATATTGTAACTGAGAGATTAATCTCCCACTGTGGTCGCCAATTGTTTAAGGGTGAAAACGGTTTCTGTTGATTTTGGTAATTTTGTGTGTGTGGATGAGAAACGAGTCTAGACCCTACACAATGCACTGCACGGGAGTACTTTTGGTTCGAGAGATCAATCTGTACAATCCTGGCCTAAACCAATAAATAGTCGTTCCAGGCTTGCTTCGGTCACAAAGTGAATGAGAAGGGTTGGTTTTAGGGAGGGAAGCGAAGAAAGTGTTGAGACCAAAATAGTTGATTCTGAAGGTGTGGTTGTTTATGACTTGTATCAGAAAATAGAACTGGATAGAAGAATGGAAAGCTATCAGTTCTTGGTGATTTCTGGATACTATGTTGTTGCCGACCAAAAAAGTTATCTTTTGGTGGAAATAGGTGAAACCTATTTATACAAGTCGTAATAAAACGTACCCTGATCTCGTAGGAAGTGGAAACGATTGAGTGGTGGAAGAGTGGAGTAACGTGTAACGTTAGAATTTATGCTTCCATGATGAAGGAAACGTTTACACCATTACTTCTTTCCATTACTAACCGCCCTTCTTCATGACACTTTCTTGTAACGGGCGTATTGCACGCCCCACGCCGTAAACCGCCAGACCAATACTCTGATGAGTATCCCCCAGTTTGTGACATGTTTGATGTCTCGAGTGTTTTCGTGGAAAACATGTAGCACTTTGCTACGTGTGGCAAGTTAGAATCAAGAGTCTTGTCGCAGGTAAATAGCATATGATGCTAGTAGACTCGTAGGCGTCTGGTCGCCTAAAAGTTTCCACAAGTCTTTCAGTTTGGTGGCAAACTTGGAAGGCTGAGATTGCATATCATGGGGAAGGGTAGCCGTTGATTATGGCTACCTTCCGTTGGCGCCTGACAATGGCACAGTGGCACCTTGGTGTATTCTAGTGGCAATGTGGCATGGCTTGGCATGGCTCGTGCATGCCAGTGGAACGGTGGAATGGCTGGCATAGTTTGTGCATCCGGCTGCATGACGGTGTAAGTGGCGCCTAGCGTAGACATGGCCACTAGATTTAGGCGGCTGGTCGCCTAAAGGTTTCCACAAGTCTTTCAGTTTGGTGGCAAACTTGGATGGCTGAGATTGCATCTCATGGGGAAGGGTAGTCGTTGATTATGGCTACCTTCCGTTGGCGCCTGGCAATGGCACAGTGTCGCCTTTAGTGCATGCCAGTGGCGTTGCGGCATGGCTGGCATGCTTGTCATGTGCGATTGGCATGCTTTTGGCATGTTTGGCATGCCATTTGGCATGTGCGCCTGACATGCGCGTTTGGCATGTGCGCCTGGCATGCGCGTTTGACATGTTTGGCATGTGCGACTGGCATGCGCGTTTGGCATGTTTTGCATATGCGCCTGCCATGTTTGTTTTTGGCATGTTCGGCATGCCGTTTGCATGTTGGCGTGTTTTTAGGAAGCCAACTTAGTATGCTAACCTCTTGACGCAGTTTCCACCCTTTTTAAAGCTACGGCAGGTTTAAAGCAATCTGACTGGTCAATGAAAGTAGGAAGCCGGCCAACCATGGGCGTGGCTACCCTTTTGATACGGGTGGAAGGTTTAGTGCGACCTGATTGGTCGATGGGAAATATGGACGTCAAGTATGGGCCCAGCCACAAAAATTATGTGCGTGTGGCGAGTTTAAGGCGACCTGATTGGTTGAGGGAAATAGGGACGGAAAATATGGGCCCAACCACAACTTATGTGCATGTGGCGAATTTAAGGCGACCTGATTTGTCGAGTGAAATAGGTCCAGTTTAGGATGGGGTGTGGCCAATGGAAAATGGCGCCGGTTGGCCTAAGGCATGGCCACACCTCTCTCTGTTGCTCCTCCTATCCTGCGGCTCCTTGTTTTCTGATTCTAGGCAAGATTTTGCATCTGCTAATCCATGGCGGATTAATTACCTAGTTTGCCTAGGATTAATTTTGAAAAGCAAGGTCTGATATACTGCGCAAGGCGCAAAACCCTAACTTTTGCAAATTAGTCAGGATAATTGATTGAATTCTATGTGTTGACACAAAGTTCTTTTAATTTCGTTTCCAGAGAGCAGAATGTTTTCTGATTGAATACCTTATGGAAAGACCTTATCCTTGATACTTAGAAATTCGTGCTACTCTGCTGCGAGTGAACACAAATCGTCATGACATATCAACATTAAGGGTTCAGCCGGGAACATTGCACAGAAAGCATTCAAAGAAACTTATATTAATTGAGCGTAGGCAAGGTGCCAAAATTTACAGAATACCTGGGATTGTTGTTGCATGCACCAGTCCAGATAAATTTCATGTAAATATATTGAACGGCTCAATAAATATTCCATTGAATAGGTTGACACTCATGGCTCCGCTCCCTTACAGAGTGACGTCACATCAGATGCAAGGTTTTACGACTTTAACCCTAAGCTAAAAACCACCATCAATACCAGTTCCGAAGAAATATATCTTCTCTAGATTATGAACAAGAAAACTATTACAATTCTCTCTTTGTTACGCTCACAATCTCCCTAGGTAAATAACCTTAAACTATTTGCTAAGCTTTCTTTTATAATAATTAATTGTCTCACAAGCTTCTCTCTAGGTATGTGTGTTAAACCTCCTTTGGTGTCAAACCACACTCTCTAGATTGTCTTAGCTATGAGCTAAACATCTATATTTATAGCTTTAACGGTTTCCCAAACTTTATAGGAATATATTTCCTTATCTAGGAATAATTCCCTTTCTAGGTATATTTTCCTTTCTAGGAATATTACCTTGTCCAGGAAGTATTTTCTTATCTTTGCATACTTCCTTACTTTGGTTTGGCTTCCCAAACCTCTTAGGAATATATTTTCCTTTCAAAGGATACTGCCTTAAATCAGTAATCCCTCATAAATTAAAATTATATCCTCAATCCGAGTTGAGGATCACTAGTTCCCATGGAGAGGAAGATACACATGTATCAGTTTAACCCGGTTATCTATTTCTCGAAATATGTATTGGAAGCTTTTTGCTTTATCTACGTTCATCATATTCTTGGCGAGTTTAGTTGGAAACAATTTATTTATTGGAAACTAAATAATAAGTCAAAAGATGATCATGTGAAAATCGCCTTGAAACATCTTACATGATTTGTAAGTGAGACAATCAATCGATGTCGACTCAGAAAGTTTTTGATCATTCAATCACTTGAAAATGACTTATAAGTTAATAGTTTGTGTGAGACAGCTATTGTCGTCTTCTAAGGATATTTCAATAATTGAATTGGGAGTTTAGAACAATTAACCTTTGTCTGGATACAACACAACATGCATACCAGTATGCAAACTATTGTGGTATGATTCAGGTACGGAAACCTTATCTGCATACTAATATGCAAACGGTTTTAACTGTTAAATTCCAGGAACCAAGTTTTAATACCAGTTTGCATACAAGTTTGGTAATTCACACTACTTACATATGGTTTACGGATCATTATGTAAGGGGAAGTGATTTTCACTGCGAGATAGAAGTATTGACTAAGGGGGAGTGATACATATCACCGTAGTATTATTGTCAAAGTTGTGATACAATTGGACTTTGATGCTGTCTAATAATACTATGACACTGTATAACAATGATTGAGAACATATGTTTTTCATATGTTTTCTTATTGTTATGGGTATGGATCTTCAACAACAATGATGCTGAGTTGAACACGTTCAGAATCCCTGGAGTACTTGGAGTAGCGAAGAATTCAAGGAATATTGAAGAACCAAGGAAATCAAGCATGATGGATGAGAAGCTACAAAGTTTATTTATTTTGCAATCCATATGTATTGAAAGTTTTGTCACTAAAATTGACAAAGGGGAAGATTGTTAGATCATTGCTCGGTCGAACTCCCAAGCGTTGTTATCTCAAGATTGTTTGTCAAGTTTAGTTGATCAAAACTATAAGTCTTGATTTCTAGTTTACTTATAGCTATGTCTCGGATTAGGATAAAATGTGTAGTTGAGCTTTAGGCTTCATGGCGTTCATCGATTGAAGACGGAGATCAACTGAGGAGAGCATGGAGGAACTTCATCAACAAAAGGTATGCGGAGACTAAAACTTATCTATCACTCAGAAGACTATTCTATTCTATATCCTAATGAGACTAAGTCGTGTAGCTCTATAGACTTTTATATTATAAACATTTGATATTTCGAGCTGAGTTAAAATCGGTTATCTATTTCTCGAAATATGTGTTGGAAGCTTTTTGCTTTTGCTACGTTCATCATATTCTTGACGTGTTTAGTTGGAAAAAATTTATTTGTTGGAAACTAAATAATAAGTCAAAAGATGATCATGTGAAAATCTCCTTGAAACATCTTACATGATTTGTGTGAGACAATCATTTGATATCGACTCGGAAACTTTCGTATTGATCATTCAATTACTTGAAAATTACTTATAAGCTAATAGTTTGTGTGAGACATCTTTTGTTGTCTTCTAAGGATGTTTCAATAATTGAAACGGGAGTTTAAAACAATTAACCTTTGTCTGGATACAACATAGTATGCAAACTGTTGTGGTATGATTCAGATCCATAAACCTTGTTTGCATACCAGTATGAGAACGGTTTTAACTGTTAAAATTCGGGAACCAAGTTTGCATACCAGTATGCGAACGGTTCTACCTGAGTTAAGGTCCGGGACAGGAGTATGAATACCGGTTTGCAAACTGCTGGACAAGACCAAAGTCCGGAAGTTATAGTTTTCGTACCTGTTTGCAAACTTAGTGGTTAAAGTGTTAAAATCGGTTAAGTATGTTTTCATACTCATGACAAATACATTTATGAATTAAGGAATGCAATCTTTGCAATCCTTGGATTAATGTTCATGAATTGATTCTCATGAATCAATCCAATTTTGATTCAATTGATTCATATATATTTTTGTGAAATAGTGAATAACTGAACAACTCTATTTGAAACAAAATTAGATTCATTTGATTATCTTTCATGTTTGATTGATCATCATAGTTGATCTAGAAGTGTTACATGAATGTAGTTAAGACAAAAGTTTTCATATGGCTAACTTCGGTTAACTATTATTGAGCCAACTCAATATACACATTTAGGTACGGTTACTCACATTTAAATGAAAGTATATTTCATTTGTGTGTAACAAGCTAAGACCATCTAACGGTGGAGAGATATTTCTTTGGTTTTAAGCATACTTAGCTTGAATCTTAAATTAGGTTTTCATCTAACGGTAAATATTGAATGCTTTGTTACTAAGATATCTTAGCTTTGATTGAAAGCAAACCCTAATTCGAAAGACTATATAAGGGAGAAACTCTACACCAAAAACATGAATTGACCACGTTTATAAATGTTGCTAATAATTTAAAGCAACGGTTATGTACATTGCCCACACGGCGTCACAAATTTTAGGCAACGTATATAAACGTTGCTGAAATTAATTAAAGCAACGTTTCATACGTTGCCTCATCAGTTGCTTTAAATAGACTTAATACACCGTATAAAATAATTTAAGGAACGCAAATATACGTTGCAATATATTTTAAATAAAAATAAAATAAAATTGCAAAATCTATATTAGTATTTTTAAAGTTCCAGTATGATAAATAATATAGAACCCTGACCTGATAAGACAATGACTCGTTCTTACCACATTTTACACCATTATGAACTTGATTCAAATATACACAATGGACATCCATTCTGAAAATAAGAAAATTATAAAGCTATTGTTACTTGGTTGCTCCAAATATGTTCACAACACTTGGTCCTAGCTTTAGTGATGAGATCAACGAGAAAATAGTGGGAGTGTGTATGATGTTGGCGCACTATAGGACTTGACCAAGTTTCAACTAGCCTCTAACGATACTCTTTAACTTGAACAACAAACTTAAATGGCACAAGGTACCTTGATTCTTTTTCTGCATTTAGCACAATGACATGATGTAATGAACCAATCCATCCATAACATTACCATCTTTATACCATCTTTTCTGCAGACAGAACAATCAAATGTTTATTCCAAAACAAAAGAAAATGACAATAAAATCGATATGTTAATTCCACCAACGAACATTAGCAGATAAGGTTACATGATCATGAAATCAATCATACAAACACATATATCATATCACACAAATTTTCACCTTATTTCCATGGAGTAATGCCTTTAAAACGGATTTCAGCACATATTTGTGCATGGTGTAATGTACTCTTGAAAAGGGAATAACTTGTTGTGAAGATAATTACTTTATCTTGGGTAGAAGCACCTACAGTGACAGGACCCTCCTTATCCAATATTCTTTGTCAATTAACTTACTTCCTGCTACAACCAAGAGACAACATATTAACTTAAAGATCTAATTCACCAAAGATAGGTCATATCATATACATTAAGGGTGTTCGCAAAAAAAAAAATACATTAAGAGTAACCTAACCGATTACCAAAGATGAAACTCAATGAGAACAAGGAAGTGTTTATGATGTTGGCACAATACAGGATTTATATGATGCATAGGAGTTCCTGGCAATTTTATTCAAATTTCATAGAGTAGTTCATACATATAAAATGTGAACGAGACCAATGAATAATAGTAATACGGAAATAAGAAATACATACTTGTGCATGAGGGGCCACGATTTCACAAATGAAAAGTCTGGATCAAGTATATATCCGATACTTGTAAAAAACAAGAGTCACCACCAGGTTAAATCAAAATATCGCAATTTTCACAATGAAAAGTCTGGATCAAGTACAGATGAATAGAACTCAACTAAAAATGTTTAAGATGCTCTGAACTGAGATCTACGAAGGATGTGACATGATTTTTAACCTGAAAAATAGACTGCAATGAACTCCCTCCTTAGACCAGGTTAGAAAATTATGAATGGTTTTTTGCATCAAGTCGGTGATTGGCATCGAATTTTCATTTTTCTCAAATACGAAACAAGAGAAGAGCGAGAGAGATATACCTCGTTAAAGGAAGCCATGGCCTCAACTACTTCTTTTGCAGATGTTTGTCCTACTCCAGAAGACCCAATCAATACATTGGTTTGATTTCCTAGAAAAATGAGAACGTGTTAAAAAAAGTGAGAAATTCCTTGTTATTTGAAATAGTGAAAAGTTGCGTGAGCGAGCTAGTGAGGTAAGAGATTTGCACCTTGACAGCATATATGAGTTCCTTAACAGGTTCATGCTTATGAGCCCAAGGAATCTTGAAGTGCTGGAGTGACTCCTTATAAGAGTCGATCAATCCCTGAAAGGTAAATCAACATGCGGGAGAAGAATAAGAAAGGGGTGCTATGCGATCTATGTTTTTTTAACCAGTTAGCAATTTTTCAAGATATAACCTTTGAGTCCACAAGCCAAATCTTCTTGCGTGTCTCCTCTACTGGTGATTGTGTCTGCAACGAGAGTCCAAACATTACGAGACATGTCTCACCAGATTCTTTTATACATTTATATCAACAATTCGATCTTGGTCTAGTGATTAAGCATTTTGGGCCTGGAGGGTTAGGTCTCAGGATCGAATTCCTCTTCCTACTGATTGTGCATATATATTACTACGACACGGTCTTTGGTTCGGAATGTTTGCTTCACTTGTTCGCTTAGTTATATAATTGTAGATCATACTCCTTTGGAGTTTAAAATGGAATAAGACATCGTTATTGTGACGATTTCGCAATACTAAGACTTTATATCATGTATATTATTTTATATATATCATTAGTTGTTAATATGATGGACCTGATGGTCGATCTATCATAAATGGAATTGGCAATGAAACCTTTCTCCGCCATTGTTTTTATGTTTCTGAAGTTGTAGAATGTGATAGTCCTATTGTTATACCGCCAAATTATCACTTACCGTTTTTCTACCCATTGCAATCATTCGATGATGTCTGTGAATGCAGTTCAATTATTTCGATTTACTGTAATTTTTTTAGTATTCCTACTTATAATTAAAGTGAATCTCCAACAATATTATTAATTCGGTTAGAGAGCCAATTCGTATACGTTAACCCAGAAAACTAAACTGCATTCGTGTCTCCCGGTAAAAAAATCTCGTGGTTGCTCATCTTTTCCCGTCATTCGATTTTAGGCTCCCTTTGTCATTGCTTGAATAATTCTATCAGTTTTTCCATTTGGGTTTATCAGTGTAACCTTCGAAGAAAATTAGTGCAGTATGTTATATTTTATTGGTATTGAACGGCTGTTAAACCTAAAACGTGTTCCAATTATGGTAGCCTTTTTAAATTCCTCTTGGAGTCTTAGGATCTAGGATGGGAAAATATGGATCTTAAAAACGGCTTCCCTTCGGATTTCGTTTCATTAAAACTTTCGCTTATTGTCAGAGTCCTAGACAATAATGCTATATAAATCTAACGCGAACGCTTCTAACGATCCATGCCATAAACAATATACCAAAAACCAAAATGGTTGTTTCTCGGAAATGTATTTTTGTCTGACATTTTCCCATAAAAGAAAACAAAAACATAAAATCTTTAAGATATGCATGCACCTTATGAAGAGATGTAATTTCAAGGTTCACATAATATAAAAAAAATATATTAATCAGGAGTCCCAATCCATTTGATACCAACATGTGCATGACATAGTCCAAATAAGAGGCTGAAACTCTCCAGCAGAAGTAGCAACACAGTTAAAAAAATATTTAATAATCCTAAGGGAAATAACAATGGAACCAGATCTTTCTTCGTTAATTATTTTCACTCCATGAAAATCTTCTTGATTTTGGTGGCCAAAGAAGTCAAAGTTAAATTGGACAACATAAAAAAATAAAAGATTAAATGATATGGGTATTAAGAAACCTAATATAAGAGTAAAAACGAATAGAGAACAATCATATTTGAATATCTTTTAACTGCAAACGAAGAAACAAAATCCAGATCACAAAATACAACATTAATGAATAGAAATAAAAAGATATCAAATTGCATATATGACCAAAAAATTTAGGCATGAGGCACCACCATTTTTATATGCTAAAAATGTACATTTTAAGTATGAAAGGGATTAAGTTAAAAGGGAATTTAATTTAGAATAGAATAAGCGAATTGAATTTAATTTAGAACCCTGAAGAGATGTAATTTCAAGGTTCACATAATATAAAAATATATATTAATCAGGAATCTTAATCCATTTGATACCAACATGTGCATGACATAGTCCAAATAAGAGGCTGAAACTCTCCAGCAGAAGTAGCAATACAGTTAAAAATATATTTAATAATTCTAAGGGCAATAACAATGGAAATGGAGCTTTCTTCGTTAATTATTTTCACTCCATGAAAATATTCTTGATTTTGGTGGCCAAAGAAGTCAAAGTTAAATTGAACAACATAAAAAAAAAATATTAAATGATATGGGTATTAAGAAACCTAATATAGGATTAAAAATCAATAGAGAACAATCATATTTGAATATCTTTTAACTGCAAATGAAGAAACAAAATCCAGATCACAGAATACAACATTAATGAATAGAAACAAAAAGATATCAAATTGCATATATGACCAAAAACTTTAGGCATGAGGCACCACCATTCTTTATATGCTAAAAATGTACACTTTGATAATCAAAGGGATTAATTTAAAAGAGAATTTAATTTAGAATAAGAGAAATGGAATAAGGGAATTTAATTTAGAATAGAATAAGGGAATTGAATTTAATTTAGAACCTTGAAGAGATGTAATTTCAAGGTTCACATAATATAAAAAAAATATTAATCAGGAATCCCAATCCATTTGATACCAACATGTTCATGACATAGTCCAAATAAGAGGCTGAAACTCTCCAGCAGAAGTAGTAATACAGTTAAAAACATATTTAATAATCTAAGGGCAATAACAATGGAAACAGAGCTTTCTTCGTTAATTATTTCCACTCCATGAAAATCTTCTTGATTTTGGTGGCCAAAGAAGTGAAAGTTAAATTGGACAACATAAAAAAATAAAAGATTAAATTATATGGGTATTAAGAAACCTAATATAAGAGTAAAAATGAATAGAGAACAATCATATTTGAATATCTTTTACCTGCAAACGAAAAACCAAAATCCAGATCACAGAATACAACATTAATGAGTAGAAACAAAAAGATATCAAATTGCATATATGACCAAAAACTTTAGGTATGAGGCACCACCATTCTTTATATGCTAAAAATGTACTTTTTGATTATCAGTGGGATTAAGTTAAAAGGGAATTTAATTTAGAATACGAGAAATGGAATAAGGGAATTTAATTTAGAATAAAATAAGGGAAATGAATTTAATTTAGAACCTTGAAGAGATGTAATTTCAAGGTTCACATAATATAAAAAAAATATTAATCAGGAATCCCAATCCGTTTGATACCAACATGTGCATGACATAGTCCAAATAAGAGGCTGAAACTCTCCAGCAGAAGTAGCAATACAGTTAAAAAATATTTAATAATTCTAAGGCAATAACAATGGAAACAGAGCTTTCTTCGTTAATTATTTTCACTTCATGAAAATTTTCTTGATTTTGGTGGCCAAAGAAGTCAAAGTTAAATTGGACAACATAAAAAAATAAAAGATTAAATGATATGGGTATTAAGAAACCTAATATAAGAGTAAAAATGAATAGAGAATAATCATATTTGAATATCTTTTAACTGCAAACGAAGAAACAAAATCCAGATCACAAAATACAACATTAATGAATACAAACAAAAAGATATTAAATTGCATATATGACCAAAAACTTTAGGCATGAGGGACCACCATTCTTTATATGCTAAAAATGTACATTTCTATTATCAAAGAGATTAAGTTAAAAGGGAATTTAGTTTAGAATAAGAGAAATGATTTAACATTAAATGGGAAAAGTAACTCCCAAATAAATGATATTGAGAGGGTGGAGAGGAAACTAAAAAGCTTATTAAATATGTGGCACAATCTAGATCATTCTTTGTATGCTAAAAATGTAGATTGAAAATCTTAAATCTGGGGCTCAATCTCAACCCTTCTTTATACGCTAAAAATGTAGATTGAAAAACTCAAATCTAGACCGTCCTTTATGTGTCCCAAATGTAGATAACCGTCCATTTGGAAAAATACCATTGTCCCTTATAATATTAATTATATATATATATAACATTAGTCCGGGAGCGGGGCCTTGGGACCTTGGGGGTCTTGGGAGGTCTCTTGAATTTGGAAAGTATTTTTGCTGTTTTTAAAAGATTTTTTCAAACTCTTGTTTACTGCACTTAATTATGTTTTAATTGCGCTAATTATGGCATGATTTATTTTCCCGTTTTTTGACTGTTTCGAATGGAATTTTAATTGCAGTAATTAATCCAATTTATTCTCCATTAATCTGCATTGACTGCCTGGTTATAAAAAGAGTTTTGAGAACAAAAAGAAGATACAAGTTTTTACACTATTGTTTTTCTGAGAATCAAGAGACCAAAAATACTGAGCAAGAATAGAGAGAGTAAAAGTGATCGATTTCTCATTGTGTGCGTGAGAGATCGAAAGAGAGTTTTCTCGGCTGTTTTATCCTGGGGGCGTTGTGACGGAAAAGAACTGCTTGCACAAAATTCAAGGCAAAGCCAAGAAACGTCCTAAAGAGAGCGACCTGGTCGTGACTCTGTCGTCACTTTGTTTTGTGTCTTAATCTCTGTTTTGCAGGTGTGAAATCGGCAATTGTTCCAACAATTTTAGGATGTATCTTTCTGCCATGGAATCTGAAAAGAAAACAGCTGCTGATATCAACAAGCCGTTCAAGTTTGAAGGACTTCACTTCAGAAGATGGAAGCTAAAGTTGTTTTTCTACCTCAAACTGATGAAGTTGCACATGATGGTGACCTCCATCAAACCAGCTGATCCACAAGATGCAGAAGCTGCAGAAAAAGCATTTTCAGCCGCAACAAGTGCAACTCCTCAACCAACTGAAGAACCTGTTGTGACCCAAACTGCTGAAGAAAAACAAAAAGCCTATGAAAAATGGATTGATAATGACTTAGATTGTAAAAACTATATTCTGAATGCTTTGTCCGATGATCTATATGAATATTACTCCACATTTGATACTGCTAAGATGTGTGGGATGCCTTACAGAAGAAATATGATACTGAAGAAGCCGGGTCGAAGAAATATGTTGTAAGCCGCTACCTGAGATATCAAATGGTGGATGAAAAATCAGTTATTGCTCAGGCTCATGAACTTCAGAAAATAGCTCATGAAATTATGACGGAAGGTATGAAAACTGATGAAAAATTTCAAGTATCTGTAGTGATTGATAAATTACCCCCATCCTGGAAAGGTTTTCGTGATGCTTGACGTCATAAAACTAAGGAATTTTCTCTTGAAAGTTTGATTGTTAAGCTCGGGTTTGAAGAGGAAGCACGGAAACAAGACAGAAAGGAAGAGATTCTTATCGTTTCCAATAATAAGAATCAGACTCAACTGAGTTTGAAACCTAAGAAAAAACCGATGAAACCTGACCATAACCAAAGGAAAGGAAAACCTAATCAAAACAAGAACTCACAACCATCAAGGAAATTTCAGAATTCTGATTCTGAGTTCCTTTGTTATACCTGCGGTAAACCAAACCACATGGTTAGGGATTGCAGGAATAACAAGGGAAAGAATAACGCACAAGCTAATGCTGCTGAAAGAGTTATAATTGCCATGGTTTCTGATCCAGAGATTTGCATGGTTGGTGGAACCGATAGGTGGTGGATAGAAAGTGGTTCTTCGCGCCATTGTTGTTTTGATAGGTCCCTATTTAATAGCTATGAAGAAATCAAGGATAAGAAAGTGTTGTTGGGAGACTCCCATACCACTATTGTGAAAGGTTCTGGTACGGAAGAACTGAATTTTACCTCTAGGAAGACAATTATGCTGAAAGATGTCCTCCACACTCTAGAAATGAGAAAGAATCTTGTTTCCGGCTATCTTCTCAACAAGGCTGGGCTGTATCAAACTATTAGATCTGATGTTTACATAATTACTAAAAACAGAGTGTTTGTAGGAAAAGGTTATGATGCTGATGGAATGTTTAAGCTTAATGTTGAAATGAATAAAATTGCATCTTCTTCTTATATGGTGTGTACTTTTAATGTTTGGCATGCTAGACTTTGTCATGTGAACAGTAGATCAGTAGATACCATGACCAAGGAAGGTCTTATTCTAAAACTATCCATGCATGATTTTGAAAAATGTGAATCTTGTAGTCAAGCTAAGATAACCAAGAGTTCCCGTAAATCTGTTATTTGAGAATCTGAACCATTGGAGTTAGTGCATTCTGATTTCTGTGAATATGAAGGTATATTAACTAGAAATGGAAAGAGATATGTCATGACTTTTATTGATGATTATTCTAATTATACCTATGTTTACTTGCTAAGTCATAAGAATGAAGCTATTGAAAAATTTAAGGTTTTTATTGCTGAAGTTGAAAATCAATTTGGTAGGAAAATTAAGAGATTTCGTAGTGATAGAGGAACTGAATATGATTCTAAACCATTCACTGAAATATATGAACATTCTATAATTATACATGAAAAAACTGCTCCGTATAACCCTGAAATGAATGGAAAAGATGAAAGAAAGAATCGTACATTTACTACTCTTGTGACTACATGTTTGCTGAAATCTGGTGCTGCCCCTCATTGGTGGGGAGAAATTTTGCTGACTGTTTGCTATGTTTTGAATCATGTGACAAATTCAAAAACTAAAATTTCACCCTATGAACTTTAGAAAAACAGAAAACCAAATGTATCATATTTTAAAGTATGGGGTTGTTTGGCTTATGTTCGTATTCCTGATCCTAAAAGATCAAAGCTACCTAGTAAAGCTTATGAATGTGTTTTTGTTGGGTATGCTCAAAACAGCAAAGCTTATAGATTTTTTGATCTAAATAATAAAGTTAATATTGAATCTATTGATGCTGATTTCTTTGAATATATATTTCCTTTTAAATCTAGAAATAGTGGGGGTTCTCTACCTAGTACAAGTTTTGAACTTAGAATAGAAGAACCTAGAACTGCAGAGACTGGAGACGCTGAAATTGAACCCAGATGTAGTAAAAGGGCTAGGATTATGACAGACTATGGTTCTGACTTTGAATTTTATACCCTAGAGGAAGACCCTTCTAGTCTTTAAGAGGCACTTAATTCTCCTGAATCCGGTTTTTGGCAAGAAGCCATAGATAATGAAATGGACTCCCATAATCTTAATGGAACTTGGCACCTAGCAGATTTACCCCCTGGTTACTAAGCAATAGGCTGTAAATGGTTACTTAAAAAGAAGTTGAATCTTGATGGTTCAGTAGACAAACACAAAGCTAGGTTGGTAGCTAAAGGATTTAGACAAAGAGAAGATGTAGATTTCTTTGATACTTACTCTCCCGTTACAAGATTGACTTCTATTCGTGTTTTGATTGCTGTTGTTGCTGTGCATAAACTTGTTGTTCATCAAATGGATATTAAAACAACTTTTTTAAATGGTGAATTAGAAG
This sequence comes from Papaver somniferum, assembly GCF_003573695.1. Lineage (NCBI taxonomy): Eukaryota > Viridiplantae > Streptophyta > Magnoliopsida > Ranunculales > Papaveraceae > Papaver > Papaver somniferum. Next base: position 25,200,211 of record NC_039363.1, on the reverse strand, counting down.
AAGAAATTTACATGGAACAACCTGAAGGTTTTGTTGTTCCTGGTCAAGAACATAAAGTGTGTAAGTTAGATAAGTAATTGTATGGTTTGAAACAAGATCCTAAGCAATGGCATGAAATTTTTTATAATTTGATGATTTCACATGGTTTCAGAATTAATGAAAGTGACAAATGCATATACTATAAGTTTGAAAACAATACATGCATCATGATTTGTTTATATGTGGTTGATTTGCTGATTTTTGGTTCAAACTTGTCTGTGGTTGAAGAAACTAAGAATATGCTTAAGTCTAACTTTGAAATGAAAGATTTGGGTGAAGCTAGTGTAATTATGGGAATTAAGATTACTAGAACTAATGGTGGTATTCCTTTGGGTCAGTCTCATTATATTGAAAAGATTTTAAAGAAGTACAACTATTTTGATTGTAAACCTGTGAGTACTCCTTTTGATGCTAGTGCTAAACTGTTTAAGAATACTGGTGATATCATTAGACAATATGAATATGCTAGTATAATTGGTAGTCTTCGTTATGCAACTGATTGTACCAGACTAGACATTGCATATGCAGTGGGGTTTTTATGCAGTTTTACCAGTTTTCCTGGTTTGGAACACTGGAATGCAGTTGAGAGGGTTATGCGGTATCTTCAAAAGACCGTTAACCTAGGATTATACTATAAGAGATTTCCTGCAGTCCTTGAAGGATACTGCGATGCTGATTGGATCTCTCTTTCAGATAACACCAAGGCCACTGGTGGATATTTGTTTAATATGGCTGGTGGCGTTGTGTCTTAGAAGTCAAAGAAACAGACAATTATGTCTCAATCTACGATGGAGTCTGAATTGATAGCACTAGCAGCAGCTAGTGAAGAAGCAGGATGGTTGAGAAACTTGCTTTCTCAAATTCCTGTATGGGATAGACCGATACCAGCTATTATGATCTATTGTGATAGTACCACGGATATTGTAAAAGTACAGAACTGTTTTTATAACGGTAAGAATCGACAAATGCGTCGAAAGCACAGCACAGTTAGAGAGTTTCTCACAACTAGTGTTGTACGTGTGGATCATGTTAGGTCGGAAGAGATCTTAGCTGATTCTTTGACGAAAGGATTAGCTAGGGAAAAGGTATTATATACCTCTAAAGGCATGGGACTTTTTCCCACTAGAAGTTGAGTCATTTTGTGATGGATACACACCTAGAAAAAGGTTCAAAGGGAATAACGATTCACAAATGATATGGAGATAGAAGCATCCACCTTTCCCATGGCATGATATCCTGAAGCGGGTTAAGGTTGAGTTTTTTAACACTTAATAAAGTCTATAACTCTGTATAGAGTGGGGTACCAAGCTACATGAGTACCTTTGATAGACTCACCTATGTGAATGAGAAAGTGTGGCCGCTTTCTATGAGAACGTGGGCAGTTCTCTAGAACACTCATTGAAACTGGGATAAGCACAGGGCCGTAATGTGCTGGCATTTAAGACTTTATTCTTAGTATAGTTGTGTGTGTGTTTAGTAATCGGTTCTCTCCATAGAGTTCAAAGACATGTATTCACTCTGTGACAGAGTTCAGAGAATTTAATATTATGTAAAGGTTCAAAATCGAAAGATACCTTTGCTTAATATCAGGATCGAATCCCTCCCCCTAGTGATTGTGCATATATATAACATTAGTCCGGGAGCGGGGCCTTGGGGGTCTTGGGAGGTCTCTTGAATTTGGAAAGTATTTTTGTTGTTTTTAAAATATTTTTTCAAACCGTTGTATACTGCACTTAATTATGTCTTAATTTCGCTAACTATGGCATGATTTATTTTCCCGTTTTTTGACTGTTTCGAATGGAATTTTAATTGCAGTAATTAACCCAATTTATTCTCCATAAATCTGCATTGACTGCCTGGTTATAAAAAGAGTTTTGAGAACAGAAAGAAGATACAAGTTTTTACACTATTGTTTTTTGAGAATCAAGAGACCAAAAATACTGAGCAAGAATAGAGAGAGTAAAAGTAATCGATTTCTCATTGTGTGCGTGATAGATCGAAAGAGATTTTTTCTCGGCTGTTTTATCCTGGGGGCGTTGTGACGGAAAAGAACTACTTGCACAAAATTCAAGGCAGAGCCACGAAACGTCCTAAAGAGAGCGACCTGGTCATGACCCAGCCGTCACTTTGTTTTGTGTCTTAATCTCTGTTTTGCAGGTGTGAAATCGGCAATTGTTCCAACAATTTTAGGACGTATATTTCTGCCATGGAATATGAAAAGAAAACAGTTGCTGATATCAACAAGCCGTTCAAGTTTGAAGGACTTCACTTCATAAGATGGAAGCTAAAGTTGTTTTTCTACCTCAAACTGATGAAGTTGCACATGTTGGTGACCTCCATCAAACCAGCTGATCCACAAGATGCAGAAGCTGCAGAAAAAGCATCTCCAGCCGCAACAAGTGAAACTCCTCAACCAACTGAAGAACCTATTGTGACCCAAACTGCTAAAGAAAAGCAAAAAGCCTATGAAAAATGGATTGTTAGTGACTTTGATTGTAAAACTATATTCTGAATGCTTTGTCTGACAATCTATATGAATATTACTCCACATTTGATACTGCTAAAGATGTGTGGGATTCCTTACAGAAGAAATATGATACTGAAGAAGCCGGATCGAAGAAATATGTTGTAGGACGCTACCTGAGATATCAAATTTTGGATGAAAAATCAGTCGTTGCTCAGGCTCATGAACTTCAGAAAATAACTCATGAAATTATGACGGAAGGTATGAAAACTGATGAACAATTTCAAGTATCTGTATTGATTGATAAATTACCCCCATCTTGGAAAGGTTTTCGTAATGCTTTGCATCATAAAACTAAGGAATTTTCTCTTGAAAGTTTGATTGTTAAACTCAGGGTTGAAGAGGAAGCACGGAAACAAGACAGAAATTAAGAGATTCTTATCGTTTCCAATAATAAGAATCGTACTCAACCGAGTTTAAAACCTAAGAAAAAACCGATGAAACCTGACCAGAACCAAAGGAAAGGAAAACCTAATCAAAACAAGAACCCACACCCATCAAGGAAATTTAAGAATTCTGATTCTGAGTTCATTTGTTATACCTGCGGTAAACCAAACCACATGGCTAGGGATTGCAGGAATAACAACGGAAAGAATAACGCACAAGCTAATGGTGCTGAAAGCATTATAATTCCATGGTTTCTGATCCAGAGATTTACATGGTTGGTGGAACCGATGGGTGGTGGATATACGGTGGTGCTTCACGCCATTGTTGTTTTGATAGGTCCCTATTTAAGAGATATGCAAAAATCAAGGATAAGAAAGTGTTATTGGGAGACTCCCATACCACTATTGTGAAAGGTTCTGGTACGGTAGAACTGAAGTTTACCTCTGGGAAGACAAGTATGCTGAAAGATGTCCTCCACACTCCAGAAATGAGAAAGAATCTTGTTTCCGGCTATCTTCTCAACAAGTATGGGTTGTACCAAACTATTGGATCTGATGTTTACATAATTACTAAAAACAGAGTGTTTGTAGGAAAAGGTTATGCTGCTGATGGAATGTTTAAGCTTAATGTTGAAATGAATAAAATTGCATCTTCTTCTTATATGGTGTGTACTTTTAATGTTTGGCATGCTAGACTTTGTCATGTGAACAGTAGATCAGTAGATACCATGAGCAAGCAAGATCTTATTCCAAAACTATCCATGCATGATTTTGAAAAATGTGAATCTTGTAGTCAAGCTAAGATAACCAAGAGTTCTCGTAAATCTGTTATTTGAGAATCTGAACCATTGGAGTTAGTGCATTCTGATTTCTGTGAATATGAAGGTATATTAACTAGAAATGGAAAGAGATATGTCATGACTTTTATTGATGATTATTCTAATTATACCTATGTTTACTTGCTAAGTCATAAGAATGAAGCTATTGAAAAATTTAAGGTTTTTATTGCTGAAGTTGAAAATCAATTTGGTAGGAAAATTAAGAGATTTCGTAGTGATAGAGGAACTGAATATGATTCTAAACCATTCACTGAAAATTATGAATCTTCTAGAATTATACATGAAAAAACTACTCCGTATAACCCTGAAATGAATGGAAAAGCTGATCGAAAGAATCGTACACCTACTACTATTGTGACTGCATGTTTGCTGAGTTCTGGTGCTACCCCTCATTGGTGAGGAGAAATTTTGTTGACTGTTTGCTATGTCTTGAATCGTGTGACAAATTCAAAAACTAAAATTTCACCCTATGAACTTTGGAAAAACATAAAACCAAATGTATCTTATTTTAAAGTATGGGGTTGTTTGGCTTATGTTCGTATTCCTGATCCTAAAAGATCAAAGCTAGCTAGTAAAGCTTATGAATGTGTTTTTGTTGGGTATGCTCAAAACAGTAAAGCTTATAGATATTTTGATCTAAATAATAAAGTTATTATTGAATCTATTGATGCCGATTTCTTTGAAGATATATTTCCTTTTAAATCTAGAAATAGTGGGGGTTCTCTACCTAGTACAAGTTCTGAACTTAGAATAGAAGAACCTAGAACTGCAGAGACTAGAGACGCTGAAATTGAACCCAGACGTAGTAAAAGGGATAGGATTGCGACAAACTATGGTTCTTACTTTGAAGTTTATACCCTAGAGGAAGACCCTTCTTGTCTTCAAGAGGCACTTAATTCTCCTGAATCCGGTTTTTGGCAAGAAGTCATAGATAATGAAATGGACTCCCATAATCTTAATGGAACTTGGTACCTAGCAGAATTACCCCCTGGTTACTAAGCAATAGGTTTTAAATGGGTATTTAAAAGGAAGTTGAATCCTGATGGTTTAGTAGACAAACATAAAGCTAGGTTGGTAGCTAAAGGGTTTAGACAAAGAGAAGATGTAGATTTCTTTGATACTTACTCTCCCGTTACAAGATTGACTTCTATTCGTGTTTTGATTGATGGTACTGCTGTGCATAATCTTGTTGTTCATCAAATGGATATTAAAACAACTTTTTTAAATGGTGAATTAGAAGTTACATGGAACAACCTGAAGGTTTTGTTGTTCCTGGTCAAGAACATAAAGTGTGTAAGTTAGATAAGTCATTGTATGGTTTGAAACAAGCTCCTAAGCAATGGCATGAGAATTTTTATAATTTGATGATTTCACATGGTTTCAGAATTAATGAAAGTGACAAATGCATTTACAATAAGTTTGAAAACAATACATGCATCATGATTTGTTTATATGTGGACGATTTGCTGATTTTTGGTTCAAACTTGTTCGTGGTTGAAAAAACTAAGAATATGCTTCAGTATAAATTTGAAATGAAAGATCTGGGTGAAGCTAGTGTAATTCTGTGAATTAAGATTACTAGAACTAATGATGGTATATCTTTGGGTCAGTATCATTATATTGAAAAGATTTTAAAGAAGTACAACTATTTTGGTTGTAAACTTGTGAGTACTCCTTTTGATGCTAGTGTTAAACTGTTTAAGAATACTGGAGATAGCATTGGACAATCTGAATATGCTAGTATAATTGGTAGTCTTCATTATGCAACTGATTGTACCAGACCAGACATTGCATATGCAGTGGGGGTTTTATGCAGGTTTACCAGTTGTCCTAGTTTGGAACACTGGAATGCAGTTGAGAGGGTTATGCGGTATCTTAAAAAGACCGTTAACTTAGGATTACACTATGAGAGATTTCCTGCAGTCCTTGAAGGATAATGCGATGCTGATTGGAACTCTCTTTCACATGACTCCAAGGCCACTGGTGGATATTTGTTTAATATTGCTGGTGGCGCTGTGTCTTGGAAGTCAAAGAAACAGACAATTATGGCTCAATTTACGATGGAGTCTGAATTGATAGCACTAGCAACAGCTAGTGAAGAAGCAAGATGGTTGAGAAACTTGCTTTCTCAAATTCCTGTATGGGATAGACCTATACCAGCTATTATGATCCATTGTGATAGTACCGCGGCTATTGCAAAAGTACAGAACTATTATTATAACGGTAAGAATCGAGAAATGCGTTGAAAGCACAACACAGTTAGAGAGTTTCTCACAACTAGTGTTGTACGTGTGGATCATGTTAGGTCGGAAGAGAACTTAGCTGATTCTTTGACGAAAGGATTAGCTAGGGAAAAGGTATTATATACCTCTAAAGGCATGGGACTTTTTCCCACTAGAAGTTGAGTCAATTCGTGATGGATACCCACCTAGAAAAAGGTTCAAAGTGAATAACGATTCACAAATGATATGGAGATAGAATCATGCACCTTTCCCATGGCATGATATCCTGAAGCGGGTTAAGGTTGAGTTTTTTAACTCTTAATGAAGTCTATAGCTCTGTATAGAGTGGGGTACCAAGCTACAGGAGTACCTTTGATAGACTCACCTATGTGAATGAGAAAGTGTGGCCGCTTTCTATGAGAACATGGGCAGTTCTCTAGAACATTCATTGAAACTAGGATAAGCACAGTGTCGTAATGTGCTGGCATTTAAGACTTTACTCTTAGTATAGTTGTGTATGTGTTAAGTAATCTTTTCTCTCCATAGAGTTCAAAGACATGTGTTCACTCTGTGACAGAGTTCAGAGAATCTAATACTATGTAAAGGTTCAAAATCGAAAGATACCTTTGCTTATGCACATAACTATACGAATCTTGCTCAATGATTTTAAAAATATAAGTGGGGGATTGTTGGGATATATGTTTTAAAATAATTCTTTTATACATTTATATCAACAATTCGATCTTGGCCCAGTGGTTAAGCATTTTGGGCCTAGAGGGTTAGGTCTCGGGTCGAATCCCTCCCCCTAATGATTGTGCATATATATATTATATATATATATATATATACATATATTACATTAGTCCGGGAGCGGGGCCTTGGGGGTCTTGGGAGGTCTCTTGAATTTGGAAAGTATTTTTGTTGTTTTTAAAAGATTTTTTCAAACCGTTGTTTACTGCACTTAATTATGTTTTAATTGCGCTAATTATGACATGATTTATTTGCCCGTTTTTTGACTGTTTCGAATTGAAATTTAATTGCAGAAATTAATCCAATGTATTCTCCATCAATCTGCATTGACTACCTGGTTATAAAAAGAGTTTTGAGAACAGAAAGAAGATACAAGTTTTTACACTATTGTTTTTTTGAGAATCAAGAGACCAAAAATACTGAGCAAGAATAGAGAGAGTAAAAGTGATCGATTTCTCATTGTGTGCGTGACAGATCGAAAGAGAGTTTTTCTCGGCTGTTTTATCCTGGGGGCGTTGTGACGGAAAAGAACTGCTTGCACAAAATTCAAGGCAGAGCCACGAAACGTCCTAAAGAGAGCGACCTGGTCATGAATCAGCCGTCACTTTATTTTGTGTCTTAATCTCTGTTTTGCAGGTGTGAAATCGGCAATTGTTCCAACAATTTTAGGACGTATATTTCTGCCATGGAATCTGAAATGAAAACAGTTGCTGATATCAACAAGACGTTCAAGTTTGAAGGACTTCACTTCAGAAGATGGAAGCTAAAGTTGTTTTTCTACCTCAAACTGATGAAGTTGCACATGATGGTGACCTCCATCAAACCATATGATCCACAAGATGCAGAAGCTGCAGAAAAATCATCTCCAGCCGCAACAAGTGCAACTCCTCAACCAACTGAAGAACCTATTGTGACCCAAACTGCTGAAGAAAAACAAAAAGCCTATGAAAAATGGATTGATAATGACTTTGATTGTAAAACTATATTCTGAATGCTTTGTCTGACAATCTATATGAATATTACTCTATATTTGATATTGCTAAAGATGTGTGGGATGCCTCACAGAAGAAATATGATACTGAAGAAGCCGGATCGAAGAAATATGTTGTAAGCCGCTACCTGAGATATCAAATGGTGGATGAAAAATCAGTCGTTGCTCAGGCTCATGAACTTCATAAAATAGCTCATGAAATTATGACGGAAGGTATGAAAACTGATGAACAATTTCAAGTATCTGTATTGATTGATAAATTAACCCTATCTTGGAAAGGTTTTCGTAATGCTTTGCGTCATAAAACTAAGGAATTTTCTCTTGAAAGTTTGATTGTTAAGCTCAGGGTTGAAGAGGAAGCACGGAAACAAGACAAAAATTAAGAGATTCTTATTGTTTCCAATAATAAGAATCAGACTCAACCTAGTTTGAAACCTAAGAAAAAACCGATGAAACCTGACCAGAACCAAAGGAAAAGAAAACCTAATCAAAACAAGAACCCACACCCATCTAGGAAATTTCAGAGTTTTGATTCTGAGTTCCTTTGTTATACCCGCGGTAACCAAACCATATGTCTAGGGATTGTAGGAATAAAAAAGGAAAGAATAATGCACAAGTTAATGCTGCTGAAAGCGTTATAATTGCCATGGTTTCTGATCCATAGATTCACATGGTTGTAGGAACCGATGGGTGGTGGGTAGACAGTGGTGCTTCGTGCCATTGTTGTTTTGATAGGTCCCTATTTAAGAGCTATGCAGAAATCAAGGATAAGAAAGTGTTGTTGGGAGACTCCCATACCACTATTATGAAAGGTTCTGGTATGGTAGAACTGAAGTTCACCTCTGGGAAGACAATTATGTAGAAAGATGTCCTCCACACTCCATAAATGAGAAAGAATCTTGTTTCCGGCTATCTTCTCAACAAGGCTAGGTTGTATCAAACTATTGGATTTGATGTTTACACAATTACTAAAAACAGAGTGTTTGTAGGAAAAGGTTATGCTGCTGATGGAATGTTTAAGCTTAATGTTGAAATGAATAAAATTGCATCTTCTTCTTATATGGTGTGTACTTTTAATGTTTGGCATGCTAGACTTTGTCATGTGAACAGTAGATCAGTAGATACCATGAGCAAGTAAGGTCTTATTCCAAAATTATCCATGCATGATTTTGAAAAATGTGAATCTTGTAGTCAAGCTAAGATAACCAAGAGTTCCCATAAATATGTTATTAGAGAATCTAAAACATTGGAGTTAGTGCATTCTGATTTGTGTGAATATGAAGGTATATTAACTAGAAATGGAAATAGATATGTCATGACTTTTTCATTGATGATTATTCTAATTATACCTATGTTTACTTGCTAAGTCATAAGAATGAAGCTATTTGAAAATTTAAGGTTTTTATTGCTGAAGTTGAAAATCAGTTTGGTAGGAAAATTAAGAGATTTCGTAGTGATAGAGGAACTGAATATGATTTTAAACCATTCACTGAAATTTATGAATCTTCTAGAATTATACATGAAAACACTGCTCCGTCTAATCCTGAAATGAATGGAAAAGCTGAAACAAAGAATCGTACATTTACTACTCTTGTGACTGCATGTTTGCTAAGTTCTGGTGCTGCCCCTCATTGGTGGGGAGAAATTTTGCTGACTGTTTGTTATGTTTTGAACCATGTGACAAATTGAAAAACTAAAATTTTACCCTATGAACTTTGGAAAAACAGAAAACCAAATGTATCTTATTTTAAAGTATGGGGTTGTTTGGCTTATGTTCATATTCCTGATCCTAAAAGATCAAAGCTAGCTAGTAAAGCTTATGAATGTGTTTTTGTTGGGTATGCTCAAAACAGTAAAGCTTATAGATTTTTGATCTAAATAATAAAGTTATTATTGAATCTATTGATGTTGATTTCTTTGAAGATAGATTTCCTTTTAAATCTAGAAATAGTGGGAGTTCTCTACCTAGTACAAGTTCTGAACTTAGAATAGAAGAACCTAGAACTGCAGAGACTAGAGACGCTGAAATTGAACCCAGACGTAGTAAAATGGCTAGGATTGCGACAGACTATGGTTCTGACTTTGAAGTTTGTACCATAGAGGAAGACCCTTCTAGTCTCAAGAGGCACTTAATTCTCCTGAATCCGGTTTTTGGCAAGAATCCATAGATAATGAAATGGACTCCCATAATCTTAATGGAACTTGACACCTAGCAGATTTACCCCCTGGTTGCAACGCAATAGGTTGTAAATGGGTACTTATAAGGAAGTTGAATCTTGATGGTTCAGTAGACAAACACAAAGCTAGGTTGGTATCTAAAGGGTTTAGACAAAGAGAAGATGTAGATTTCTTTGATACTTACTCTCCCATTAAAAGATTGACTTCTAGTCGTGTTTTGATTGTTGTTGCTGCTTGCATAATCTTGCTGTTCATCAAATGGATGTTAAAACATCTTTTTTAATTGGTGAATTAGAAGAAGAAATTTACATGGAACAACCTGAAGGTTTTGTTGTTCCTGGTCAAGAACATAAAGTGTGTAAGTTAGATAAGTCATTGTATGGTTTTAAACAAGCTCCTAAGCAATGGCATGAAAAATTTTCTAATTTAATGATTTCACATGGTTTCGGAATTAATGAAAGTGAAAAATGCATATACTATAAGTATGAAAACAATACATGCATCATGATTTGTTTATATGTGGATGATTTGCTGATTTTTGGTTCAAACTTGTCTGTGGTTGAAGAAACTAAGAATATGCTTAAGTCTAACTTTGAAATGAAAGATTTGGGTAAAACTAGTGTAATTCTGGGATTAAGATTACTAGAACTAATGATGGTATTTCTTTGGGTCAGTCTCGTTATATTTATTCGAAAGTCGAGGTATGAGATAATAGAAGCATCATACTCGCTCTGAATGTTTATTCCATATAGTCAGGGAACATTGCGACATCCCGAAGACGTTATCGTTTTATACTAGGAAGAAATCTGTCTAGGAGTCGCCCAATCATTATCGATTCTATACAGAAGTGAATACTGAAATTGCTCAGTGTTGATGAGATATGCAAGATATTGAAAGCTCAGCTGAGATGGTTTAATGATTGCATGTTCATGCGTGCTTTGAGAGGTTGTACGCTCAGTCATAAATTGTGGCATGAGCTTTCACGTCTAATCCTAAAATATGAATTTCACATACGTGTCTGAAGCTAGATCAGAAATAAGCAAAATTATGATTTTATGATTTTAACCTTTGTCAAAAATCCACCATCAATATTAAGTCCCATGCTTAATGAAGGACAGTCATGTTCCGCAGTAAGCAATGAATGATGATTTTTATAATTACAAACGTAATAAGTAATTGAACTTAATCGTAAAAGATGTTTCCAGAATTCTCGCTCCAATGATGCACGCATGAGCAATAGCTTGAATAAGGACTCTGGTAATATGATAGAGCATCGTCCAGTGATGAGGCACTGCTGATTTGGGTGGTGGAACGTCCAATCTTGATCGGTTTAACATTTACGGGCCCGTGGCCCAAGAAAGGAAATCCTTGTATAATTAGGTTTTTGGAAACAAAAATTAATATAAAAGGGAAGCGAAACCTCCCCTCTTTTTTTAATTTCTGTCCATCGACCCAATCTCTCCTTCTTCCCACTTCTTCACGCCAAAAAAAAAATCTCCCTCGCCGGAGCTCAACCGACACCGACCAACTCCGGCGCCGACCAAGGTAATTAATTTGTTTTTTTACTGTTCGTGAATTACTCAAGTTAAAAGTTATATATATATATATATGAGCTTTCACAAAAGTTTTTCTTTAGGAACGAATGACTGTTTTCTTAAGAAATGAGCAATTATCCTTAGCATAAGAGATTTTTTTTCTTGAATAGATAGTGTCTTAAGGTAGTAAAATTTCTATCCATGAGCTTTCATGAAAATTTTTATTTTTAATATGTGAACTTTAACAAATTTACGAGAATGGGTTCTCGTTTCAAAGACGGACGTTCGTCCGAATTTTTTTTTTTTTTTTTTTATGATTTTTGTGAGTTGCTCACATTTTTTTTCAATCTACGTGAGTCGCTCACGTTAATTTTTTTTTTTAAATCATATTTTGATTTTGAATAATTGTTGAAAGTAGAAAATTATACATGGTGAAGTAATGTCTTTATGTGAGCTTTCACGATTTTAGAATGGAGGTATGCCCAATTTTGAAAAAATTGGTGGATGTTCACACGGTAAAAAATCACATGAGTTGTTTTTGCAGGTGTTTTGAAGAGACGAGCAAGTCCTTGAAGCGTCAACTTTTGCATTATAATCACGACTATTAATAAAACTGTAAACAGGTAAGAGTTGGATTGTTACCGTTTTTTGTAGATGCTTTTATTCCAGGTGAACATCTATATTATTCCATTGTAGTGTTTCAATTCCACCGCTTTGCTGAAATTTGTGTCTTGTATGGGTGGAATATTGACGTGGAAGTGTTGCATGACTGTCACAACCACTTTGCAGAGATGTCGGTCGATAACTATGATACCACTTCAATTGATGACGATGAAGCAGAAGAGTCGATAATTAAACACTCCGAATACGAATGTTGACTTCTTTGTAGTTCAGTATAGACCCGAAAAACGGCTCCCAGGTTCTGCATTTTGTCTCCTTATAAATCCCAGAGAAATTACTCAGAGAAAGTTGGTGTCTGATAGGATTCTAAGAATACCTATATATGTAATAACCGCAATCGCACGGTGTCTAACTATTAGACAGAAGCAAGTACGGGTCGAACCCACAGGAAGCGGTGGAAATACTGTACTCAATATTTCTAAATAAATTAATCAGAAACAATATTTTTCTTTTGGATTTTTAGAATTGGAAATGAAATAATAAAATTAAACTAAAAAGAACAGTTTAAATGTAACGAGAAAGAGAGTTGGTAATTAGGATTTAAGGAGTCCACTGTTGTATCAATTAAAGAGCAAAAATGAAATCATAAAAATAACAGTTTAAATGCAACGAGAAAGAGAGTTGGTAATTACGGTTTACGGAGTCCACCGTTGTATCAATTAAAGAGCAAAAATGAAATCATAAATTTTAATTATTTCCGGTCCGTATGACGATGCCTATAAATTGTATAGTTTCTCAAATATTACTCGTACTCATAAGCATAACTCATCAAAGAAATCCCAAGCAAGAATTATCAAAGAAGAAACAAATAATTAAGTGAAACTAATTAAACATAAAATCCAAGGACAAAATTCAAGAAATATAGATTTAATTTATAAAATCCTAATACCAAATATCTTCGAATCAATCATATTTTATTGCTAAAAATGATTTCCGATCGAAGAACTCTAGTTACAAAAAAATGTAGCAAGACATAACAATGGATTTCTTAAAATCCATTAAAACAAATAAGTGAAGATAGTGAGATTAAACTGAATAAATCGTGGTTTTCTCTTCTCTTTCTTATGCTCTGATATGGGCCGCGACACTCTTCTTCTCCTTTTCGCCTGCGGCTCTGTTGCCGACGGTCTCCAAAAACACTCCAAACTGGCCTCTCCAAATTTGAGTCCTCAATAATCCATAAAATAAACAGCTGGTGGAAAGATAAATGATTCCGATTCTGTTTTGCTGAGTTACAGCATACAATGGCTCCACATGATTTTAATCGGTGGAGTTAGTGAGTGGGTTCCACATGAAGTTAAAATAGGAGAGATAACTTCATGGAGAGCATCGAACTTGGATGCCATTGGTGTAGCAAACCGTCATTTAAGCTGGCCAAATTAGCACGTCACATGCTAGTCAAAGAGATGCATGCGTAAAACTTTCTTCTAACATTTACTCCATTAACTCAAACTAGTTTCTCACCCGTGTGGTGTACGGGCTGTTTATTGCCCGTGGAATATTGAATGTTCTTTCTATATGGAGATTGTATCACAAAACCAAAGTAATCCCAATAAGGGTATAAGAAAATAAATTGAAGAAAAAAGGGCCAACTTTATTGATAGTAATAAAATTTTATTATTGTTGATTCTGCAACCAACAAAGAATTGATCGAAAATAGCAAACATTCTTTGTCGTTTATGGTTTTGATGGGTCCCTACCTGTATTCCCGATTATTAAACTTGTTTTGGTTGGTTGAATAAAATCATACCATTCTTATGAAAGATTCATACCCGTTCGCCTATGGTTTTTTTGTCGTCTTTCTATGTCTCTTTTTTTTTTCTTGTCGTGAAGTTCTTCAAGGTAGAGATAAGTATACTTTTCCTTTTCATATTGTTCCGCAAGTCTTCTCTGTTCTTTTTTTTGTGAATCTGTTGTTTTCTGCCATTTTTTGTTGTTCTTTTTGATTGCCGCGTGTAGGTAGTGATACTCGTACCTGTATATACTACGAAGATTTTCTAGTTTCATCATGTGAATTTTTTTGGGCTAAAGATCGCTTACATTTGGTTTTTATATATAGAGAGGATAATAGGGTGTAATTTCTTTCCTTTTTTTTTCCATATATTGTTTTTATATTTTATCTAAATTTTAGGTTGATTCTGAAGATATCTTATATTGTTTCCATATTTTATCTAAATTGAGAAACCCTAATTCTTATTTAGGGTAAGTAAGCTATCTTTTTGGACGAAATTTTTTTTGGATAATGTAACTGTTGAAATTTACGGCAGCAAATATCTAAATTCATATGGTAATAATCCCATACCATGTAAAGGATGATGAGAAGATTGATCACCCCACTATCAGTAGTCTTCACCATCTCTTCTTTGGTCCCTTGGTTGTATTCTAAGGAAAAATTTATATTTTATCTCTCTATCTTATTGTGATCTCTTCTAATGACTGCTCCGCACATCACTATCCTTTGTTATGATGACTTCATACTAAGTAGTCTTATACACTTGAGGATTCCATGACGCGGTGGCCTCTCTTGGTTTTGGTGTTTTCTTTGCGTCATTAACATTGTTTGAGAGAGATGAAATATCCATAAACTTGGTAGTTCTAGAGAGAGCCATGTGGTATCAAAACATGTTGCTCCTCCATGCGTATCTATGATGGCACAACTCCATATCGCTATCCACATGGGTGATCACATCTTACCTATTACTTTGGTAATTGAGTCCATAAATAACAGAGAATATCTATATTACACGAAAAACTACTTCATAATAACATATCAAGTAAAACAAATTATTCTCTGTTCTGAAAATGGTTGCATGAGAGCAAAACTATAAGAACCATAATATTGATTAAAATGGAACGCATAACAAGCTGGAATTGTTCGTGATTTCTAAAAATCCCATCTAACCAAATTTATTTGTAAGGAAAATAAAACAAATTCATTCCTAAGAAAAAATAAAACAAATCTCTAATAGGTCACTGTTTCAAAAAACCACGCTAACCTTCTACACCTTCCACTCATGATTCTCATTCTAATAGGTCACTGATTGGAGAATGATACGGTCTACAGACCCGGAATTTCCAGGAATGTGTTAATGGACAATAGTTTTTGTATATCCATATGGTAAATCATTCTTTTTGATGGTAGTGATTTTTGTTTTTGATGGCTCCTTAACTGTATTTTAAATACCAATGTATGTCGGATTGTCATTTGCATAGAAAGACCCTGAATTCAAGTAGAACCCAACACTGTTAAGCTTTGTGATTTGCATCTGTCAGTGTGCATTGCAAAGGCAATTTTTACTAGAAACTGACATCTAGTTAGTGGTACGGCGTCCCTTGATTTCATCACACTTCTTCCTATCACCACTTCTTCCCCGACTGCAGCTCTTGTTAACACTTCCGCAACAATTTCATGTTATAGTAGCTCCGTTAGAATCAACCTTGTGCCTGCAGTAATGTCTTGGTCCCTGGTTAGTCCACTCAAGAAAATAATTGGCAGTCCAATTTTTAATATTTTTTTGTTAGAGGGAGAGCAAAAAGTGATTCGAGGAGTGCAAAAATCGTTATTAACTCACCAACTAGGCCGATTTGCGTATTAGCTATTGACTGGGACAACAATACCCTTACATACACACATTATTTTCACGTGTTTACACCATGGGCTCAAACCTAACCTAAGTTAGGATCGAAAAATTTTATGAATGGAAAAAATTAAAATTAGTTAAGAAATCAAATCTCATTCCTTCCTTCTTCTACCTTCAAACCCTAGAACTTAGAACGAAAATTAATCAAACTGATAAAGGCAAGCAAAAAAATAAATAAAAAACAAATCTGATTTTCTAAGCCGATGAACTGTAAAGAATATAAGCCAATGAAGTAAACTGCCCAAAAGTTACAGTTTATATCGTATCATAATTTATAAAAATAACCATCACTCTGTATCTGGTGGGGAGCGTAGTGTTCATGTTCATGCATTGTAGGTTTCAGCATGAAAATGCATGATAAAAACTAAGGTGTAGTGATCATTCATCGACAGTTTGACAAAACAAAACGTTAAATTTATCTGCAACTATTTACCTGGAATCATTAATTGCCATAATGTGTATCACATGAAACTAATGTAAGATCGCTACAGCTATTGGGCAAGGTGGTCTGTAGATAATTAAGCCATCAGCAGAAAAGAATATTAAGAAATCACTTATTAAGAAATATTTCGTGCTAATCTTCGTCGAGATAAACCATTTTTGCTTCTTCAGTTCCCACCATGTCTTCATATTTATTAATTCTTTTCATATTTGCTTCTGCCAACAGGAAGATCTTGGAAGTGAAGGCAACAGAGACTCCGATTTTTAGAGGTTGGGTGAATAGGTAGTTAGGGTGGAAGGTATTATGGTTTGAGAGACAAGAAAACCTGACTCATCTTACAAACCGGCCTAGTTAGCGAGTTAGTAACGATTTTTGCTCTCCTCAAATCATTTTTTGCTATCCCTCTAACAAAACTCTTTTTAATTTTAGTTCATGAGGAGGCATGTACACATTTTCAACCATTTCTATCGTGCATAGGAACATTTTATTTTTTTTTCTATGTTGATTTGGCATTTTGGGATGAGGAGCATTGATTGGGATATATTTTACACAAGACTTTGCACGGGCTAGTTAATTGATATGATGTTGCATTGCAGCAGAACTGTCGCGATTCATGAATTCTACCCCTTGAAGAGTTGTATTAGTCCTCGTGACCAAGCCTTATTGACATTTGCGTCTTACTTTAGATTCTGATAATATAATAAATTGAAACCATATATGTAGTCATACAACGATATATATAAGATTAATATTTCAAAATTTCAAATCATAATAATAAAGCATTTAATTTCTATTTTGGTCAATGAAATTAACAAAACTAAACCGTACTCAAAGAATATGGAAGGAAGTATGGTAAATTTTGTTTACCAAAAGATTTGCTGCCAAGAAACCGTAACATTTCTTCATTTTGTGATCAACCCTTCGTTAGAAATGCAGATCTAGTTTGCTCATCTTTCTATGTGTGCAAGCAAAAAAGTAAAGATGTACCCATTAGTCATGTAACATGACTCCTCAAAATAATTTTCAGATTGAATATAAAGTTGAGATGAGACAAATCCGATATAGGTATTTCATGGCTAATGCATATTTATGGGTGATGACTAATTGGCACATCTTTACTTTTTTGCTCACCTTTATATGCATTAGCCATCTGATAATCCTTGTTGATACCAACACCCTTCACTGTCTGACCTCATTCCCTTCTTACTCCTCTGTCAATGACAGTCTAAATCAAATGTTCCTCTCGCTAGCTCTCTAGTCTCAAAACTCAAAAAAAGTGGACGTATAGGGTGTATTTATACCTTAAGCTTTACAAATAGAAACCCATATATATGGAACTCAACAAATAACTCTCTGGAGCACACTAAGCTTACGCTTTTGGCCTTTTTTTTTATCAGTAGAAACCAGTTGTACTGAAAGTTATTGAGGATATAAGATTTAATTTTTTGTTCTTTATTATTCAAAGATTTTGTTTTTCTTTTTCTTTAAACAGGTCGGGATTAGCTCCTTCTCTTCTTCGCATGCGCAAGAACCTGCTCATATTCAAGTCGAGTCAGAAGGTGGTTAAGTAAAAAAAATGTACTCCATTCTGAAAATAACACGATCGAGCAAGTAAATTGTAGTGTCAAACTAAAAGAACTAAAACATCTGCTAAAAAAAACAATAAAGAAGCACTTAAATATTTTCCAGCATGTAAGGATTGCTAGTTTTGCAAACCGATAGGAAAATCACGGGCTTACATCAATCTCATATTTCCAATGGCATCATTAGATATACATGTAATATAACCGGAAACATAGAGACAATCAAACTTATTTATACTTAAACCAATAACCAAGATCCTTCCAAACTCTATGGTTAATAAATCAAAGAGTAGTAAAGAAGAAACCCGTATTTGCCGAAAAATAAGAGAAAAGCATGACAAAAAAATACATGCAAAGCCCGTGAGGTATCATCGGAAATTCTATAAAAAATGAATATATATATATATATAGATCTTTGAGTTTAAAGAACGTTTTCTTAACCTTCCTTTCTTTTTAACTTTTCCTTTATATTTTTTTCACCATCTAAGTTTTCCAAGGTCTTTGATGAAAATGGATTATTATGAGAAACCAGATGTTCTGTCCATAATAATCTTCGAACAATCTTTAAGGAGTTTTGGCGTGCGTTACAGATGCCAAAAGCAAGTTTTCCAAAGAAATTTCCCATAGGGCAAATTCTTAAGGATCAATCAAACACAAACTTATTAGGTTTTCAGTGTTTGCCTGCTCTGATAGGTAACCGTACCTAAACGTGTACACTTAGTTGGCTCAAAAATAGTTAACCCAAGTTAGCCATATGAACACTTTCATATCAACCTTGTTCATCTTAATCAAAACTAGTTAAAATGACTCAAATGAAACTAGTTATAGAGTTGTTCAATTGTTTATATTCTCATAGAAGTATACAAAACACTATTGAAACAAAATCGGTTTTGATTCCCTCGAATCAATTCATGAACATTATAGCCATGGTTTGCAAAGATTGCATTCCTTATTATATAAATGTATTTTTCATGAGTATGTAAACATACTTAGCCGATTTTAGAACTTAACCCACTCAAGTATGCAAACGGGTATGCATTCTTAGAGTTTCCGGACTTGGTCTTGTTCGCCAGTAAGCAATCGAGTACGCATACTTTCGTTCATGATCGAACTCAGTTGAAATCAGTACGCATACGGGTGTGCATCGCATAGTTCCCGGACTTCAACTGTTGAATCTGTACGCATACGGGTATGCATACTAAATTCCCGGACTTGGAATACACTTACAACAGTTAGCATACAAGTACGCATACTGTGCTATATCCAATCAATGGTTAATTGTTTAAACTCCTATTTTAATCATTGAAACATTCTTAGAAGACGAGAATAGTTGTCTCACACAAACTATTAGCTTCAAAGCAATTTTCAAGTGATCAAATGATCAATACGAAACACTCTGAGTCTACAACTGTCTCACACAAATCATATAAGATGTTACCAGGCGATTTTCACATGATCATCTTTTGACTTTCGTCAAGAATAAAATATGAATTTGGTTAAATCGAAAGATTACCAACACATATTTCGAGAAATATGTAAGCGAGTTAAACTCATCTAGAAATATCAAATGTGTATAATGTAAAGTCTATATAGCTATACGACTTTTGTCTCAATAAGAGATAGAATAGAAATAGACTTCTGAGTGATAGATGAGTTCAAGTCTCCATAAACCTTTTGTTGATGAAGTTCCACAAGCTCCCCTTAGTAGTTTTTCGTCTTCAATCGATGAACGTCGTGAAGTCTAAAGCTCAACTACACATTCTATCCTAATCCGGTACATAGCTATAAGTAGACTAGAAATCAAGACTTATAGTTTTGACAACTAAACTTGACAAACAAGCTTGAGATAGCAACAATTGCGAGTTCGACCAAGCAGTGCTCTAGAAATCTCCTCCTTTGTCAATTTCAGTGACTAAACTATCAATACATATGGATTACAAAATAAATAAACTTTGTAACTTCTCATCCAAATGCTTGATTTCCTTGGTTCTTCAATATTAATCGAAATCTTCGTCACTTCCATGTACTCCAGTGATTCTGAACGTGTTCAACTCAGCATCATAGTTGTTGAATATCCGTAGCCATAACAATAAGAAAACAATTGTTATCAATTATTGGTATATAGTGTCATAATATTATTACACAATATCAAAGTTCAATTGTATCAAAACTTTGACAATAATACTATGGTGATATGTATCACCCCCCCTTAGTCAATACTTCATCTCACAATGAAAACCACTCCCCCTTACATAATGATCCGTAAACCATATATATTTGTAGTATGAACTACACAATATTTCTCCCCCTTTTGTCAATATAAATTGACAAAGGTACGAAAACTAGTGGGATCATAATGAAATTCTGAAAGAGATACTTCATGACTAACAGAGAACATATCAACTTTGTTTCGATGATTTCACATAGTCGAGACTTAGTGTATTCATCAAGGAGTTTATAAAGATACAAGATAACTCCTAGAATATTCCACAGTCGCACTCCCCACAAAGATTTAGCAATTAAGCACAAGTTCAATTAAGAACTCTCCCCCATAAAATGTCATTCCCGAAAGAACAACAAGAGAGACCTTAGTTTTATGAGAAAAGAATGATTTATTTGGATATTAACAAATCACATGAAATATGAATTTGTATCCAGAAAACTCAATTAAATTAACCACAAAGGAACCTTAATGACTAATTTAATCGGAAACGCTCAACATAAGAAAACTTACAGAGCCATACAATACTTTCACATAGAAGTGGATCAGAGAAAGATCAATATTGCAGAATACTCAAAAGTTCATTCTATCTTTTACCAATATTTGCATAATGACATAATAGACTTAACTTTTGAGATATATGGGATAATCATAGTTCACAGACGTAAACATACATATCCCATAACATTTTTGCAATATATAAAACTAAAAAACCGGGGGTCTAACAACCACACCCAATATTTAGTGTAGGCAATATGTATGGACTAACTCCAATATATTTCCAAGAGAATCAACTAGACAGTCAGACTCAATCAAGGAAAATACATCCAAGAGTTATATCTCAATTTATCAAATCAATCTGCAATTGAACAGACAGAAATCTGTGAGCCGGATTAATATAAGAAATAATTTGGATAGTACCAAAGACCAATATCCAAGCGTCAATCAATTTCAATCAACAACCAAAGGTTGGATTCACCAATTGATTGAATTACGCACAACCTGTGATATTTCAATTATTTAAAAATATAATGCGGAAAAGAAATAACATAGACACCAGAAATTTTATTAACGAGGAAATCGCAAATGCAGAAAAACCCTGGACCTAGTCAAGATTTGAACATCACACTGTATTAAGCTTCTACATACTCTAGCCTACTACAAGTTAACTTCGGACTGGAATGTAGTTGAGCCTTAACCAATCTCACATTGATTAAGGTACAGTCGCATTCCTTACGCCTCTTGAACCACACCGTATTCTGCTCACTTGATTCCCTTAGCTGATCTCACCCACAATTAAGAGTTGCTACGACCCAAAGTCGAAGACTAGATAAACAAATCTGTCTCACACAGAAAAGTCTATTGAATAGATAAATCTGCCTCACACAGAAATACTTACGAGTTTTTGTTCTATCTTTTGATAAGTCAAGGTGAACATGAAACAATTGATACACCAGACTTATATTCCCGAAGAACGGCCTAGTAATATCAATCACCTTGAAAAGGCGAGGGTACCCAAATATACCTCAAGCTAAAAAATTTCCTACATATAAGTCCTTTCTCCGAAAGTGATTGTCTATAAACTGAGTCGAGACAATACAACTAATCGGTTCACACTTCGTGTGATCGTCTATGGATACGAGATCGAGACAATGCAACAACGAAGTATGTTTACTTGTTAAGAGGTTCGGACTTAACCAAACACAATAGTATTACTATCAAGTAAAATAGGAATTAACTATTGTGTAATTTACTTTAAATTATAATAACAATAATTATAATTGCGGAAAATAAAAGTAAATGACACATCAATATTTTGTTAACGAGGAAACCCCGGGACCTTTCCCAGAATTGAATACTCTCAGGATTAAGACGCTATACAAAATTAAACAAAATTCGTATAGTTGAGACCAACCAACTAAACTTAGAGTTCACCTAGTTCCGTCTGTATTCCCACGCCTTCAACTTATGAATAAGTCACGTACTTGAAACAATTCCTCTGGTTCGTATTCCAAACAGTAAAGGAACAAAAAATCTGTTTGATAGAAACTCTTTTCAACCAAGTGATGTGTTCGACAAAGGCTCTTCTGTTTATCTCAATAAACTCCTTCATCAGGTTCTTAGATCTATCTTATTCTCAACTACCAAAGGTAATTGTTAAGATTTTGCAATCAATACTTTTAATCACAAAGAATTGTATTGATGCCGATCTACACAACTAATTAATCTAATCTACCAGTTGGATCCTATTATACCGAAACAATTATTGTGCACACCAAAGATTATGAACCCCAAGTTAGAAATCTTCAATATCTTCTTTGTATTCAAATCTTCTTAGATCTTCAATAAACGCCTGCACACGACAACTTGAATCTCTTGTGATCAATCACGCACAGAACAGAGTCTGTTAACAATGGATTATCACAAGACGTCTTTAGATCTACAAACAGTCTAAAGATCCATGTCAAAACTTCGATCTAGTTTGAGTGAATCTTATATCAGAAGAGAAGATTCTCAAGCATAAACAAACCAGGTGCAATCAAAGTTCAACCACCGTTAGTCAATCAAATCAATCAAAAACACAAGATAAACCGCAATTATCTAGTTTCCCACCAACAGTACTAATAGAGCTTCTCAATCCCAAAGAAGACTTTAAACTGAGCGGCCTTAAGAGATTTCGCCTAATTAGGTTATTCTCCTCTCCGAATAGGCGGCTTCACCAATAACACCACAACCGAGGAAGTTTGCTGTCACGAAGGATTAGTTTGCTAGAAATGCAAGCTTCAAGTATTTATAGCCAAGAAAGTTTGGACACCAAAGAATTTCCACAACCGAAAATATCCTCAAGATATGCAATATATTCCAAATTCGATATCCATAATTCCTGGAAATGCTCTGTCCAAAATAATGACCGAAAATCTCTTTGGAAAATCTTCAACTAGTAAATGCACATTAATAATTCTCATTTTCCTAAAATAAAATTAAAAACCTTAAATAAAAGATTCTTAACTTATTTATCTTTCGATCCTTGGATTTTCTTCCTTTATCTATTAAGGAATAACTTTGAACAATAAAAGATAAACATTACTGTACGTGTTCAAAGTATGTCGACATCCTTACTTTGTAAGTCCTCTTTCATACTTACAACCTTGAAACTGATTTGCCACACTTCCAAACAAGTTTAGAATTGGTTCATCTGACTTTCAAGAACTATGTGATTGATCAAGAACACTCAATCACAAATCATGGGTTTAACGGTTCTACCAAAACAAGTTTCGGTTCTACCTCCATGTGAGTAATGTGCATAGTCACACTAGATTTCCAAAATTCGGTTGACTAGGTATTATGATCGATTCCCACATATATATGGTATCTAACTTGTATGTGTTGCATATGTCCATAGGATCGGTTCCCCTTTTCCTAAAAACGTGTTGCACATGTCCATAGGATCGGTTCCCCTTTCTGCTAAAAACTTGCTGCACCTCATACAAGGATCGATTCCTCTTTGTGATGCGTTGCACCTCTTACTAGGATCGGTTCCCCTTTACCCAGAGTCGGTTATACACAAAATCACAAACTCGATCATACCATCTCAGGTGGTTACTTAAGATCGGTTTCACTAATAAAAGTCATACCAATACATAAGTCAGGCCTTTGTGAATAGTTTTACCAAGAACACAAACAAGTCATGAGCAGTTATACTAATCACACATATTGGTTGTTCATAAGATATGCAATGAATAACATTACCAATAACGCCTGGCGATTTCCTTTTCGATTTGCAAAACAAGTTCCTGAATTTACTTCCTTAAAACACATGTAAAACATTGTTTCCTAGGATGAAATCCTCACCTCATACCCATACATAATCACAATAGCATTTAAACTATTATGTCAATGTCTTATCTACAAAGTGTAATGGTTAAGCAATAAACCTCGTATTGTATTCCTTAATACTATGTCTATCTAGAGTGTTCATGCTTCGCAGTTTTGTTTTCAATATGCACGACTTGAAACATACGTTAGGGAATGAAACAGTTCAAGTCAAATATCACTAACCTCAAGTGGAAGGATGATGTTGTCGTTGTAGCTTCTTACTTCTTCACTTATTCAAGTCTTCGCAATACTTGTAATGTCTCATATACTAATACTTTCAAGCTAACCTATACGAAGTTGACTCTAGTACATAATCAAGCGACTCTTATAATGAGTTTTGATTCACTAAAATATGACAACCAAACTTGACATACCAACGCTTGGTGCGTTCAACCGAGCTATGCTCTAACAATATCCCCCTTTGTCAATTTTAGTGACAAAACTTTTACAATCATAAGGATAAGAAAATTACAAGAATTCATTACACATACGCTTGATTCCCGAATTCAACAACACAATAACATGTATACATCCAATCCTTAAATGTCGATGTTGACATTAACATAACAAAGAATATTACTCCCCCTAAAGTTAAGATAGGTAGATTTTATAAATCCACACGTCTTTGTTATTCCTTTGTAATGATATGTTACTCCCCCTTAGTCTATGCTTTCACTCTTTCGTTAAATAAACGTTTAAGCACAATTGTCCTTTCCGTTAGTGATACCAATCAATATAAAATCAATGCCAGTATCACTTGTTTACTCCATATATTTCTCCCCCTTTTTGTCACAAAATGACAAAGAAACGAAAAAAATAAAGGACAAACCGAAAGGATCTTACAAATATCAAAATAGACTTGCAAACCTATAGAGTTAAGCACGAGAGTTCCACACACCATTTTTGATAAACAATATCAAAACCGAAACTACAAAGTAATTTGTTTTGATATGTTATCAAGGAAATAATTTCCCGAAGAAATTTTCCCTAATAGTTTAGCAAACCAAAAATCAACTAAGCACCTTAGTTCCTTTGCTAAACCGATTATACAAATACAATCTCTTAATTCGATAAGACTAAAATAAAGATAACTCTATTTTCCTCACCAGGTTCTAATTATCCATAAACTTATACCTTTCAATTTTAAACAAGACAAGTACTAGGTTAGTGATGTGATTTGTAGACAGTGGTAAAAGTGGTTCGATTCTCAGACTTGTGAAGGATATTAATTAGACTTAAATCCTAATATTAAAATAGAAAACTCACTAAAAATTATAGCAAACTCAATAAAAGATGATATCAATACTAAAAGAAACACTGAGGCTAAGATTCCACTATTTTCCAAATTCAAAGTGATTTAATCCAATATTTATATTCATGCAATTTTTTCGTTCAATTTGATTCTAAACTATTGCAACAAGTAGATTCTCAAAATAACAGGTGTAAATCCGAAGCATAGAACATCAAAAACCTAGGTCCAAGCATGCTCTATCAAAAGAAATAACAGTTGCTTAACAAGAATCATTCAAACAATTTTCAATCAAGGCAAAACAATCATAAAAATAATTGCGATAAATGAATAAATAAGAATATACCACTTTTTGTTGGAAAAATAGCTTCCTGTATCGCCTCAGCAATGAGGTTTAGCTCCTCATATTAACCAGTTGCTCAAAATACATGCTTGTTGCTCCAAAGTTGATTAAAAAGAAGAGAAGGTATAAAACAACGTGTTTGTAACAGATATAATTGTTACGAACCATTGTTACAGAGTAACCTAACACAGAACTGTTGCAAACTCTGAATAATTGTTACAAAAATTGTTACAAAGTGACTGAATTTTGAAAGAAAAGGCCACGGATCCTGCGACTGCCTTCGTCTGTCCAATGTTCTTCAGCTTCGTCTTCTTCTTCCTGCTGCTGCAACTTTCTCTGCAGTGTGATTTCTTCGCACCAGAGCTTCCCTTAAGCCACGTAAAGGCCCCAAACTCCTCGACACCCTCTGTTATGACTTCCTCCACCTTTTATATCCACCACAAGCCGAATAAAACTCGGAGAAAACTTCCTTTCTTCTCCTGCTGCTCACGGTATTTCTTCCCTTTTTATTCTTTTTTTTTCTATGCGACTGCTGAGATTCCTTATATACTCAAACTTCCCTATGATTGAGCCAAATCTTGTAGAAAAGATATTCTTCTCTTAACTCCCACACAACTTCCATATTTGCCTTAAAACCTCCCGATTAAAACTCTGCTCTAAAAACCCGAGAAAACTAGTATTCTTTCGTGCGTTGAGAATCGGTTATCCATCCCATTTTTCTCCGTTAAATTACTTAGGCCAGCCCTGTTTACGCCTTTAGAGTCCAGCCCAATTAAATCTGGTGATCGAATCTGTCCAGAGATAAACCCAAAATCGAAGCCAAATTATGTTCGCAACTGAAATATTTTCCCGCCAAATTCGATTTGAGCTGGTGAAGAAAGGGTGTCCCCTTATCCAGGGTGAGAGTCCGAATAGCAAATGTCCTCCGGGTGCTTTCCGACAACTTTTCGAGCCAATTTTTTCCAAAAATGTTTATTGGCCAAAAATACCTACAAATAAATAAAACACCATAATAAGTACAAAAATGAGCCCTAACAATATATAGAATCGAGACAAATCGGACACAAAAATGTGTCTATCAATTAGTTAACTAGCATTTGTTATTAAGGCATTCGATTAGACTTGAATAACTGAAACCTCACTTCGATAAGTCTAACTAAGATCAGGATTAACTTAGTTTCTCTTATCCGGAATCGAAGTGGACTAAACAACTCATCCCGTAAACCTTTTATTTCATTAAGCCATAAACAATTCATACAAACCAAAATAAATCAACTTGCATAATTATTCACCTCAACCTGAAGCAATTGAAACAACATAGACATTAAAGCACCGCAATAGCACCGAAATTTTGCAAGCCTAAACAATTGATACCATACAATAAAGCAAGATAACAATAGTTTTTCTTAACCGGAGCTAATTGAATCACACACACATCCATATACACATAATGGAATAAAGCATCAATTGTACCGAAATTTTGTTAAGCAAAAGCAATAAATATATGCAATAAGATCAGGTTTTTCTTAAACAGGAAAACAATTAACTAACAAGATTGTTACCTCAAATTTCGTATCCTCTTCTCCAATATGTTTGCATCTTCTTCCAGGGAGAATTGATATCGAAATATCATTATGTTGTCATCCTTATGCAAAACAAAAGAATAACAACGACCAACCTTTAGCAGAGAAAGGTTGAAAACTGGTTTTTAACTATTGCAAGAAAAAGTTGAAAACCGGTTTTTAACTATTGCAAGAAAAAGTTGAAAACCCCTGAAACACATATGCTTTTATGCTAAACCAAAACCGATTCGACATATTGTTTCTATCAGAACCCCTCCTGATTCTTTGATAAAGCCTACCAACATGGGATAGAACTTAATCCTGCTAAATCAAAAAGTCACCCAAACCGTAAGGGTTTACAACATTATGAGATCGAATATCAAGGTAATAAAAACGAAATCAAACATCCCATAAACATACATAGCAATAATAAAGCGTTCAAGCATAGGCTATGTAAATCAAAAATCTATCACATTATAAGTTAAATAATTTCATTCATAATAGCTTTATTCATGATAGACCTAATACAGTTATTGAAAGAAATCAAAAATTATTGTCTATTTTTCTTTTTCTTGAAGACAAATCAGACTTCATTTGTTTGCTCATATGATTCTTTCTCAGAATCTTCTTCCTGTTCTCCTTTTAGGAACTAATTATTGATCTTTAGGATTCCTTCAAGGGTTTCCGGATCATTTCTATAGGAAAATGCCAACTGTTTCTGAATACAGTCCAATTGTCTCCCAAGACGTAGAATGTGGAACATGAGATCTCCATTACTATAGATTTGAACATATGAGATACTCGATCCCTTTTGAGTTTCATTCATCCGATTGACAATTCCCTGAGAGACAGTTTTAGTATCTTTCTCATCTCCAAATTTGTACCCAACACTTTCACACAACTTGGTGATGAGACAGGGATATCCAAGATTTCTATTGAAACCCGTGACATTGAGAGATTCTATGATTTTAATCATTTGATTGATAATTATTCCACAAATATCAATTCAAAAAATTCTCTTAGAGCATAATCTCTTGTACAAGCAAACATGGTTGCTACATCAAGTTTACCGAAAACCCTAAGATAAAAGGGTACGTCTTTGGTTAGCATCTTTCCCTTTTTTCATTCAACAGTTTTACCAGTGATGAGTTTTGAAATATTATCGTGCTCAATTTCAAAACCAGTAATCATATGATCGTTCTCATTATAGTTGATGATTTCTGATATCATCTTTTTGTTGACATGAATAAAAGTACTTCCAACCAAAGTGCTAAAAGTAAGTATTTCATGATTAATATTGTGAATATTACCGTAAAAAATTCTTACTATGTCAGGTGAATATTTTTCAAATCCGAACATGTTTCCACAGATTCGGTCTTGAACAAACTTCACATAACTGGTTTATGAAACATCTAGATCGAATCTCTTTTCTTCAGTGAAGCTTACTCCCTTCAAAGCTTGATATCTTTCAAAACATGTGTTATCTACAAAATTTGTAAGATCATGCTTCCCTTTGATCAAGGGAGGATACTTGATTTTCTCAACCTCTACGGGAGGAATAATTGGATTCAAGATATGTTTGTCTGTTTCAGAGTTTTCTTCTCTTGATTTCCTCTTTTTCATACTTGCGAAAATATGAAAAACCCTAGTTATGCTTTCGATCAATCTTCCCCAATATGTTTGGACGCATAGAAAGAGATTATCTTTTATAGGAAGACATGATGTCAAAAACCGGAAATAATTAGTTTTAGGAAATTCTCTCAAAATCGGAAACCGTGACTTGTAGGGAAACAATTCGGATTTTGTATTTCGGTCTTTCTTTTCGAAAACCGGTTTTTCATGGTTTGGATCTTTATTTCGGATCGATTCCATGTTTTTGTCCAAAAATATGTTCACTCTTTTATTACCAGAATTTGATAATATTACTTGAAATTTATTCAAGAATTTACTAGAGTATAAAGAGATAAATTTGAACAAGATATAATATTTGTTAAAAATACCATCAGAATCATAAACCCTGTGATATTTCAAAAGATCACTTGCTTCATTAAAGCAGTTGTGAGGTGTATGAAGCATACCATTGTTAATAGAATTATTAACTGAAAACTCATTCCTTGTAGGATCACATATTTTCCAAAACCGCATCCTAGAAAGCGAAACATTGAAAGTCCTTGATCAGAAAATGTACATGTATATACTTTGGTAGGCCATCCAAAATATATTTAAGATTCCTGATTTTTCCAGAACACAATAGCCGATGTTCATAAAAATTTTGAGCAGAATCTTATGCATTATCAAGATACGACTTGTCTCATAGGCCATTGTATCATTGTTACTTACTATAGTGATATACAATCCTATGATAGCCAAAAGATGATGTAAGTCACTCAAGACATACATAAGCATAATTCGTAACAGGTTTAGGAATAAGAGTATTACATACTTCATACGTGATTTCCACCACGATCTTTTAAAGTAGTCAAATCCTTCCGTTACATTAACTGAATCGACCATAAGATTCAATTTTTTTATAGGTTGGATCGCACCAAACACAGATTGTTATATATTTTCGTGTTTGCCTACTCTGATACCAATTGAAAAGGCGAGGGTACCCAAATTTACCTCAAGCTAAAACTTTTCCTACCTATAAGTCCTTTCTCCGAAAGTGATTGTCTATGGACTGAACCGAGACAATACAACTAATTGGTTCACACTTTGTGTGATCGTTTATGGATAAGAAATTGAGACAATGCAACTACGAAGTATGTTTACTGGGAACTTAACCAAACACAATAGGATTACTATCAAGTAAAATAAGAACTAACGTATGTGTAATTTACTTTAAATTATAATAACAACAATTATAATTGCGGAAAATAAAAGTAAATAATACAACAAGATTTTGTTAACGAGGAAACTGCAAATGCAGAAAAACCTCGGGACCTTGTCCAGAATTGAATACTCTCAGGATTAAGCCGCCATACAAAATTAAACCAACTTCGTATAGTTGAGACCAAGCAACTAAACCTATAGTTCACCTAGTTCCGTCTGTATTCCCACGCCTCCAACTTATGAATAAGTCACGTACTTGGAACAATTACTTTTGTTCGTACTCCAAATAGTAAAGGAACAACAAATCTGTTTGGTAGCAACTCTTTTCAACCAAGTGATGTGAGTTCGACATAGGCTCTTCTATTTATCTCAATAAACTCCTTTGTCAGGTTCTTAGATCTATCTTATTCTCATCTACCAAAGGTAATTATTAATATTTTGAAATCAATACTTTTAATCACAAAGAATTGTATTGATGCCGATCTACACAACTAATCAATCTAATCTACCACAAGGATAAACCGATTATAGTTGGATCCTCTTATACCGAAACGAGTACTGTGCACACCAAAGATTATGAACCCCAAGTCAGAAATCTTCAATATCTTCTTTGTCTTCAAATCTTCTTAGATCTTCAATAAACTCTTGCACATAACAACTTGAACCTCTTGTGATCAATGATGCACAAACGGAGTCTGTTAACAATGGATTATCACAAGACGTCTTTAGATCTACAAACAGTCTAAAGGTCCCTGTTGAAACTTCGATCTATCTTGAGTGAATCTTATATAAGAAGAGAAGATTCTCAAGCATAAGCAAACTAAATGCAATCAAATTTCAACCACCGTTAGTCAATAAAATCAATCGAAAACACAAGATAAACAACAATTATCTAGTTTCCCACCAACGGTACTAATAGAGCTTCTCAATCCCAAAGAATAATTTGAACTGAGCGGCCGTAAGAGATTTCGCCTAATTAGGTTACTCTCCTCTCCGAATAGGTGGCTTCTCAATCCCAAAGAAGACTTTAAACCGAGGAAGTTTGCTGACACGAAGGATTAGTTTGCTAGAAATGCAAACTTCAAGTATTTATAAACAAGGAAGTTTGGACACCAAGGAATTTCCAAAACCGAAAATATTCTCAAGATATGCAATATATTCCAAATCCGCTTTCCATAATTCCTGGAAATGCTCTGTCCAAAATAATGACCGAAAATCTCTTTGGAAAATCTTCAACTAGTAAATGCACGTTACTAATTCTCATTTTCCTAAAATAAAACTAAAAACCTTAAATAAAAGATTCTTAACTTATTTATCTTTCGATCCTGGGATTTTCTTCCTTTAGCTATTACGGAATAACTTTGAACAATAAAAGATAAACATTAATGTACGTGTTCAAAGTATGTAGACATCCTTACTTTGTAAGTCATCTTTCATACTTACAACCTTGAAATCGATTGGCCACACTTCCAAACAAGTTTAGAATTGGTTCATCTGACTTTCAAGAACTATGTGATTGATCAAGAACACTCAATCTCAAATCATGGGTTTAACGGTTCTACCAAAACAAGTTTCGGTTCTACCTCAATGTGAGTACTGTGCATAGTCACACTAGCTTTCCAAAATTCGGTTGACTAGTACTAGGATCGTTTCCCCACATATATATGGTATCTAACTTGTATGTGTTGCACATGTCCATAGGATCGGTTCCCCTTTCTGCTAAAAACTTGTTGGACCTCATACAAGGATCGATTCCCCTTGTGATGTGTTGCACCTCTTACTAGGATCGGTTCCCCTTTACCCAGAGTCGATCATACAAAAAATCACAAGATCGATCATACCATCTTAGGTGATTACTTAAGATCGGTTTTACTAATAAAAGTCATACCAATACATAAGTCAGGCCTTTGTGAATAGTTTTACCAAGAACATAAACAAGTCATGAGCGGTTATACTAATCACACATATTGGTTGTTCACAAGATATGCAATGAATAACAATACCAATAACGCCCGGCGCTTTCCTTTTCGATTCACAAAACAAGTTCATGAATTTACTTCCTTAAAACACATGTAAAACATTGTTTCCTAGGATGAAATTCTCACCTCATACCCATACATAATCACAATAGCATTTAAATGATTATGTCGATGTCTTATCTACAAAGTTTAATGGTTAAGCAATAAACCTCGTATTGTATTCCTTAATACTATGTCTATCTAGAGTGTTCACGCTTCGCAGTTTTGTTTTCAATATGCACGACTTGAAAGATACGTTAGGGAATGAAACATTTCAAGTCAAATATCACTAACCCAAAGTGGAAGGATGATGTTGTCGTTGTATCTTCTTACTTCTTCACTTCTTCAAGTCTTCAAAATACTTGTAATGTCTAATATCCTCATACTTTCAAGCTAACCTATACGAAGTTGACTCTAGTACATAATCAAGCGACTCTTAAAATGAGTTTTGATTCACTAAAATATGACAAGCAAACTTGACATACCAACGCTTGGTGGGTTCAACCGAGCTATGCTCTAACACACCTCACAATAATCTTAATCGTATGGAAGCGAAACAAGATATTGTGGAATCACAAACGATGAGACGAAGATGTTTGTGACTACTTTTTATCTTACCTATCGGAGATTAAATATTGAGCAAATTTTAGAGAAGATAGAACTCAATACGATATAACAAAGTAAGATCAGAACACGAAACTACAGAGAAAATTGTTGGGTCTGGCTTCAAAATCCCAATGAAATCTTTAAGTCGTTAACCTGTAATGGTTTTAGGAAAAACCTAAGTTAAAGGAGAATCAACTCTAGTCGCAACTAGTATCACACATCTCCTCAAGAGTTGCAACAAGACCTTTGTTTCCAGTGTATTTTCTACGATTTGGACACTCATTAGCAAAATGACCAGAACCTTTACACTTGAAGCACTGTGGAATATCCTCATCATCAGTATCGACGGTGTCCCTATTTTTAGGAGGAGGACGATCATGAGATTTGACTGATGACCTGGGTTTATCTCTGATGAACTGTTTACTTCTCTTCAAAAGAAGATCCTTAAACTGTCTTGTTATCAGTGAAACTGAGTTGTCAAGATCTTCATCTGATGAATCAGTCTTATTAGGATCAACAACAGAGTTGCCAACACATTTATTGTTGTCAAGCAATTTAGTGTTCTTTTGTGCTTTGAAAGCAATACCCTTCCCATATTTGGATGTATGCTCATGATCAAAGATCTTTAACTTCCCAGCAAGAGTATTTCTGGATTATGTATTAAGGTTATTTCCTTCAACGATGGCATGCTTCTTGGAGTCATATTTTGCTGGCAACGATCTGAGAATTTTCATCACAATGTCCTTTTCAGGAATTGTCTTACCAAACTCAAAAGATGCATTAAAAATTTCAGACAATTTGTGATTAAACTCATCAAATGAATCTTCATCAGCCATACGAAGGTTCTCCCAATCAGAATTTAGGTTTTGAAGCCTAGCTTCTTTCTTAGAGGAATTTCCTTCGAATACAGTTTCTAAGATATCCCATGCTTCTTTAGACTTAGTGCACGTAGTCACATGGTGCTAAAGATCTAGGGTTATGGCATGGATGATAGCATTTAATCAGTCAAAATTTTTGTTTGCAACGAGAATCTCGGCGGGATCATATGCACCAATATCCTTTGGAACAATTACATCGCCTCCTGAAACAACCGGAGGATCATAACCATTAACTACAAGAACCCATGATTGAAAATCACGTGCTTGAAGAAAGGAACGCATAGCAATTTTCCACCATAGATAGTTCGAGCCATCGAAGACTGGTGCTACGTTTATAGAGATAACGTTTCTGTCCATAAAGTCAGATTACTACAAACACATACTTATGAGGTCTTAAAGTGTTTGCCTGCTCTGATACCAGTTGAAAAATCGGGGGTATAACAACCACACCCAATATTTCGTTTAAGAAATATGTATGGACTAACTCCAACATATTTCCAAGAGAATCAATTAGACAGCCAG
Organism: Papaver somniferum; assembly: GCF_003573695.1. NCBI lineage: Eukaryota > Viridiplantae > Streptophyta > Magnoliopsida > Ranunculales > Papaveraceae > Papaver > Papaver somniferum. The sequence goes on along the minus strand of NC_039363.1, from coordinate 25,166,293 downwards.
ACTCAATCAAGGAAAATATATCCTAGAGTTATATCTCAATTTCTCAAATCAATCTGCAATCGAACAGATTGAAATCTGTGAGCCGGATTAATATGATAAATAACTTGGATGGTACCAAAGACAAATATCGAAGCGTCAATCAGTTTCAATCAACAACCAAAGGTTGGATTCACCAACTGATTGAACTATGCACAACCTGTGATATTTCAGTTATATAAAAATATAATGTGGCAAAGAAATAACACAGACACCAGAAATTTTGTTAACGAGGAAACCGCAAATGCAGAAAACCCCTGGGACCTAGTCCAGATTTGAACACCACACTGTATTAAGCCACTAAAGGCTCTATCCTACTACAAGTTAACTTCAGACTGGAATGTATTTGAGCCCTAACCAATCTCACACTGATTAAGGTACAGTCGCGTTCCTTACGCCTCTTGAACCACGTCGGATTCTGCGCACTTGATTCCCTTAGCTGATCTCACCAACAACTAAGAGTTACTACGATCCAAAGTCAAAGACTTGATAAACAAATCTGTCTCACACAGAAAAGTCTATTTAATAGATAAATCTGTCTCACACAGAAATACTTACGAGTTTTTGTTCCGTCTTTTGATAAATCAAGATGAACAGGAACCAATTAATACATCAGACTTATATTCCCGAAGAACAGCCCTGTAATATCAATCACCTCACAATTATCATAATTGTACGGAAGCGAAACAAGATATTGTGGAATCACAAATGATGAGACGAAAATGTTTGTCACTACTTTTTATCTTAACTATCGGAGATTAAATCTCGAGAAAATCTTAGAGAAGATAGTACTCAATACGATAGAACAAAGTAAAATCATAACACGCAACTACAGAGAAAATAGTTGGGCCTGGCTTCAGAATTCCAATGAAGTCTTTAAGTCTGTTGATGGTGGATTTTCAACAAAGGTCAAAACCATAAAATCATGATACTGCATGTTTCGGACACGGCTTCAGGAATCCATGTGACAATTCGTGTTTTGCGAAGTATGATGCATATGTCGCTCGAAATTCCTCTCTGGAGCGTTCGGCACCGGGCATTTGATCATAGCCTCTATGTAGAATAACGTAATTGGGCGGTTCTCCGTAAGATTGAGAGCTTAATGTCTTCAGGATGTCGGTGAAACTCACTATTCCCTGACTACATAGAGGAATTCACCACTACATAGAAGAACGATTGGGCGGTTCTCCGTAAGATTGAGAGCAATAACGCCTTCAAGAGGCCGGTGACACTCACTGTTCCCTGACTATGTAGAGTGTCCGTGTATAGACTCAGGCGGTCCTCCATACATGAAATTTTAAGAGGGCAAAACGTCTTCGGCACATTGGCAACACTCGCTGATTCACTGACGATACGCAAGAGATTAAATTCTACATCATATTAACCACTGAATTCCTAGAAGATAATCTATCTTATCTTATTGCTCCTATTCCATGGTCAAACTCATGACTGGTTCTATGGAATGGTAATAGATAAATGTATTACTCCTATTTCATGATCAAATCCACGGATGATCTCATGAAATGGTAATATATATTACTCTGATTTCATGGTCGAATCCACGACTGATCTCATGAAATGGTAATATTACCACCTATCTTATTACTCCGATTTCATGGACTACTACTGAGTAAGCCCCATAAAATGGTGCAAGTGTACTCGACAATGATGCACGAATGAGCATCCAAAAATATGGACAAATGAGGAATACTACGCAAAACAGGAGAAAACTACAAATAATAATAAAATAATAAGAGGCGCCCAGGGGGCCGGGCCCACCGGCCGGCCGTCCATGCCCTAGCCGTGGCCGGTCCCATGCCTCTTCCATTATTTTGCCATGTTTTGCTATTTTCATGAACTCATGAAAAACTCCTTCAATTTAGCAACTTTCCTTGTTTGTGCAAAACTCATGAATTCCCCTTAACTTCATGGATTCATGAAAATATTGTTACAAAATAGGGAAAGGTGTGCGGGACCGGGAAACCTAGCCGGCCGGCCATGCCAAACCGTGGCCGGTCCCACACGTCACAATCCCTAGCCTTTTATAATTATTATTCCCTAATCTCATGAAACTCCTCCGTTTCAACAAAAACTCATGGATTTTCCATAACTTCACGGATTCATGAAAAATGATATTATAAAATAGGAAAAGGTGTGCGGGACCGGGCAACATAGCCATCCGGCCATACCCTAGCCGTGGCCGGTACCACACCTTGGAATCCCTAGTCTTTTATAATTATTATTATTTTCTTAAATTCATAAAACTCCTTGGTTTGAAAAAAAATCATGATTTCGTCATAACTTCTCAAATTTTGCTCGAATCACGAAAAACCAAAAGCCAAACATGGTCACACGACCGTCTAGCCTCCCACAACAATTTTATATATTAAAATACACTTATTTTAATATTTACAAAATTTTGATGAATTGGGCATACATGCTCATTCCAACAACAATCAAAAATTTCAGTCAAGATGAAACTCTTCTGAAAATTCAAAACGTTTCTCAAACTCACATCATGAAATACTGAAACTCTCAGTATGGAGACATGGACACCACGTCAACGTGTGCATGCCTTCATGACCGACCAGGGTCATCCCTAGGGCTTGCACAAAGCCGGTCCCACATGTTTTCATAATCCTAATCTAATTTGCTCAATTGCTCGTATTGGGCCCAAACTTTCTTCAACCAACCTGGGGATTGCTCAAACGACCAACAACTGGTCACGTGCCCACCAAGAGCCGGTCCCATGCTCTTTTGGTCGGTCCTCATCTTTCATACCTAGGTTTTATCACCTAATGCTGAACCCAGCAATATTTCAGTAATGATGAAACCAACATTTAATCATCATTCTTTCACCAATCCTCAAACTGAGAATCCTGGTGCATGCTTACTCGAGCACTGGGCACCACAAGGATGCCCATCATCCCATGTGGTTGGTCCCACTATCAATCATGACCTATTTTCAGCGATTCATCAACTATGATATGAAGTTAGGGTTTCAAATAAATGCTCCATGAATCATCACTCTGAGCATGATTCAAACACTAATGAATTTATGATGGATTCAACAACCAACATCTGAATTAATCATATAATATTTGGTAGCTTACCAATATTTTAATATTTTATTTGGTCACGTCACCAATAAATATTTCGTCGAATCGAGCAATACTTGCTCAGTTTCTCAAATATTGATCCAGCTATCAATATTTAGTAATTTATCAGTAATTTGTCGAATTGAGCAATACTTGCTCAATTGCACGACAAATTATCAACATTCAGTAATTTTTTGAATTGAGCGATACTTGCTCAATTGTACGTCAAATCATCAACATTCATTATTTTGTCGAATCGAGCAATACTTGCTCAATTGCTCGTCAAAATTGTCAACATTCAGTATTTTGTCGAACTACGCAATACTTGCTCAGTTGCTCGTCAAATTCTCAAATATTCAGTAATTCGTCGAATCGAGCAATACTTGCTCTCGCTCAAATACTGGTTAGTAATTCATCACTGAATCTACAATACTGACACCATTTCAGAGAACTACATGTTCGACCCATGAATCGCTGAACATTCACCACTCATGCTCGATTCAAAAAAACCTAGACTCACTGTATAATCAGTCGACAACTGACTCACCAATACACGCCTGTCATTCAGACTCCACGATTCGTGAGACATCAATCACGTCAAATTGGGGGATAACAACTAGGGTTTTGGTCTGGCGGTCTACAACACGTGGGTTCATCCACAACGAGAAGTGTGAGTAAGTCGTGTCAACGGTTGAGGGAATTAGCAAAGTAGTGGGTGAATAATCAACCAAGTCTCCGCACAATCCGGAATTGGTTTCACCACGATCTCCCACTTTCCCACTCTTTCACTCAAGAAACTGTCACACTTACAGGGATCAAGGTGTTCACAACTCTGACAATATAAATAAGTCTGTGAATCCATGATTGAAAAACAACAGACAAGAAACGATCACTAGCTATCAGTAATCGTCTAGAATTTCTCGAGTAACTACTCTCAAGAATTCATCAATCCATCAGAATTTATTCGAACTTACCAGTTCATCAATATTTCAGAAACCTTCAACACGCTCACAATCCTTGATCATCATTGATCCCACACAATTCTCAGCTTCCCTCCTACAGATCAACCCATTTCCCTCTTTGCAACCGAATTGACTCTGGAACGACTATTGTCTTAGTTTAGGCCGGATTCATACAGATTGATTTCCCGAATCTAAGCACCCCCTTTGCAGCGGTGCATCTGTGTGAGGATTAACATTTTGCTCGGTTGAGGAGTCTCGACTCACGCTCGGCTCTTCGCTTCCCTAAAAACCAGCAAATCGTTTTTCCCCATCTACAGATTAGCGACCACAGTGGGAGATTAATCTCTCGGTTGCAATCTCACATTTTCAAAAAATGGTTTATTTTAGGTCAGTTTCAGTTACAAATCCTAACACAAACAACGCTAGCACTAGCAACGACGGTGGTACTTCAGAAACTACACCTGCTTCCAACACCGGTTGATACCACTGCTCTTCAAACCAACGTCGACAACCATCCTCTCTTCGGCCGGTCTCCCGAGGAAATCAGAGAAAATCCGCCTACCATAGGTGATCTTATGAAGGTGCAAGAGACTCTTGCCAAAAATCAGATTGACATGGCTGCAACACAGAAAGAGCTATGCAATTATCTCAAAACTCTCACCGACAAGATGTCATAGAAAACTCAAGAGAAGGGAAAGGTCAAAGAGACATCCTCGACTGCTGATCTTGAAGTCATTCCAATCCATGTTGTAGATGATGAAGTTCACAAGGCTGCAGATAACCCACCAACAAAGGAACCTGCAGGATTCATCACTCGTGAGGACCTGGAACGCTTCATGTAGGATCGAGGAAAATACAAGACACCATCTGTCCACCGTCATCAACCTCCATATCCTGCTTCTACTCAAAGAATTCTTCTCCAGAAGGGTTATACCTCTCCAACGTCAACGTTGTACAACGGAACAGGAAACACTCGAGAACACGTCTGTCGATTTATGGAGGCACTAGGAGAGCATGAACACAACTGAATGATCCAAATCTACAGAGCCTTGCTGGAGATTCTGCGATTCCAGACTTCCTCAAAATTTCATGAAGCAGCCAAGCGATCAACAACTACCGCGCATGCTTTACTGGAAAGAGAAAGACCTAGACTGAGAACCCCGTGGTACTCAGCGTCTCTTCAATAGAAACTACAACCTCCAACTTTCCATGAACATTGTTGCCGAAGGAAGCAAAAGGAAAACCGAAGCACCACACCAAAAGCATACTTCTCCAATCTCTCAGGATCCTTCGGAAGCGCAAAGATAGGATAACCAATCCTGAAATGCACAAACCTCAACCCTGCATCAACAAACGAGAAAATGATCAGACAGATTCAAACTTCCCTCTTCTTATTGAAGAAGAGATCGAGTTACTGGAAGTCTGGATTCAAGATGGTGCAACCCAATTGACATTCATCAGGAGACGGCCAACTGAAGAAGAAGTGAATATTCCTAGGTACTGCTGTCTTCATAAGTTCACCAATCATCCAACAAGTGACTGCAATATTTTCAAAGAGAAGGTTGATTCATAATAGCTTCAACTGGGGACTGAAGGAGTAGACAAGAATCCTTCCCAGTTAGAACCTTTACACTCTCTGAACAACCAGTCAAGAAATAGTTCAATCGATCGAGCATATATGTGAACTGCTCTATTTGTTTAAGTCAAAAAGGAAATACATGTTCACAGCACCGAATCACATTGTGTCAGACGTCTGTCTATCCCAGAAATACTCTCTGAACCTTCATCCACAAACAAGGAGATGCACGACTGGGGACTGCTTACCAGTCCATCTCAGAGGAAATGAATTCGAAAGAACGTTGGTCGATGCTGACACCGTCATCATGATCGTTCCAATGAAAACCCTCAGAGTCGCTGGAATCACTCAATAAGAAGCTACTTGGCATCCCATCATTAGAGCACTTGGAGAAATTTCGAACTTTGACGAGGTTGAAACAAGAACCTGCAAAAGATGCATAAACATTCATTAAGAGGTTCCACACTCAGGCAAGTCTCATTCCTTCCATGTCTATGTCATTTATTTCCTCACATGTTATCCTAGCATGGGGACTCAATTTTGTTAGCAACTCTGCAATACGTCATGAATGGTAGCTTCACCGCATTAGTATTCACCAAGTGGTTGAATATGACACCGCTTCGAATCGAGCATCTCACCGAGACATTCACTACTGAGATATGACAGAAGCATGGAAAAGAACGCTTTGGGAATTTCTCCATAGACTTGTAGGAATGTCTACGAGTATCAGAAATCTATGATGTCTGCACAAGTGTTGAATCCCGCTATCACAGCGGAATGCCGAATCAACAGAAGATACACGGGCCGACACGATCAAGCCTAAGACATTCGACACTTCAGCGCTCAAGCATATAAGAAGCCTTCGAATTGTACTCCTAATCAAAGAGTACACCTTCGATAATAATGCCTCTAGCTTCAGCACAATATCTCGACGTGACACACCGGTTCAACACCGACACGATCAAAGTATAGCTGAATTACAATCGATAAGCCTTCACTATCCCATGATAAGACTTATGAAGTAGATGCAACATCGTTCATCAATGAATGCTACAAAATCCTTCAACTATGCTAAGTGAATGAGGGATGCACTGGAGACTTGATTTTATTGGAAATATCAATTCAATATATTTCAATAAATGTTATCCACATAACAAGTCATTGCAACCTGATGTGATTCCATGAAACATCATCAAACGAAACCTCTCTATATCACAAGCCTCTACACGACTGAGGAACTTCATCTCTTCACCAATCACATCCAGAATGAAGACTGCCGCTGTTATCTGCCACGACAACATCGATTCCCTGACGAAGCCACTTCACAACTCAGTGGATGGAGGATCAAAGACTATCCTTTTCGGTCTCTGAAGCAACTCCAAGCCATAGTATCGGAATCGACAAGGATATGTGGAGGAACCCCATTCATGATCTCAGCATCAACAAGAATTTCTGGAGAAAATTCAATTGCGATCTCAAGCATCAGTCTCAGATGCAATATCCGGCTTCATCAACTATCCATTCTCTGAAGCGTTACTCTATAGATCGTACTTCTTCAATCCCTAATGATTCATATCAAGATGTGTAAATATGAAAACATGCTAACATGAACGTCTTCCCACAGCTTTCCCAGCAGACGGGCACAAACGAAAATCTTCTACAAGATGTTCTCATCGCCTCTACAAGTGAGATACGACATGCTCCAGACCATGGGTTTAGAAAAACGTACCAACGAGTGAGGAATGGGACAATACTTCCTCAACAAAGGATGTTCTTCTATATCTCTTCTACAACATACCAAAAGGGTGCACCAGTCGGGCATACGAGCTGAAAGATATGGCCTTTACCGTCAGGTCTACGACATCTGAATTTTTTTTTACTGGATTAAAAGTTAAAAATGTGCATACTTCGTTGGATGATCTCTGCAACTCCAAATTGAGTGATTCTTTTCTCAAGTGATAACTCATTCTCTTATCTTCAAAATTTGGGGTCAAGCATCGAATTCCAACGTCGTATGAGGTTCCTACAGCTTCTAGAGCAAACAACATGCAAGCAGCAATTCTTAGCCGGGATTCATAACCTCCACAGTGGATCGATGTCCACCAGGTCCTTCCGCTAAATCCTTCATCAAGGTACCTCCAACTTCGACCACCTAGGTCTTTACATCAATTTTTATACCTGGGTCCTCTATCTAGGTCTCACCAGAAGAAGGGAAAACGAAAAGGAGAGACTTAACAAAATACTGGGGACTGATGGTCCACTGGTCAAGGCGATCGATTTCACAATCCAAAACCAATCAGGAAATCAAAACCAAAATAAAACCTTGCATCTCTCGGAAGTCCAAGGTTCAAGATATCATGGAAAGAAAACTAAATAAAGTCAGCAATATAATATTTCTGCTTTTCTGCATCCTCCAAGACTTGCAAAGCAGCTTTCTCCGCCTCCAGCTTCTTGGTCAGCTCAGCAACTTCATCCATCTTCTTAAACACGGTATCACTGGTGGTGAAAGGAGTATCACCTTCCACTACTTTCCTGAGAGAATCAATCTTTTGACGAAACCAATTCAGATTGAAGCCAAGTTCTCCAGCTTTCTTCAAGTTATACTCTCAATCAAAGAATACATCCCGGGTGACAGTATTTCTAGCTGTGATGCGGATATCATTTATAACACGCAAGATGGCTTCTACTTGGCTCGTCAAGAAATATCTATGCTCCGGATCCTTGGTAACGACGATGTGCCCATACATCTTCCACGATTTCTTGTACATAGCAGCATATCCAATGGGAACGCTAAATCCACCAACAAACCTGTGATATGGGAGTATATCACCAAATGGAGGAGTAAAAGCAGTCCCTGCGTTGGGATACTCATGCACTATTGTCTGGTCCTCAGTCGCTGGAGCAGCGTCAGTAATCATAGGAACAACTTCGGTTGGAGCAGCTTCTTCCATTCTCGATTCGGGTTCGACCATCTCACACACAATTGGAGTTTCAGTCACCTCCACCGCATCAACAACAAGCGTTACATGACCTTGATTTATAGGGATGGAGGTATCATTATCAACGGCTCCATGGTTGCTCAAGTCATTATTGTTGGATCCATTATTCCCAACTTCAGCATTTGGCACCTAATGTGAAGATTACATGGGATTAGAATGATTCAAGCATGGAAACCCAACACAACCATAAAATCCAGAATATAAGTGAACTAACATCATCTAAGTTCTTTACTATGCATCTAAAACATGAGCAAATAGTGTAGAAGCCATGAAACAAGTTTTTCAAACAAGCTCATCTGAAGAGATTCTACACTGCCCTATATTAAATTACGAACTGGGAGAAATTTGTAAGGAATCTAAGGTTGGGTCATATACCATTCTTTTCATGTGGATGTTATATACAACATATCAAAATCTCATAGAAATCGGATGAAAGAGCTAACAGATGTGTCCAAAACATCGGACAACATGCAATCTGGAAAGGTTTTGAAGGTCTCCTGGAAGTTCACTATTTCGCATTTTTCAGGCCCTAGACATGCTCAAAATTCAAAAATCTTCTTTGCTAAAGCTTGGAAATTTCCTGGGGTTGAAGATACATACGCAGACAAATCCGACTTCGGACGAGGATTCTACAGCGTTTCTAGTAAAATATGAAGTCTGAAATTTTCTGGTGACGTATTTCGGCAAAGTTATCCATAAATTTACATGGATTCTCATTCATTCATTCATTCATTCATTCATTTATTCATTCATTCATTCATTCATTCACAAATCAACAGTTTCATACTTCTATGAAGAAATTACAGGAGATATACTTACTAAGGGAGTCTCTAAATCATTTGAAGGCTCGACAATGCCGGAATCTCTGTTGACAATGCCGCTATCTCCATTCGGTTCAGAATTTCGGGAATTCTCCATATTCCCATGTCCCAAAGAAGAGTGCGCTTCATAAACATGCTTCTTATCTACAATGGTTTCTTCCTGGGTTCATCAACAAAAATTATTATTATTTCATTCAAGGAGATGCCGCGATCACCTACACGAAAGAGATACTTACGTCGATTTCTTCATCAGTACTGGATTTCTGAATTGTTCGCCTGGGAACAAGTTGAAGACCGTCAATCGACGGAGAAAAAGTCTGAAAGGAAATAACAAAACCTTGGTCTCGTGATCCTAATTGCATGGGAAGGAAAAAGTCATGACACAAGGAGCGCGAACAAATCACCAAAGAAATGGCTGGGGACTGCATGTCATTTGCTAACATCTTAGTCCTTACTTCTGGGTGCTCCGCCTCGAAGACTTTCTTCCATTTCTGAGGAGTCTACATTGATCTGAAACCTCACTACACGATCATCTTGTGATACAGTTAATGAAATAACTAGGAGTACAACTCAGTATGAAGGATCTCTCACCATCACTCAGAGGTCCCAGAAGTACCATTTCTTGAAGTTTCACCCGCGGAGATGTCATCCCTGGAAACATCGTCTTTGAAAGTGTCATCATGGGAGTCAGTCATTCTTGCAAAGTGGCTGTAACAGATGCATAACATTCAGCGCATCGTTCATATAAAGCGCAAGATTCGACAAAACAATGAATCATTGAATAAAGGTGCTCACAACAACGTCTAAAAAAATGGTAACCATCCAACTCTTAACTATTTACAATTTCACTAGTTGTAGTGATTACAATCTCGACAATTTGTTTGCTCCTTCAAACCTGCAAAGACGAACAAAATTCGTTATTCAAAACCATAACGTAATTTTCATAAAACCGTGAACAATTCACGAAACTTTCACATTATTTTCACCGCGTGAGCGAATCCCACCGAGTGAACACCCATTGGTTTTGTGCATACACTATCAGATCACAAAATCCATACAAACAGTATTTTATCAAAAATTGTTTACTTCTAGCAATTGCTGAAAATCAAAAACTTAATTTCACATAAATTTTTCACTGTGTGAACATTCACTGGTTTTTCAAAAATTGGACAAACGTCCATTCTACAATTGTGAAAACTCACATACAGACATTATTTCACCGTGAATAAATGTCTACTTTCAACAGTTGTTCAAAACCAAAGCATTGATTTTACAAAATATACATTTTAACGTGAAACTCACGTATCGTTGAAATATATGTATATATTCTTTCCCTCTCTTTGAAACTAGAAGTGTATTTTCAAAAATTTATGAAAGCTCCCATATCGAAAATAAATTTTTCATGAAAGCTCATATCGAAAAAAAAAACTTTTCTCTCGTACGAGCATCCACCTTTGAAACGAAAGTTTATTCCTTTTTATGAAATCTCACATATTTAAAAAAATAAAATTTTGGCTTTCGTGAAAACGCATAGATAAAAATTTTATCACTATATTTTGTTTATTTCTTAATTAACAAACGAACGAACGTCTGTTCCTAAAATAAGGATTTCCTTTTTTGGGCCCGGACCCGTACATCCTAAACCGACCAAAACTAGACCTTCGGTCGCTCAAATCAGCAGTGCCTCATCTCTCTGTGCTCACGGGATGACGCTCTATCACATTACCAGGGTCTCCACCCGAACATTTGCTCGCATATGACGTCATTGGAGTAAATTGGAGATACTGAGAATGCCTTTGTAGACTGAGTTCAACCACCGATCTCTCGTCGATTGAAAATTACCATCTAGTGCTTACTGCGAAACATGATTGTCCCTCACTAAGCATGGGACTTAACGTTGATGGTGGATTTTCAATAAAGGTCAAAACCATAAAATCATGATACTGCATGTTTCGGACACGTCTTCAGGAATCCATGTGACAATTCGTGTTTTACGAAGTATGATGCATATGTCGCTCGAAAGGCCTCTCCGGAGCGTTCGACACCGGGCATTTCATCATAGCCTCTATGTAGAATAACGAAATTGGGCGGTTCTCCATAAGATTGAGAGCTTAATGCCTTCAGGATGTCAGTGACACTCACTGTTCCCTGACTACATAGAGGAATTCGCCTCTACATAAAAGAATGATTGGGCGGTTCTCCGTAAGATTGAGAGCAATAACGCCTTCAGGAGGCCGGTGACACTCACTGTTCCCTGACTATGTAGAGTGTCCGTGTATAGACTCAGGCGGTCCTCCATACGTGAAATGTTGAGAGGGAAAAACGTCTTCGAGACATTGGCAACACTCGCTGATTCACTGACTATACGCAAGAGATGAAATTCTACGTCATATTCACCACTGAATTCCTAGAAGATAATCTATCTTATCTTATTGATCCTATTCCATGGTCAAACTCACGAATGGTTCTATGGAATGGTAATAGATAAATGTATTACTCCTATTTCATGATCAAATACACGGCTGATCTCATGAAATGGTAATAGATATTACTCCGATTTCATGGTCGAATCCGTGGCTGATCTCATGAAATGGTAATATCACCACTTATCTTAATACTCCGATTTCATGGTCAAACCTACGATTCCATGAGATGGTAATAAAATTATCATTTTATTATTCCGAATCCATGGTCAAATCCATAGCTGATTCTATGGACTGATAGTAAATGACTACTCACTTTTATTGCTCAATTTCATGAATCATTCTCCACTGAATTTCATAAATTAGTAATAAATACTAAACAATCGGGCATCTGGACTACTACTGAGTAAGCCCCATAAAATGGTGCAAGCGTACTCGACAATGATGCACGAACGAGCATCCAAAAAAAAAGACAGATGAGGAATCCTACGCAAAACAGGAGAAAACTACAAATAATAATAAAATAATAAGAGGCGCCCAGGGGGCTGGGCCCACCGGCCGGCCGGCCATGCCCTAGCCATGGCCGGTCCCATGCCTCTTCCATTATTTTGCCCTATTTTGTTATTTTCATGAACTCATGAAATAATCCTTCAATTTAGCAACTTTCCTTGTTTGTGCAAAACTCATGAATTCATGAAAATATTGTTATAAAATAGGGAAAGGGGTGCGGGACCGGGAAACCTAGCCGGCCAGCCATTCCCAAGCCGTGGCCGGTCCCACACCTCACAATCCTAGCCTTTTATAATTATTATTCCCTAATCTCATGAAACTCCTCCGTTTCAACAAAAACTCATGGATTTTCCATAACTTCACGGATTCATGAAAAATAATATTATAAAATAGAAAAAGGTGTGCGGGACCGGGCAACATAGCCGGCCGGCCATGCCCTAGCCGTGGACGGTCCCACACCTTGCAATCCCTAGTCTTTTATAATTATTATTATTTTCCTAAATTCATGAAACTCCTTGGTTTGAGCAAAAATCATGATTTCGTCATAACTTCTCAAATTTTGCTCGAATCACGAAAAACCAAAAGCCAAACATGGTCACACGACCGGCTAGCCTCCCACGGCAATTTTATATATTAAAATACACTTATTTTAATATTTACAAAATATTGATGAATTGAGCATACATGCTCATTCCAACAAAAATCAAGAATTTTAGTCAAGATGAAACTCTTCTGAAAATTCACAACGTTGCTCAAACTCACATCAAGAAATACAGAAACTCTCAGTATGGAGACACGGACACCACGACAACGTGTACATGCCTTCATGACCGACCAGGGTCATCCCTAGGGCTTGCACAAAGCCGGTCCCACATGTTTTCATAATCCTAATCTAATTTGCTCAATTGCTCGTATTGGGTCCCAAACTTTCTTCAACAAACCTGGGGATTGCTCAAACGTCCAACAACTGGTCACGTGCCCACCAAGAGCTGGTCTCATGCTCTTTTGGTCGGTCCTCATCTTTCATACCTAGGTTTTATCACCTAATGTTGATCCCAACAATATTTTAGTAAATGATGAAACCAACATTTAATCATCATTCTTTCACCAATCCTCAAACCGAGAACCCTGGTGCATGCTCACTCAAGCACTGGGCACCACATGGACGCCCATCATCCCATGTGGTCGGTCCCTCTATCACTCATGACCTATTTTCAGCGATTCGTCAACTCTGATCTGAAATTAGGGTTTCGAATAAATGCTCCAGGAATCATCACTCTGAGCACGATTCAAAGACTAATGAATTTATAATGGATTCAACAACCAACATTTGAATTAATCATATAATATTTGGTAGCTTACCAATATTTTAATATTTTATTGGGTCACGTCAGCAATAAATATTTCGTCTAATCGAGCAATACTTGCTCAGTTTCTCAAATATTGATCCAGCTATCAATATTAGTAATTTATCAGTAATTTGTCGAATTGAGCAATAATTGCTCAATTGCACGACAAATTATCAACATTCAGTAATTTTTTCGAATTGAGCGATACTTGCTCAATTGTAAGTCAAATCATCAACATTCATTATTTTGTCGAATTGAGCAACACTTGCTCAATTTCTCGTGAAAATTGTCAACGTTCAGTATTTTATCGAACTGTGCAATACTTGCTCAATTGCTCGTCAAATTCTCAAATATTCAGTATTTCTTTGAATCGAGCAATACTTGCTCTCGCTCAAATACTGGTTAGTAATTCATCACTGAATCTACAATAATAACACCATTTCAGAGAAATACATGTTCGATCCATGAATCGCTGAGCATTCACCACTCATGCTCGATTCAAAAAAACCTAGACTCACTGTATAATCAGTCGACAACTGACTCACCAATACACGCCTGTCATTCAAACTCCACTATTCGTGAGACATCAATCACGTCAAATTGGGGGATAACAACTAGGGTTTTGGTCTGGCGGTCTACAACATGTGGGTTCATCCACAACGAGAAGTGTGAGTAAGTCGTGTCAACGGTTGAGGGAATTAGCAAAGTAGTGGGTGAATAATCAACCAAGTCTCCGCACAATCCGGAATTGGTTTCACCACGATCTCCCACTTTCCCACTCTTTCACTCAAGAAACTGTCACACTTACAGGGATCAAGGTGTTCACAACTCTGACAATATAAATAAGTCTGTGAATCCATGATTGAAAAACAACAGACAAGAAAGGATCACTAGCTATCAGTAATCGTCTAGAATTTCTCGAGTAACTACTCTCAAGAATTCATCAATCCATCAGAACTTATTCGAACTTACCAGTTCATCAATATTTCAGAAACCTTCAACACGCTCACAATCCTTGATCATCATTGATCTCACACAATTCTCAGCTTCCCTCCTACAGATCAACCCATTTCCCTCTTTGCAACCGAATTGACTCTGGAACGACCATTGTCTTAGTTTAGGCCGGATTCATACAGATTGATTTCCCGAATCTAAGCACCCCCTTTGCAGCGGTGCATCTGTGTGAGGATTAACATTTTGCTCGGTTGAGGAGTCTCGACTCACGCTCGGCTCTTCGTTTCCCTAAAAACCAGCGAATCGTTTTTCCCCATCTACAAAGTCGTTAACCTATAATGGTTTTAGGAAAAACCTAGGTTAAAATAGAATCGACTCTAGTCGCAACTAGTATCACACATGAGGTGAGGGGATTAACTTTTCTAGTTGCTAGAGTTCTCCCTTATATAGTCTTCAAATCAAGGTTTGGATTTGGTAACAAAGCATTCAATATTCACCGTTAGATGAAAACTTGATTAGAGTCAAGCTGATATCTTTCAACCGTTAGATCGAACTTAGCTTGTTATAAACAAATGAAATGTGACTTCATTTAGATATGAGTAACCGTACCTAAACGTGTGCACATAGTTGCCTCAACAATAGTTAACCGTTTTTTTTTTTTTTTTTGATAAGTCAAAAAATTGTATTGATCACAAAAAAATATTTACAAGGTAGTAAGAGAGAAATGAGGTCACAACAACCCCAAAAACTCTCAAAAAATACTTAAAACGAAAATAAGCAACATTTGGTAATTCAATAGAAATTAAAAAACCTGGTCGGCCTACATAATGCATGGCCACACCATGATCTAAGTTATAACCTCTTCTAGCCATCTTGTCCGCAGAAAAATTTGCTTCATGATACGAATGAACAAATTTAATAGAATCATAATGTGTAATCACATCCTCCCACCTTTGTTGAACAAACCAAGGAAGATTGTTATTCTCCAAAATGTTAAGAACACTAGCTGAGTCTGATCTAATAAGGACCTTTCGGTAACCCCATTGGATATCCCAATCCAGACCGACAACCATTCCATAAAGCTCAGATAGGAAATTAGAGGTAATATCCAGCCCAATCTCCATAACACCAACTACACCGCAGTTTTCTTCCTGTGCCACAACCCCAGCTCCAGCCACGCCTGGATTATTCCTAGAAGCCCCGTCACAGCAAAGAAGAAGCTCTCTCTGCTCCGGTGGAGACCATTCACACTGAACTGGGACAAAGTGTTTCACCTTTCTAAATTTAACACGGAAGTAGTCCAGTATCCTTAAGTCTTCAGCCGTGTTTTTCATATAACCCTTCATGCGGTCCGAGTATTCAAGAATTAGATTAATAACTCTTTTCCGGAAAACAGGCCAACACGGAATCTTCCTCTCATAAACTTTCTTGTTCCTTGTATACCATGATTCCGAATGAATAACCAGGTTTGCCACCAACCATAAATCCTTGAACATCCTACTTCTACTCTTTGCAGCTTTGAAAGAAGTAATTAAATTATAGTGCGGCACAATGTTAAAAATACCTGATAACCATCTCCAAGCCTTCTGCACAAAACAACAGCTCCAAAGAATATGCTCCAAGGTCTCTTCTTCACTGTGACACACACAACACATAGATGCAAGCGAAATCTTGAACCTACTCTGTACTTTATCCAAAGTAGCAGACGCACCTCGAACAATTTCCAGTTCTGAGCTGCCAACGGCGGATGCACCACTTTCCTCCAGATAACACTAACTTCATCCATTACTAGATATTTAGTTCGAATTAACTCACGAGCTGACTTGACAGTGAACAAACCTCTCAAATCAGGCATCCATATCTTCCTATCTCGACCTCCTTTGAGCGCTGGCAGATCATCTAGAACCAAGCCAGCATCCACCAGGTTGTTAAAATGATTCCCTTGCAAAACCCAAGCTCCTTGCACAATCAAATCACTTACACGAGCCTGTTTGTCTAAGTCATTACGGTTCAAGACTTCAGCCAGGGCTTGCGTCCCATACCACACATCATAATAGAGAGATGTATCTCTCCCATCACCTATTAAGCATTTAGTGTTACGAACCACCTCGGTATGGACCCAACAAACACCAGGAAGAATGGAAGATTTAACTCCAGGAACTTTAATCCTACCATCTCTGCAAGTATACTTTGATTCTAAAAAAGTGCCCATTTTTTCCTTGAAGGTCGTATACCCCACCAAAGCTTCATGAGAAGAGCCTTGTTCATTGTTTTCATACTAGTCAGGCCAAGACCCCCTTTCTTAGTAGGACAACAAATTTTATCGAAACCCACCACAAAAGCTCTCGATAAATTAGAATCACCCGACCAAAGAAAATTACGTATAACACGCTCACATTGCTGGATGAATTTTACTAGCCATTTATACACAGCCATATTATGTGTGGAATATCTAGAAATGACATATTTTATAAGCACAACTCTATCTTGGAACAAGAGCATCTTACCTTTTAGGACAGACAATTGATCCTTGAGCTTGTCGATGATGTTACTAATATGAGAGTACTTCACTGCCCCAGGCATGACTTTAAATCCCAAATACCTATCCGAAAAATAGGTGATTTCCATACCCAAAAAATTTGCAATAGTCTGGCGTCTACTCAAAGACCCACCGTCAAAATAAATCTTACTTTTCTCCCTACAAACACGTTGGTCAGAGGCACGTTGATAATCATCATGCAACTTTACCAAGTTCGACACACTCTTCATATTACCCTTGAAAAAAATCATAATATCGTCAGTAAAGAATAAGTGAGTAGGAGCAATACCATTACGCTTTACCATATGAGACATGCTTTTGTTCTGAAAGAGTTTTGTGATGTTACGGCTAAGAACATCCTCTATCAAAATAAAAATAAGAGGAGAAAGAGGATATCCTTGACGCAGACCTCTATTGATTTTGAAGAAACCCTCCGGACTACCATTGAGAAGAATTGAAATACGTGCAGACTTCAGAATATTGAGAATCCAAGAACACCAATTTTCCGAAAAACCGTATCTTCTAAACACCTCTAAAACAAAAGACCAACTAAGCGTATCGAAATCCTGAGAAATATCAAGCTTAAGACCCAAATTGCCATCCTTCCTCTTAATATGAAGTTCATTTACCATCTCCGACGCCAAATTAATATTTTCATGAAAGCTACTTGTTCTTCCGACACCAGATTACCCAAGACCTTAACAAGTCTAGTAGCAAGAATTTTAGTGAATATCTTAAAGAAAAACTTAGACCAATAGGTCTATATTTTCTTAAAGAATTAGCATTCCTCACCTTAGCAAGCAACAAAATGAGGCTAGAATTAGCTCCATTTGGAATATTTTTATTAGTCCAGCAAAAACTAATAACATTGAGAAGGTCCTGCTGAATAATATCCCAACAATACCTATAAAAACATCCTGAAAACCCATCCGGTCCCGGTACACTATCCGCTCATAAATCAAAAACAACAGTCTTGATTTCTTCCAAAGTAGTAATGGCATCTAACATCTCGCTTTCTTCCTGTGAAATAGAATTATGTTCATACTCAAACAAGTGGTCCTCCACTATAATATCCTCCCATTAAATTTAGATTCATAATAAGCAACTACATGATCCCTAAGTAAATCCGGATTATTAATAACCAAACCATCATCATTGATCAGCTCCGAGATAGTATTGTTACATCTCCGAATGTTAATGCTATTATGGAAAAAAAAAGTATTGCTAGACCCCTCTAGAACCCCTTTGTTGCGAGATTTTTGTCTTAACATAATGTTATGTTGCATACACACTTCCTGTACAGCAACCAGGGCATCTTTCATACTGTTAAGCTTGCCAATATCATGCGGATCTTCATCTGAAGTGCGACATTCCACTTCAAACTTTAATTGCGCTTGTTTCAACCGAGCACTAACATTACCAAAAATATTTTGGTTCCATAGTTTGATCGCTGCTTTCAAACATTTCAGTTTGAAAGGAAAAATGAAGTCAGGGTCTCCATAAACCGGAGCGTTCCAAGAAGTCTCCACCATCCACAAAAAACTATGATGAGTGAACCACATTTTCTGAATCCGGAACGGAGCACGCTTAGCCATATGAACACTTTCATATCAACCTTGTTCATCTCAAGGACAACTAGTTCAAATGACAAATGAAACTAGTTTTAGAGTTGTTCAATTGTTTGTATTTTCATAGAAGTATACATGACACAATTAAAGCAAAATTGATTTTGATTCACTTGAAACAATTCATGAACATTATAGCCACCGTTTGCAAAAGATTGCATTCCTTATTATATAAATGTATTTGTTTATGAACAAGCCGATTTTAGAACTTAACCCACTCAAGTATGCAAACGGGTATGCATACCTAAGTAGCCGGACGTGGTCTGGGTTCGCCAGTATGTGAACATGTACGCATACTGTCGTACATGACAAAACTCAGTTGAATTCCCTCACTTGATCTTTTAAGCCGGTACGCATACGGGTATGCATACTATGGTTCCCGGACTTGGAATAACTTGCAACAGTTAGCATACAAGTACGCATACTGTGTTATATCCAATCAATGGTTAATTGTTCTAAACTCCATGTTAATCATTGAAACATTCTTGAAAGACGGGAATAGCTGTCTCACACAAACTATTAGCTTCAAAGTAATTTTCAAGTGATCAATAGATCAATACGAAATATTCCGAGTCTACATCAAATGACTGTCTCACACAAATCATGTAAGATGTTACCAGGCGATTTTCATATGATCATCTTTTGACTTTCGTCAAGAATAAAGATGAACATGCTTAAAGCGAAAGCTTACCAACACATATTTCGAGAAATACGTAAGCGAGTTAAACTCATCTCAAAATATCGAATGTGTATAATATAAAGTCTATATAGTTATATGACTTTTGTCTCAATAGGATATAGAATAGAAATAGACTTCTGAGTGATATATGAGTTCAAGTATCCTCATACCTTTTGTCGATGAAGTTCCATAAGCCTCCCTTAGTAGTTATTCGTCTTCAGTCGATGAACATCATGAAGTCTAAATCTCAACTACACATTCTATCCCAATCCAAGACATAGCTATAGGTAGACTAGAAATCAAGACTTATAGTTTTGGCAACTAAACTGGACAAACAAGCTTGAGATAGCAACGCTTGCGAGTTCGACCGAGCAGTACTCTAACAAAAACCAATAAAGATTAATACTGCAAAATCAATCTTTGCTCTTAGAAGGTAGAATCAATCTTTTTCACACAGATTTACGCCAAGAATGGTTACTAAGAGAGTATAAAGAGATTTTCTTAACAAAGAAGAAAATACAAAGTCATTAACGACCATGCACCGAAGTTTACAAAAGATAATTGTGAACATTCAAGAATCACAAAGTAACGTGTACTACTGCCCATTGATGAACTTTCTTCTTTTTGATTCACCAACAACATTCTTAACAAAGCTATAAATGAGCTTAGAAGATAAGTACTCCAAGAATCCAAGTGCCCAAGTCCATGGGAAGTGGAACAAGTGCAACGAAACGGAGCAAAAAACTCAAAAACAAGAGATGAGACAAAACAATCTTAACTCATCCAAATTCAGGAATTCTCATCCCCATTTTGAATAGAATTCAAAGAGGAAGAGAAAGCAAAAAGAATGAGGTCATTCCAAGTTCGGAGGAAGAAGTTACATCCAAACAAGTTTTTTTTATCAAATAACGAAGACAAAAAAAAAATTTCATATGGGTTTGCAAACTGGTATGCGAACTGAAGTCCTTGGATTTTAATTCTAAATGATGGTATGCATACATGGTATGTGTACCATGAAGGCCAAACATCCCTAACTACTATTTTCAAGCCTAAATATTTATGAACCTTAAACACAAATCAAGTTAGGTAGACATGAACGATACACAAGGTACATGGATCATTATAAGTACTTTAAGAAAATAATAAAAGAAAATAAATCTTTCTCAAGTTTATAGACATACCTTTTTAGAGGAATCTAATCGAATTCTACGGCTTTACAAAAGATTCAAAATCATACCTATCACAATATGTGCGCCCCAATTCTCGTGCTTCCCTCACCGTATACATAACAAGGCATTCCTTGGTGAGGGTGCACTTCAACAAAATCAATTTTTGTTGAGGTGAACAATGTCTTGCTCACCACAAGTGACTGAAACAGACTTTTCTGCAACTATGGATTTTTCACCATCAATAGTTTTTAGCTTATTCCATTTCACTTTTGGATTATCATGAAAGAGATAGCTTTTAGAACCTTTCACATCCAAATCCATATTTCCAAAGAACTTTTTAGGTTCCAACATCATGGACACTTCCTTCTCCATAGTCATGGAATTTTCTGGGAGATCATTCCTTTTCACACTTAAAGAATCATTAACTTCCTTTGTTATCCACTTCTGAGTGTGTTTAGGAACAAACATACCCTTCTTCCCATTACTCTCTTCTAGAATTTTCGGAAGAGAATTGTATTGAATATTCTTTTGCAAGTTAGTTTTTCTCCAATTGGGAGCATCAGAGTCTTCGTATTTACGAATTTATCCTTTTGATAATCATTACGATTGTGAAAAGTATTCGTATGACGTTTATATGCAAATCTAGGTTTATCACAGAACTGATTCCTTTTTCTAAAGGTTGAATTACAACCTGTAATGTTAAGAGTATTAACCTTAACATAAGATCTTGGTTTCACAACTTCCTCTGATGCCCAAACAAGAACATCATGAAGTTCCTCATTACTTATACGAAAATGACATCTCCTTTCCAGGTGGCCTTTGTTTCCGCAATAATGACAAATATAAGGAACGTTCTTACCCGGATTCTTGTGTGTTGTTTTTGGAGGTTGATATACTTTGCTCTTTCGAACCTTAACTACCAGTGAAGGAATTTCACTTTTTCCATAAGTGAAAATTTTTTATTGAGAAGAATCACTAGACTTGACAAATTTTACCTCTTTGCTAATACTTGGAGCATTTATTCTCTTATAGCCCAATCCTCGTGTATCACGATGATTTTTACTTGCTCCTAGCATAATGGTTAATTTTCTTGAACTAGTACTGAACTTTTTCAAGTCATCTTCCAACATCTTGATTTTATCAAGAGCAATAGCTAAATCAGCCTCAATGCGTTTCTCTCGAGCGAGATAAGCGCTTTCTCTGTCATCAAAACTTGTTTGCTGCGAGTTAGTCATTGCTTCGGTTTCTGCAAGTTTTTCTTCCAACAAGAAGTATTTTTGATAAAAATTAACACATTCAAGTGACTTTATACTCAGGTTTTCCTTAGAATCTTCGAGGATTGATTCGCAAGAGCGATTCAAAACACAAAGACCTGCGTAAATCCTCTTCAATTTCTTGTTTTCTCGACAGATAGGAGTCAGAAGAGGTGTTACATGAGAAGTTCTCATCTTCTTCCTTCAAAACCTTAACATACTCTGAGACTTCCTCATCAACATCTCTATCAATATCTGAATCACCTTCATCAGAAAATTCATCCGACTGTTCTTCTAGGCGTGTTTCCCAATCAACAGTTTCTACATCAAGAGAATGTTTAGATATTGAGTTAGATATGAAAGTTCTCTCGGGTGAATCCAAGCTTTGAAATACACCTGGTAATTTCCGAAATGAAACGTTATTAGAGATAGACTCGTCCATAATAATCAGATTGCTACAAACACAGACTTATAAGGTCTTAGCGTGTTTGCCTGCTCCGATACCAATTGAAAAAGCGGGGGTCTAACAACCACACCCGATATTTCGTTTAGGAAATATATATGGACAAACTCCAATATAATTCCGTGAAAATCAACTAGAAATTCAGACTCAATCAAGGAAATATATCCAAGAGTTATATCTTTGTTTCTCAATGTAATCACCAAATCAAATAGATAGAAATCTGCGAACCTGATTATTATGAGAAACTACTTGAACGGTACCAAAGACCAATGTTCAAGTGCAATCAATTTATATCAACAACCAAAGGTTGGATTATCTAATTGATTTAACCACGCACAACCTGTGATATTTCAATTATATAGAAAATATAATGCGGAAAAGAAATAACACAGGCACCAGAAGTTTTGTTAACGAGGAAACCGCAAATGCAGGAAAATCCCGGGACCTAGTCCAGATTTGAACACCACACTGTATTAAGCCGCTACCGACTCTATCCTACTACAAGTTAACTTTGGACTGGAATGTAGTTGTGCCCTAACCAATCTCACACTGATTAAGGTACAATCGCGTTCCTTACGTCTCTGAATCCCAGCAGGACTCTACGAACTTGATTCCCATAGTAGATCTCACCCACAACTAAGAGTTGCTACGACCCAAAGCCGAAGACTTGATAAAAAAATATGTCTCACACAGAAAAGTCTATTGAATAGATAAATCTGCCTCCACAGAAATACCTATGATTTTTTGTTTCGTCTTTTGATAAATCAAGGTGAACATGAACCAATTGATACACTGGTCTTATATTCCCGAAGAACAACCTAGCAGTATCAATCACCTCACAATAACTTAACCGTATAGTAGCGGAACAAGATATTGTGGAATCACAAGGAATGAAACGAAGAGCTTTGTGACTACTTTTTATATCTTGCCTATCGGAGATAAATCTCGAGAAAATCTTAGAGAAGATAGTACTCAGTACGATAAAACAAAGTAAGATCAGAACACGCAACTACATAGAAAATAGTTGAATCTGCCTTCAGAATCCCAATGAAGTCTTTAAGTTGTTAACCTATAATGGTTTTAAGAAAAACCTAGGTTAAAGGAGAATCGATTGTAGTCTCAACTAGTATCACACAAGAGGTGTGGGGATTAGGTTTCCAAGTTGCTAGAGTTCTCCCTTATATAGTCTTCACATCAAGGTTTGCAATCAATGTTACCTTGGTAACAAAGCATTCAATATTCACCATTAGATGAAAACCTGATTTGATTCAAGCCAATATATTCCAACCGTTAGATGGTCTTGGCTTGTTACAAAGAAATGAAATGTACCTTCATTTAGATATGGGTAACCGTACATAAACATGTACACTTAGTTGGCTCAACAATAGTTAACCGAAGTTAGCCATATGAACACTTTCATATCAACCTTGTTCATCTTAATCACAACTAGTTCAAATGACTCAAATGAAACTAGTTATAGAGTTTTTCAATTGTTTATATTCTCATAAAAGTATACAAGATATAATTGAAGCAAAATCGGTTTTGATTCACTCGAATCAATTCATGAACAGTTTGCAAAGATTGTATTCCTTATTATATAAATGTATTTGTTCATTAGTATGTAAACATACTTAATCAATTTTAGAACTTAACCCGCTCAAGTATGCAAAAGGGTACTGTTTGTGGGTGAAAACTGTTTCTGCTGGTTTTGGTAATTTTGTGTGTGTGGATGAGAAACGAGTCTAGACCCTAAAAAATGCACTGCACGGGAGTACTTTTGATTCGAGAGATCAATCTGTACAATCCTTTCCTAAACCAAGAAATGGCCGTTCCAGGATTGCTTCGGTCACAAAGTGAAGGAGAAGGGTTGGTCTTAGGGAGGGAAGCGAAGAAAGTGTTGAGACCAGAATCGTTGATTCTGAAGGTGTGGTTGTTTACAACTTGTATCAGAAAGTGGAACTGGCTAACAGAATGAAAAGTTGTCAGGTGATTTCTGGATACTGTTTTGTTCTCTGACCAAAACTTGTCGTCCGGCGGAAATAAGTGAAACCTATTTATACAAGTCGTAATAAAATGTCCCTGGTCTCGTAGGAAGTGGAAACGATTGAGTGGTGGAAGAGTGTAGTAACGTGTAACGTCAGGAATTATGCTTCCATAATGAAGGATCCATTTACATCATTACTTCTTGTCATTACTAACCGCCCCGCCTTATGACACTATCTTGTAACGGGCGTATTGCACGCCACACGCTGTAAACTGCCATACCAATACCCTGATGAGTATCCCCCAGTTTGGGACATGTTTGATGTCTCGAGTGTTTTCGTGGAAAACGTGTAGCACTTTGCTATGTGTGTCAAGTTAAAATCAGGAGTCTTGCTGCAGAAAAATAACATGTGATGCTATGAAGCTCGTCTTGGCTGGTCGCCTAAAACTTGCCACAAGCCTGTCATTTCGGTGACAAACTTCAATGGATGAGATCGCATCTCATGAGGAAGGGTAGCCGTTGATTATGGCTACCTTGTGTTGGCGCCTGATAATGGCGCAGTGGCGCTTTGGTGTACGCCAGTGGAGATGCGCATGGCTGGTATGGATCGTGCATGTCAGTGGCACGGTGGTGCAAGTGGCGCCTGGCGTAGCCATGGCCACAAGATTTAGGCGGCTGGTCGCCTAAAACTTGCCACAAGCCAGCCAGCTCGGTGGAGAACTTGGGTGGCTGAGATCGCATCTCATGAGGAAGGGTAGACGTTGATTGTGGCTACCTTCTGTTGGCGCCTGATAATGGTACGGTGGCGCCTTTAGCGTACGCCAGTGGCATTGCAGCATGGATGTCATAGTTCTGCATGTCAGTGACGTGGTGGAATGGCTGGCGTAGTTTGTGTATGCCAGCGGCACAATGGTGTAAGTGGCGCCTGGCGTAGCCATGGCCACTAAAATTTTGGCACGTTGGTGTTAGACTCAAACGTGGTGTGGCAACATCAGTTTCAATGGCCACATTGATCCCCATGTTATGTGGAATATTGTTTGGCTCGGTTAGCGCTGTGACTTTGCCTAAATTAGGGTTTGGCATGTCGAACCCTAATTAGAATATATGGCATGTTCGTTTGACATGTCGTTTGGCATGTGCGCATGGCATGCTTTTTTTGGCATGTTTGGCATGCCGTTTGGCTGGCATGCTCGTTTTGGCATGTTTGGCATGCCGTTAGCATGTCGGCGCGGTTTTGGAAAGCCAACTTAGTATGACGACTTCTTGACACAATTTCCACCTCTTTTAAGGATGTGGCAGGTTTAGAGTAACCTGATTGGTCAATGAAAGTAGGGGGCGGCCAAGCATTGTCGTAGATACCCTTTTGGTGCGCGTGACAGGTTTAATGCGACTTGATTGGATGATGGGGAATAGGGCTGGAAAGCATGGGCCAAGCCACAACTCCTGGGAGTGTGACAGGTTTAGAGCGACCTGATTGGTCGACAAAGAAGTAAGGGCCGGATGGGTAGCGTGGGGCGTGGCCAAGTGGCGCTGGCTGGCCTGGGGCATGGTACGCTTCTTCTCATTGTTGCCCCTTCTCTGCGGCTCTGTTACTCTTTGCTTTCTGATATTGAGCAGGACTCTGCACCTATTAATCCTCGGCGGATCAATTTCTTAGCTTTTTAGGCGCAATTTCGACCAACAAGGTCTAATATACTGTGCAGGGCGCAAAAACCTTAATTTTGCAAATTAGTCAGGTTTATGAGTTTTGTGAGTTATCACAAAATTGATTAGATTCTATGTGTTGACACAAAATTCTTTATTTACAGAGAGCAGCATGCTTTCTGACTGAGTATTTCGTGTAAGGAACTTAATCTTTATACTTGGAAATTCGTGCTACTCTGCTACGAGTGAACACAAATCCGTCATGCGATACCAATATTAAGGGTTCTGCCGGGGAACATAACACATAAAAGGTACTCAGAGGTTCTTACGTTAGGGAATAATATAAGCAAGGTGTTGAAATTTACAGAGCATCTGGGATTGTTGCTACATGCGCCAGTCTGGATAAATTTCATGAAAATATATTGAACGACTCAATAATTATGCCAGTGGAGAGGTTGGCACTCATGGATCCTTTCCTTACAGAGTGACGTCACATCAGATGCAAGGTTTTTACAATTTTATCCCTAAGCTAAAAACCACCATCAACATTAAGTCTCATGCTTAGCTCGTAATAATGGCATTGTTGCGGGGTAAGCATGATATGGTGACAGACAAGGATAAAATCAACCGGCAGGTCATGAAGAGATCGTCAGGAGAATTTGGCTAACCTTTGGCAAGAGGCATGAATAATTTGTGATCCTTGCATTGGCGGATTTGCATAAATTCGGCTTGGCCATAGAGTACTGGCGTTGGAGATGGAATTATGGCTACTGATCGGCAGAGATGGCGCTGCGACTTGGTCCGCGAATCGGTGGATGGCGCTAGCTGGCTAGGTCACGGAACGTATGGAGATGACGCTTGGCTTCAGTCCATGGAATGATGCAAACTGGCTTCAGTCCGTGGAACGGTGGGAACAACACTTGGAACTTTGGCTACCAGACAGTGAAGATGGATCCGACTAAGTCGCAGAATGGGCAGAGATGGCACGACTTTGACTACAGGGCGCTGGGCCATGATGCTGCTTCAAACGGTGAGGATTGCGCTACTTCGGCTGGGATGCGGAACGACAGAGATGGATGATAGCTTGGAGCGGACCTTTGGCACGGGGCTCAAACGCGGACTGTTGGCGCTGTCTTGGCCACGGTCTATTGGCACTATCTTGGCCGCGGACTGTTGGCACCATGGAGCGTTACCTTCACGGGCCCGGTTGCCTTTTTCTGTGCATATCTCAAACAAGAAACCTTCCTCCACTCGAACTCCAAAAAGTGTCGTGTCTATAAAAGGAGATACCTAATTCTTTGTTTTTGTAATGTTGGCTTTGTTTCCACGTCTTGGTGCTAGCGGCAGAGCAGTAGCAACAAAGCAGGCGAGCATATTTCAGGTACTATCTCAACGTTTCTTCTTTTGTTTGCTCTTCTGTGTTGGTGTAAACCCTAACCATAGGCATGACCTCCATGAGTTTACAAAAATATTTTAATATGAATGATTCCTCTTTGCTAGTAGTATTGTAGTAATATTAGCCACCACATTAATAGAATTGAAGCCAATTATTAAGCAAAGTAGACATGCACGGGCGGTTGGCCGCCATTAATCTCTTTTCCATAAAACATAGCTTTAGGGTTTCCTTTTCCTTTTGAGGTCGTGACCACAATTTCTGCGGAAGAACACATTCTTTCTTTTGGCCGAGAGCATACTACCTGCGACAATACACGATTTTGGACAAGGGCATGTTTCCCGCGGCAAAGTATGGCTTGTTGAAGTAAGCATCAGTCCCTACTCTCTTGGCTATGCGTGCTCTTTTTGGCTATGCGTGCTATGACTTGTGGCTAAACAAGGTTTCCCTTAGAAAACTTGCCGTGGATTTTGATAATTGTACTCGATTCTGACAAAGCCTTCATACGCGTTTTTTTTTTTTGCTCAAAGTAGTGTCTTTTCTTTGTTTTTGCTCCATTGTAGTTAAGCAGCATAAAAGGATTTTGTTAAGATGTCACCTGAAAGCAGTCCCGCTGCTGCGTTGAAAAATGCTAGCGTCTCCAAACCGAATATGGATGATGAGTTCTTCACAAAGTCTTCCACAATTAGGAGGACACATCCCAAATATGTCAAGATCCTTTTGGCTGGTTCTGAAAATGAAGGAGACGTCCAATTGGTTCGACCAGGGCGCGTAATGCGATTTTGTCTTCCGAAGAAAGAGTATCTTGCTTCTCCTATTTACTTCAAGATCTGTCAGAGTCCATTGCGCTCTTTTGATAAATGGATAAAATTCATGATAAGTCAATATTGTGTAAGGGCCAATCTGACTAGGGCGCAAATCATCAATGATGTCATGGCTTCTGCAACACTTCAAATCAGGAAAGATGTCGCGGGCTTGATCAATTTTATCTCCAGATGGTGTTCGGATACCCACACGGCCATATGCAGGTGGGGTGAAATGACCATTTCATTGGAGAGTGTATCCATCTTGCCGAACCTTCCAATAACACAGAATCTTAACATCACCTTGTCCGATGAAGAAGAAAAAATGCGTTCCATTCTCTCCGAGAAGTCTACATGATTCGTTTGGAAGGAAAACGAGACAAAATGCTTCTATAACTGGTGGATGTCTGAGTGGTTCCTGGATGAATCAGAGTCAGATCAGGAGATGAATAGTACGCTCCATGTTACGACACTTTTAGCTCTATGGCTATCCAGCGACATTTTTGATGATGACTCTGGTAATAAGGAGATAAGGCAGGAGCTTATCAAATTTGCCATCAAAGTGGCGAAAGGTGTCGTTCTCCCCATTGGTAGCTTATTTCTTGGATCTTTCTACACCCATCTGGATCATCTGGTTGCGGACATGTATGCTTCCAACGTTTATATGAAAGTAGACTCGTATGTACACTTCGCCTTTTTCCAAACGTGGCTGTGGGAGCACTTCAAAAATTATGCTCCCAAGCCGCTGGCTTCATTCCCTGAATCCTATGGTGGCTCCAGGATACTTCACTGGTTGAATAAGCGTCCAAGACCTGGATCAAATCTCATTGACTTCCTCGACAACGCGTACGCAGTTAACTTTCGTCCCTGGGCTCCGGTCCATGCATCCGTAGTTCAGGAAAACACTTTTTCCTCTGCCCCGAACACGACTTTGCTTTCTGCTGAAAAGAATATGAGCGTTGGAGAAATCGTATTCATGCGAAGCTGTATATCCGGACAGGTGCATATTTTTTCCGAGGATCTTATGAGGCAGTTCCTTATAACATTGACAGGGATGCTCCGCATATGGGCTTTGACCAAGGAGTCCCATTTCTTCGGCAGTCGGCGGCTCCAGAAGAATTGTTATCAGCTTCTCTTGATGCTAGTGTCCTTGCGCCGGGTAAAAGCCTCCCTTTCCTGCTTTCAGAACGGAATCCAGAGACTACCTCCCGATATAACATATTTTGGCAGGATGAGTTTCTTGCCATCCACGGGTTTGTGAATGACATGGTGAAAGATCCTCGTAGAAAGCCTTCCCCTGCGATTTTGGCGAAACATCCATTGTTGAGGTAGCTTCCCACAGTTAAACGGAATTCTCTTAGCCCGGATATGAGCAGTCCCCAGAAAAGGGAGTGAAGGTAGAAAAATCGTGCAAACGACTTCCAATCGGGGTCGACAGCTCTTGTGACCTTCAGTTCTTCCAATACACGGGTATGCATGAACTCCTTATTAACTTGATTGGATTATACAAATCTCCGGTTTTGTTGCTGATCATCTCTTTCTCTTTTTTCTTTTGAAACTCAGGGTCTTGACAGCACGAACTCATTTTCCAAACTCGCGCATAACTATAAGATGGGGTCTCTCGAAAAAGTGGGTGGCAACACTGAGTCTCCCCACGGTGAAGGAGAATCTGAAGAGAAGGAAATTTCGTAATCCAGTGATGATGAGAATAACTCTTCTGAAAGTAGCGATGAGTCTTCTTCCAGTGAGACCTCAGACGAGTCGGTGAGTTTTCCACACGTGTGTTTTTTCTTCTTTTTTTCTTGGGCTATTTATTTGGAATAAATGCTCAATCAATAACATTGCAGGAAGGAAACATTCTTGGAGATAAACTTGAGAGAGAGAATCGTCATAGTGAAGATATAGCTTCGTCTTCAATCATGGAAGTTGTACCCGATGGTAATCTGAAGATGGAGGTTGATTGTCCTGGAGAGGTTTCTATGCTTCAAACAGCGAATAACGCTTCTGTAGCTGCTGGTGTAATTGTTACCAAATGACCCTTGTTGGTTGCAGGTTCAGCTGCAGGCGGCGCTTTCGTCCCTCCATTCTTGACGCCTTATGAAGATCACGTGCTGGTTGGAGGTTTCAGTGTACCAGTTAAGTATGAGGCGCTGTATACCAAGATATGGAAAAAGGTATGGACATATTGCCACATCCAAAAAGACCACTAGCCATTTTGCGCTGGTCAAGCGCGTGGAAGAAGCTTTATCTTTGATTCATGACATGTGCAATGTGACTGGCCATACTGTTTCTGGAGATGTAGTCTCAAGCTGAAAGTTTCACTAGGATATGTGCGTAGACTTTGAGTTCAACGTCTCTTGGTTCTGTGAAGGTTTTTCCGAGATCCAAAAGTTGCAGGCTGAAGCGATCGAAGGTCTCTCTGCGGATGTGATCAACCAACAGGAAACAGAAGTCGAAAGGTTGTCTCAGGAGTTGAAACTGAAACGGGAGGCTCTTCAAAGCGCGAAGGATGCTTTCTCCAAGAAGAACGAACCATTGTTGAATGATTTCCCTTGAATATCTTGTGTCTTCTAAACTTCCTTTTCTTAGATTTTTTTTTTGAAAGGCAAACAAAACGCTTAGTTTATGGTTTGATTTTCTGGTTTTTTGGATTGATAGATGATTGCTTCTTATGAGGGTTTTGGATTATTTTTGGAATGAACTATTTTTTAAAGAATGTCACTT
The DNA here is from genome assembly GCF_003573695.1 of Papaver somniferum. Taxonomy (NCBI): domain Eukaryota; kingdom Viridiplantae; phylum Streptophyta; class Magnoliopsida; order Ranunculales; family Papaveraceae; genus Papaver; species Papaver somniferum. The sequence continues at coordinate 25,135,289 of NC_039363.1, read as the reverse complement.
TGATTACGACTGTGAGTGGCATAATTATTCCAGAAAAGTCACGAAACCATGAATGTCGTATGAAAATGGAAAATATGGGATAACATGAAATTTTTGGATAACATAGTTATCGGTTTTTACTATCAATGTTGAAACTCAAAGCAATAGGTCGTGTAAACATTGCCTGACAAAACTTACTCGCTTTTAGGGTCTTTCAACAAAACTGGATTCTCAGGGTGTAAATCCGAGTTTTGTGGGTGACACCATCCATACTGCGAGAAGTCCCCAGTCTTTTTCTGAAACATCTTCATGTCGATCCGTGGTAAGACCGAGAATCTCCAGTCCCCAGGAGTAATTCTCCCGAATCTATCTTTTCTTGGACATCGCGCTTCAGAGTATACCAAATCTTCTCGTGCGACAAAATTGGATGATTGATATTGCAACCGAGAGATTAACCTCCCACTGTGGTTGCCAATTGTTTGTGGGTGAAAAATGTTTATGCTGGTTTTAGTAATTTTGTGTGTGTGGATAAGAAACGAGTCTAGACCCTAAACAATGCACTGCACGGGAGTACTTTTGATTCGAGAGATCAATCTGTACAATCCTGGCCTAAACCAAGAAATGGCCGTTCCAGGCTTGCTTCAGTCACAAAGTGAAGGTGAAGGGTTGGTCTTAGGGAGGGAAGCGAAGAAAGTGTTGATACCAGAATCGTTGATTCGGAAGGTGTGACTTTTTACGACTTGTATCATAAAGTGGAACTGGCTAACAGAATGGAAAGCTATCAGGTGATTTCTGGATACTGTGTTGTTCTCTGACCAAAACTTGTCGTCTGGTGGAAATAGGTAAAACCTATTTATACAAGTCGTAATAAAACGTCCCTGGTCTCGTAGGAAGTGGAAACGATTGAATGGTGGAAGAGTGGAGTAACGTGTAACGTCAGGAATTATGCTTCCATAATGAAGGATCCGTTTACACCATTACTTCTTGCCATTACTAACCGCCCCACCTTATGACACTTTCTTGTAACGGCGTATTGCACGCCGCACGCTGTAAACCGCCATACCAATACCCTGATGAGTATCCCCCAGTTTGCGACATGTTTGATGTCTCGAGTGTTTTCGTGGAAAACGTGTAGCACTTTCCTATGTGTGACAAGTTAAAATCAAGAGTCTTGCCGCAGAAAAATAGCATGTGATGCTATTAGGCTCGTCTTGGCTGGTCACCTAAAACTTGCCACAATCCTGTCAGTTCGGTGGCGAACTTCAATGGCTGAGATCGCATCTCATGAGGAAGGGTAGTCGTTGATTATGGATACCTTGTGTTGGCGCCTGATAATGGCGCAGTGGCGTTTTGGTATACGCAGTGGCGATGTGGCATGAATGGCATGGATTGTGCATGCCAGTGGCGTGGTGGAATGGCTGGCGTAGTTTGTGCATGCCAGCGACACAATGGTGTAAGTGGCGCCTGGCGTAGCCATGGACACTGAAATTTTGACACGTTGGTGTTAGACTCAAACGTGGTATGGCAACATCAGTTTTAATGGCCACATTGATCCCCATGTTATGTGAACATTGTTTGGCTCGGTTAGCTCGATAACTTTGCCTAAATTAGGGTTTGGCATGTCAAAACCTAAATTAGCATATATGGCATGTTCGTTTGACATGTCGTTTTGCATGTGCGCATGAAATGCTTGTTTTGGCATGTTTGGCATGCTCGTTTTGGCATGTTTAACATGTCGTTAGCTGATAGACGCATTTATGTGTCTAATATATCTCATTTGTATATACTGTTAGTGCCCGTTTTTGTACTTATTATGGTGTTTTATTTATTTATAAGTGTTTTTGGAAAAATAAGGTTTTGCGGCGAAATTGGTTAAAAATGCGGCGTTTGGAGCTCCGTTGACGGTATACCGGAAGCGCCCCAGAAGAGTGTCGGAATACCCCGGAAATGTCCCGGAGGAATCCCGAAAAAGTGCGGAAAATATCCCAGAAGAATTGCTAAAGGCACCCCTTGGTTGGATAAGGGCACCCCATGGATATTTACACCCCAAAAAGGATGTTTCCACCCTAGTTGCTACGGGGACACCCAAAAGTGGTTAGGGGGACACCCTTCTTCACAATTTGAAAATTCAAAATGGCGGGAAACATGCATGCAGACGTTGTTGAATTTTCGATTTGATTTTGGAAGATTTCTAAAGAGATTCAATACCAAGAATCAGTTGGGCTTAACTTGATAGAGCTAAACAGGGCTATTGTAAGCAATTTGATCGATCAAAATGGGCCAGATAAGCCGTGGGAGGAAATCAAAGTTAAACAAGGGAAGATATTATCGGGTTCACTGTGGGCCGATTTTGGAAAGTTTGTGGACAAACAGGGGAAGATATCTTCTCTTATAAAGTTTGTATGTGACTTATGGAAGTATTACAGCTCAATTGCGCAGGCAGAAGAGGTGGAAAAGATCGTATCTCGGCTGGCAGTGAAGAAAATAAAAAAAAAAAAAAATCCGAGTAAATGAGAATTATGTGGAGTTATTATGAGTGATTCGTTGCTCCTGTTGTGTATAAATAGCATCCTAGGGTCTCATAGAAGGGGGATCAAGAGTTTGGGGTCTAGCCAGAGCCGAGAGGAGCGAGAAATCGGGACTTGCAGGATTGTTCACCTGCTGCTGCTGAAGAAGAAGGAGGAGCTCAAGAACACGAAGAACGGACGGCCAAAGACCGTCGTTTTTCAAAAGTTCCAGCAGCAGTGAAGAAGTGTCGCAGTTTAGCGGCAATTTTCTGGTATCGTTTCTTTCTGGACGTGTTTTGTGAGTCTCAGAACCACTGTTTTATAACTTTTGACTCTTTTAATCATACTTTGAGCATCAAATATATATTTTGAGAACATGATTATTATGATTAGCTAAACCCCAACACTGGGATGATGGAGAAAGCCGTTCTTTACGCATATGATAATTATATTAATTCTTTTTTTGACTACTTGCACTTTTTATTAATCGATTTATGATTTTTCTTAATTGGTTGTGATATCGTATGATGATGTATGCTTGGTCGTAGTGCTTTTGATGCATCATGCTAGTGATATACAATAAATATTCTAAAAATCTACCTTGGCAAGAATGAGAGTCCTTATGATTTGAGCTATAATTGTTTCGAATAAATATATGAATTGTGTGAATGATTAATGGTGGAATCATGTGTCCTAGTGTCTCTTGATCCCGTGACAAATATTGTGTATGTATTTTTGTTTTAAAAATCTTTTCAACTCCGAGCAACGAATCCTTATTTACCGCAATCGAAATACTACAACATTAGCATGTTGGCGCGGTTTTGGAAATCCAACTTAGTATGGAGACATCTTGACACATTTTCCACCTCTTTTAAGGATGTGGCAGGTTTAGAGAAACCTGATTGGTCAATGAAAGTAGGGGTCCAGCCAGGCATGGGCGTGGCTACCCTTTTGGTGCGCGTGGCAGGTTTAATGCGACTTGATTGGACGATGGGGAATAGGGATGGAAAGCATGGGCCCATCCACAAATCCTGGGAGTGTGGAAGGTTTAGAGCGACCTGATTGGTCGATAAAGGAGTAAGGGTCGGATGGGTAGTGTGGGGCGTGGCCACGTGGCGCCGGCTGGCCTGTGGCATGGCCACGCTTCTTCTCATTGTTTCTCCTTCTCTGCGGCTCTGTCACTCTTTGATTTCTGATTTTGGGCAGGACTCTGCACCTATTAATCCGCAGCGGATCAATTGCTTAGTTGTTTAGGCATAATTTCGACCAACGAGGTGTAATATACTGCGTAGGGCGAAAAAATCCTAATTTTGCAAATTAGTCAGGTTCATGAGTTTTGTGAGTTATCACAAAATTGATTAGATTCTATTCGTTGACACAGAATTCTTTATTTACAGAGAGCAACATGCTTTCTGACTGAGTATTTCGTGTAAGGACCTTAATCTTTATACTTGGAAATTCGTGTTACTATGCTGCGAGTGATCATAAATCCGTCATGCCATACCAATATTAAGGGTTTTTCCGGGGAACATAACACAGAAAAGGTACTCACAGGTTCTTACATTAGGCAATAATATAAGCAAGGTGTTGAAATTTACAGAGCATCTGGGATTGTTGCTACATGCGCCAGTCTGGATAAATTTCATGAAAATAAATTGAACGGCTAAATAAGTATACCAGTGGAGAGGTTGGCACTCATGGCTCTGTTTCCTTACAGAGTGACGTCACATCATATGCAAGGTTTTAACAATTTTATCCCTAATCTAAAAACTACCATCAAAAGGTACGCATACTTGGAGTTCCCGGACTTGGTCTTGTTCGCCAGTATGTAAACGGGTATGCATATTGTCGTTCATGACCGAACTCAGTTGAAATCAGTACGCATACGGGTATGAATACTAAATTCCCGGACTTGGAATACACTTGCAACAATTAGCATACAAGTAAGCTTACTGTGCTAGATCCAATCAATGTTTAATTGTTCTAAAATCCTATTTTAATCATTGAAACATTCTTAGAAGACGAGAATAGCTGTCTCACACAAACTATTAGCTTCGAAGAAATTTTCAAGTGATCAAATGATCAATACGAAACATTCTGAATGTACATCAAATGACTGTCTCACACAAATCATACAAGATGTTACCAGGCGATTTTCACATGATCATATTTTGACTTTCGTTAAGAATAAAAGATGAATTTGGTTAAATCGAAAGATTACCAACACATATTTCGAGAAATATGTAAGCGAGTTAAACTCATCTCGAAATACCAACACATATTTTGTCTCAATAGGAGATATAATATAAATGGACTTCTAAGTGATATATGAGCTCAAGTCTCCACATACCTTTTGTTGATGAAGTTCCACAAGCTCCCCTTAGTTGTTCTTCATCTTCGATTGATGAACGTCGTGAAGGCTAAGGCTCAACTACACATTCTATCCTAATCCGAGACAAAGCTATAAGTATACTAGAAATCAAGACTTATAGTTTTGACAACTAAACTTGACAAACAAGCTTGAGATAGAAACGCTTGCGAGTTAGACCGAGCAGTGCTCTAACAGTCTCCAACCATAGTTCTGCTCACATTCGTCTCAGTTTTTGAAGCTCTTTATTGTAAAACGGTGGGCTAGACATTCTTTTCAATTTGTTGAGCACTCCAAGTTAATTAAATCAATCTTAGTTTGTGTAGAATTATAGTTGTATTGTTACTTGGGTTTGTAAGTGCGTGTGTAAATATTACAAGCTTATTTATGATAATGGACCTTTCATAAGCATCGTGGAACAGGCACAAACACGCAACCATGAAGCCAAAAAATATTGCAAGTTTCTTGATTTCGGTTATTGTTTTTTTATCGACATTTTTTCAACTTTTAAGTTTACAAACATTAGTTGATGACAAATTTCTCAATTATAAGTTTTTACTTTGGCAGTGGGTGAATGTGCAGTTCGTAAAAAGTGAAACAATATCATTATTGTGGTTCATACTAACAAATTGTTTGACGGAGATTATATGGTGCTGATTCTCAATAAAAGGTATCACCCCGGCCTACCTAGTTTCTTATATGGTTTCCCTTATTAAGTTTGTTGAATATTTTATTGCTCCCATTTAGGATGTTACGTGCTTGTTATGTATGTCCTTGTTTACATTGGTACTAAATCAAGTTGTTTGGATGATGCAGGGATACAAACTCAGCTTACCAGATTCCTAGAGATATACCTCAGGTTTTCCAAGGAACTAGAGATGTAAAATATCATATTTTATGGTTCCTCGGTGGATTTACTGATCGCTGTCGTCTGCGCCAAAAATAAATTACACTTTCTTACTACTCAAAATATAGATATAGCAAGGGCAAGAAAGGATCGTTCCCACAGAGAGGACTAAGGTTGTCAACTTATTTCGGTTCCTATAAATACTAATGGGGGGTTTTCTGATTTTTAAAAACTAAACTAAAATAAAAGCAAATAAAGCACATAAATTAAGATGTAAAGATATTGGTTAAGGATTCATCTTCATTCACAAACATGCTTTTTAACAATAACTAGAATTGATATTTAATCTCTCTTTTATCAAAGGCCCTAAGATACATTGATCGCAAGTATATCCCGCAAATATCCTCTTGTCATCAACAAACACATTAAAATATGTGAATATGAATTCTATCTTAGAGAACAACCTAACGTGTAAAAGCACTAATCAAGTTTAATTCCCTAGATGCATTAAGTTCAATGAAATCAGGACAATCAAAGAAATCGAACGTGTAAAAGCACTAATCCGATTTAACAAAGGTTATGACTCACTTGTGACTACTAGGATGTATCACTACAAGCAATAATCATAATTATGCTACTTGTATTCAAGGTGTATCACGCTTACGTATAATAAACCCTAAACTAGCAATAGATATGATTACGAGTTCTACCAATTTGCAACTTGACAAAACTAACAATCAATCATACATGGCGATATTTCTAGCGAATCATAATCGATAAAACATGGAGACAAAACTAATTCATTGCATAAAAACCCATATTTGGAAATCCAACTTATTCCTTAAGCCAATGATAAAATTAAGTACTCATGTTAAAGGAGTTCATCACAAGAATGAAAAGAAGTTTCATGTTTCTAAACCCTGGAACAAATGTAGAAGAAGAGATAAAAAGCTCTTAGATTTGAGTAGAGTTTTTCTTCTTATAGCTCTTCTCCCAAAAGGATACTCTTTCCGATATTAGGTCACGTCTTTGAAAAGTCCATCTCCAAGTGGTCCACCAAACCCATGAGTTAAAACATCTTTTCTGGAAATTCTGGGTCCAAAAGTGGATCGTCGGATTGCTGACGTCATCACCGGATTCCGATCACCGATGACGGAATTTGGTCACCGGAAAAATGATTCTGGCAAGATGAGATATCTGAAAACTGTCATCGGGCAAATATATACTTCCAGCACATCACCTCTCCATCTCTATAGTTCATACATTCATAAAAACCATCTAACCCAACTTCTTAGTTGTTGCGAAAACGTACCCAAAAGCGTGACTCCAAACTCATACATGCCGCCCAACTATTGCATCCAACACGCTTTACCTTTATGATTGACTGAAACATTATGATTCATACTTCAAGTTATGAAATCTGACTACCGGAACTAGCACCTCCGTCTTACCATTCTCGCTGCGTTTCTGCACAGTTTCTGCAGTTGTGGAATTTCCATGCACTTCAATCCTTCTTACCAGCTCACAACACCAGTTGTTACTCATCTCTGCAACATTCAACACACAACATCATTCATCACTTCCTCAAACTTACTGCAGTACGAACAGCAGTAGCCACTTGAGCTTCAACCATCTCAAATTTAGCTCAGTTCAGTTCCTGCGGCTGTAATATAAAGTTTTCCTCAAAAGCCTTCATCTCTGCCGTAGTTCACATCACCAGCAATCGAGTTTTCGAGTTCAACTCCATTAAGAGCAGCAAACTCGAGTTCTCCGCTCACCATCATTCTCTGCCTCAAGACCCATTTCAAACACAACCCATCCTCTGCTCCATGAAACTACACTACTGCCACAGCCACTCACTTCTGTAGCTTTGCATTACAACAACAACAACATTACATTCCATGGAAACTTCCAATTCAACCACAGTCTCACAGGCATTCTACCATCCATTCATTAACAACACACACAACCACCAAGTCCCTGTAATACTGCAACATCTGCAATTGCTCTACAACTTCATTTCTGCACTGTTAAGCTAGGTACCAACAACATCTAGCTGATACAGCTCCTTGAACCTTCTTATCTCCACCATCTCAATCAATTTCAAACCATCTGAGTTTCAACTCACATAATCCCAGTAAAGCTTCAATCTCAACCAACTGGTAGCAAAGCTCCATTTCCTTGTAATCTCAGTTCAACAACAAAATACCCATCACTGGATACAGCATAACTCAGCTGCAGCTTCAACCATTAGTTGTAGCTGACCATCTTCTCGAGCCATACCTGCAATTCAGTTCAGGCAACAGTTTACAGCTTGGGCCAATCTCTATAACCTACAACACCGCCTGCTAAACCATCTCCCCTGCACATTTTGGTTCATAAATCTTCACTGGCAACAACACCATTTCTATCGGCTACAACTATGCTCAATTGTATCTACATATGTTTCTGAGCTAACACAACACCCATTTTTCTTGGCCACAACTCCTGCAATTCACTAGTACCACCAGACTCATCGCCGCAGTTTCTGCTTCACTGAATTTGTAAACTCAACTTCAGTACCTGCAATTCCAGTTCCATCTGAGCTTTAACTGCAGCTGCGACTTCATGTTCTGCGACATAGCATCGCCAGCACATCTCAAACCCGGTAGCAGCTCCATCTCATTCATATCAACCACCGCCAACCGTTGAGCCCATCTGTTTCAGGCATCACCTAAGACTTCATCTGCTTCAACTCAGCTGTGCATATTCAAACCATTCCAACCACTCAACATTAACTCTATATTCATCTCAGGTTCAATTCTTCATCAGCACTCAGTAGACCCACACAACAACATCTGCATTTTTAGTACCTGCAAACCGTCATCATCAGTTCATGCCCTTCTGAATCTTCACTGCTAATTTCATCTTCTTAATTCCACTGAAACCACCACCAATAGACCAACATCTACCACTTCAGCTTTGCTTTCACCTTCCTTAGCTCAACAGTTTCATTGATTGCCACAAACCTATCTAAACGTTGAGCTCAGATTCACTCTTGCACCAAAACCCATTTTAATCATCAAACTCATCAGGAACAGTAAATCTTCATTTGCTTCTCAGCTCAGGAACTGTAGTCTCAACCCATTAATGAACATCAGCACCTTAATGTTTTCTGTACTCAGCAGCATCGACCTTTACCTGCATCTGAATTCATTCACAAGACCCATACAACCACCAATCCCAGTTGCTGCTTCAATTCATTAACCTGGAATTTCTTGTTCTAACCCCTTTGCGGATTCAAACCCTAATTTCTCCTTCAGATCAATCCACACTCAAATCAAGTGTAGCCCATCTTCATACCATCTGTGGTGTACAGATTTGTATCTCGAGAATTCAATCCCAACAACAACAACTTCGATTCAGTCAAGCCCTAAATCTGCTCATCAAACATCTTCCATCACTGCAAAATCGGCTTGTTCTTCTAGATTCAAATCTTTACCTAAGCTTCACAATCAGAATCATAACCATCTCTTCTCGATTTCTCCCTGAATTCTACTCATTTCAATCTCCTCTTCTTTCTCTGCTTTTCAGACAAGCTCAAATGATATCTTCTCTGAAATTTAGGTTTTGTTGTAGGAAATGAAACTGCATATAGCCACTTAAGTGAAGTAGATAATGGGTACCCAGGATTGACAACACCCACTCATTAGATAAAGGCCAACAAAGATGTCCGCCCCTCGCTTCTCTAGACTAAGCTGCAGTAGTTGTCTCCTATCGCTGGCTTGGCTCGGCTCGGCTCCGCTCTGCTCCCAGTAGCAATTTCACATGAGAATTGGCGTTTTTGCTCTTCTTCGAATCCTTTCACCAATATCATCCGCCTCTTACATCTCAGACCCACTTCTTCTCTATAATTTCTCTTCATCACTAAAACAGTCGTGCTTTTTAGACATATATTTGCATCACTAAAGCCGACATGATTTTCAGACAGAAATTAAAAAATAGAAGCAAATAATGAGAAATAGTTCGTCTCTAACAGCATTTGCACCTTTTTGCCTTTTAAGCGACGTTTCTTCTTCTTTTGTTCCAAATGACTCCAAAGTACCTAAACACTCAAAAGAAAACATAAGATACATAATTTACAAGAAAACTAAGCAAAGAAAGCATAAACAATAGATAAATATTACTTTGTTTTAGACACCTATCATTTACCTATCCATTATACAAACTCAACTTACCAGATTCCTATAAATAGGCCTCAGGTTCTCATTCTGAGGAACTAAAGCTGTAAAATATCAGATTTTATGGTTTCTTAATGGATTAACCTATCCATTATACAATCATTTTTTACCAGATTCCTAGTGATGGACCTCAGGTTCCTATTCTGAGAAGTTAGAGACGTAAAATGTCATATTTTATGGGCCCTCAGTAGATCTACCTATCAACTGTATAAACTCAGCTTACCAGATTCCTAGTGATAGGCCTCAGATTCTCATTTTGAGGAATTGAAGATGTAAAATATCATATTTTATGGTTCCTCGATGGATTTACTTCCAGTATACAAACTCAGCTTATCATATTGATAGAGATGGACCTCAGTTTCTCATTCCGAGGAACTGGAGATGTAAAATATCAGATTTTGTGGTTCCTTGGTGGATTTACCTATCCACTATGCAAATTCAACTTATCAGATTCCTAGAGATAGGCATCAAGTTTTCATTCCGAGGAACTAGAGATCTAAAATATCAGATTTTACAGTTCCTCAGTGGATTTACCTATCTAGTATTCAAACTCAGCTTACCAGATTCCTAGAGATAGACCTCCGGTTCTCATTTCGAGAAACTGGAGCTGTAAAATATCAGATTTTATGGTTCCTCAGTGGATTTACCTACCCGGACTACCCTTACCAAAATAAGTGCAGCAAATATTCCTGAGTTATGAAAATGTCCGATTACCCTTATTAAAATAAGTGCAAATATTTCGGAGACTGTGAAAATGATCAGATTACCCTTATCAACGAAACAAATATTCCGGAGACTTTGAAAATGAGTAGTCTACCCTTACCTGAATAAATACAGGAAACAATTATGAAAATACGAAAATGACCAGATTACCCTTACCGAAATAAGTGTAGTGAATACTTCGGATACTGCAAAAATGACAAGATTATCCTTAACGGGGTAACCGCGATCGTAAACTATGAAAAATGACCAGGTTACCCATCGAACATAAAATCGAAATAAGTGCAGTAAATATTCAAGATACTGTAAAACTGACAAGATTATCCTTACCGGAATACGTGCGACAAATATTCTATAAACTATGAAAATGACCGGATTATGAACATGGCTCAATCTTGTAGCACATCCAATGATAACAAAAAAATTTCAAGAATCTTAGATCGTCTTAGGTCAATCTCATAGGAAATTCCAGTGAAATAAAAAAATTCGAGAAATTTTTATCCCGACATAAGTTAATCTTATGGTGCATCCGATGTTATCGAAGAACTTCAGCAATCATATATCAATTTAGGTCAATCTCATAACATACCCCATGATATCGATAGAATTAAAAGGTATCTTATATAAACTGAGGTCGATCTCTTAACATACTCCAATGAAATATAAAAAAGAAAGATTGAGGAGATAATATCGACATAGGTCAAATCTCATAGCATATATATTCAAACAAAATAAAATGAACTCGAGATATTATTATCGACATAGGTCAATCTCCTAGCATATCCTATTATATTGAAGATTTTCGAGAAATCTTATACGACTTAGTTCAATCTCATTTATGTTCCAATGAAATAGAGAAAATTCAAGAAATTATTATCGGCATAAGTTAATCTCATAGCATATCCAATTCGTGGAATCATATACGACTTAAGTCAATCTCATAGCATACGTCGTGATACCGACAAAATTTGATGAATATTATATTGATTTAGTTCGATCTCATAGCATATGCCAATGGAGTACAAAAAATTCGAAATTTTTTTATCAACATATAGGTCAAGCTCATAGCATATACAATCATATAGAAGAATTTGAGGAATCATATATAGACTTGGTTCGATCTCATATCACACTCCCAAGATGTCAAAAGAATTAAAGAATGGTATATTAACTAGGTCAATCTCGTAACATTTTTTTTTTGCTCAATCAATGTAAACCTTTTATTAACAATGATCACCACTGAAACAATACAAAAAATCCGTTCCAAGCATTACGAAAAGTTGAAAGAAACAAAATTTCAACAGAACCTATAGTAGGTCTGACATGGACTCTCTAATGAAAATAGACTGCTATCTAAGTATGTTTAAACACTACCCTTCTCCATTCCACTGCCTTCTTTAGCTAATTTATTAGCAGTGAAATTTACTTCCCTGTAACAATGATTAAACTAAATACAACGTAATTTTTCACATACTTGATTCCATCTGGAGACAATGAACCATGGTAATTTATTTCTTTTAAAACCAGAATTGTTGCATGTGAATCAAATTTGATGAGCATTTCAAAATGTCGATTATTCATAGCCCATTCACCTGCAAGTACTATTGCCATTATTTCCGCAAAGTAGTTTGTAGCAATACCCGGGCCACCAGACATTGCAACCAAAAACTCTACTCCACCATTTCTTGCCACAAACCCATAGCCTGCTAATCCTAGATTTCCTTTGGATTCTCCATGCCTCCATCACAGTATAACAAATATTTAGGCTGAACTGGAAAAGTGAAGAAAATTTTCATTACTTTGAAATTATAAGTATGTCTATATTTGATTCTAAAGAAACTTAGTATCTGTAGATCATTATACTCATTCTTCATTCTCCCCTTTAATCTGCATTCACATTATCCAACCAAGAAGATGATCTTGTTCTTTATCTGTTCAATATTTACCAATTCATCCTCAAAGACAATACAATTCCTCGGAAACCAGATCTCCCTAAGGATCATGAATACAACTGCTATCCACAACTCCTTTATTACTAAAATTTTGTGATTTTCCATTCCCTTTATATCATAGAAAGAAGAAGGATTCTTGAACTTAAATATCACAAATCTAGTTCCATAATATGGTTCCGTAACTACAACTCCATAAGATATGATAAAGATTTTCCTTTTCTTGTTTGCATATATAGCATCTAGAAGCCATCTGAAATCCCTTTGTTTTCAACTTCTCATCTGTAGCACAAATGCCTCTAGCTATTTTCCATATATTGCTAGTTATAGTTGGATGTATTAGGCATTCCAAATAATTTTAAAAATATTTAGAACATGGTACTTACATCTTATGTTGTGAGGTCAATCTCATAACCTATTCCAATGAAATATAGGAATTACAAAAACAATTATTGACATAGGTCAATCTCATAGCATACCCAATGATGTTCGAGGAATCATATATCGATTTAGGTCACTCTCATAGCATACCCGATGTTATTGAAGAATTCAAGGAATCCTGTATCGATCTAGGTCAATCTCATAGCATATCCAATGATAATGATATCCAACTAACTCACCAATAATAAGCTCTCAAGGTATAATGAGATCAAGCAAACCTCATAAGCATTCCGTGCTCGTTTGAATGCTTTGAAATCTCAACGAGAGGTTTCCCTCTTAGCACATGAGATGTTGGAAGGTAAAACTGATGTGGATAATGAAAATTCTGAAAGTGATTTTGATTTGGAAAATATTTTAACTAAAGAAGAGCTAGAAGAGGCAAGTACAATTCAGAATGAGGAAGTACGCGCTAAGTTCATTAGGAGTCCAGCCTACAGAAAAGATTATTACAAGGAGCAAGAAGATTTATTGGATAGAATGAAAACTAAAAAACAGGAGAAATCTCATAGTAAGAAAAAATCTCCTATTAAACTTGTTCCTGGGGGTAACTATGCTTCGGATGAAGATGATTATGATGATATTTATGAAGATAACTACAATGATCTTTACGGAGATACAGATTTTATGTCTCAAGTTTTCGCTGGTCTCCATCATAAGAAGAGGAACTTTAGAGTTGGAAAGGGACGCAAACGTTTTTAATGTTCCTATTTTCCTCTTTTTGTTATTTATTTGTGTTTAGGAGCTTATTTTTAAGTTTTTCATGTTATTTTGTGATTTTTAATCCCCTTTGGTCTATGGGAGAGGGGAGGCCTTGATCCTCCCAGCTTGTAATTCTTGTAATTACGTTTTTTTTCTTTAATAAACCATTTTGACCTAGCAAAAAAAAAATCAAGCAAATTTCAATATGGTGGATATAAATTGTATTTGCCTAGAACGCATCGCGCGTACAGTTGCAGAAAACGTTTTTCAACAAAATACAAAGTTGGAATTGTCATAGAAATAATACAAAAGAGAATCATGTGTAAGAAGTTTATTGTTTATTGTCTCGACAAAGAGAGACAAGTTTTTGATTAATTGATGTGTGTAGAGAGATGATGTGACACTAAGGCTCACTTTCCCCAAAACATGTCATATACAAGTCAGAAAACTTGTTCTTTTATTTTTCAATCCAAGTGATAAAATCTCTATCTTTCTCTAAATTAATTCAGTTAACATGTGAAACAAAAATATTATGGTCCCACCTATTTTACTTTTCAACCTTCAGTCAAAGATGTTGACATCATCAACTACCTACAAAACCTTTTTCTGTTTATAAAATCTAACTAACGGGTACTGCATCGAATCTACCTCCTTAGCAAAATACATATCCAACTTCTCCGTATAAACCAGAGTACCAGACACGAAGTTTTAACACAAGTTGTTTATGGAAAATTTGTTTTCAAAATGAATTATCGTAAATCACTAAGTTTATCCCTTGAGACGTGATAATCTCAAAGAAATATTGTAAATGGAGTAAATGTATCATGAAATGTGATCTAATGGAGATCAAGCAAATTTCAATATGGTGGGTGTAAAAAAAAATTCCCTAAAATGCGTCACATATACAGTTGATGAAAACTTTTTTCAATATAACTTGAAGTTGGAATTGTCATAAAAATAATACAAACGAGAGCCACGTGAAAGAAGTTTTTTATTTATTGTCTTGATAAAGAGAGACAAGTTTACGAAATAGACATGCCAAGTATTAATTTATGAGTGTATAGAGATGATGTGACATTAAGGCTCATTTTCCCAAAAACATGTCATATACAAGTCACAAAATTTGTTTTTTTTCTTTTTCAATCCAAAAAATAAAATCTCTCTAACTTTAGTTTTGCTAACATGCAACTCTAGCCTTCTTGATATACTTTTTTCTAATAAAGGAATAAGAGATCATATTATATCTTATCTCTACCCACTAGCTATTTTCTTTGCTTATTGCCTGTGTCTTTTCCCTATACATTTCCGTTGGTTTCAACTTACGATAACTTGGTACTTGCTTTTCTTATTTCTCCTTCACAATTTTAAAAACAAAATATGGTTTGCATTTAGCATGTAGTAAGACCTAGCATTACTCTTTCTTTTTTTTGTAAATCAACTCACGAATTTCATAGATTTTTCTCTTTGCCAAAAGAAATTCATTTACTTCCATTTTTTAGTTTTCTATCTCTAAAGAAAGCTTTTGATATTTAATTACAATGACCTAGTGATTTATTCCAAATATTTTACTTTTGCCATCCCTCTGTGGTGGCCACTCACAAATTCATATCACCCACTAATTACCCTTGCCCACACCTTTATTTGACAAGAGAAGAAAACAACTCTTGTTTTTGGTTTGCACTAGTTTACTACCTACTTTGTTGACATTGGATTCGCAAATCCATTCCCATGAACTAAGAATATGTGTTCTTAGTTAATGATTTTGCTGGATTATGCAATTTGATTTCTATTGGTTGGATCAACATCACGTGGATCATACTTGTTTTCTTTAGTATAATTTAGGTATTAATTACCGAGTGTAAAAAAAATATCCACCAAATAGACCACATATCCTTATTGTATATAAAAAATTTCATTATGTCTAGATATATATGCCTTACTATCAAAGCAAAGTTCACCGATTTTAGAAAATGCTCGGTACAATTATATCTCATTTAATAAACTTTGTGACTTTAATTATAAATTTTAAGGCAAATTAATTCAACTTTGAAAACAAGTTGATGTTGTTGATGCGAAGAACTAACAAAGTGATTTACAAGGATTAACAATATAATATGGGGTAAGATTTTGGGAGAAAGATACGGAGGATATATTTCTTGTTTTTTTGCCCTAAAACACACTACACATATAGTTTTATGGTGAATATTTTGTTTATTTGAGATTTCGAGTTTTTTCATCCTGCTTCCTTTGATGATAAGCATGAGGTGACTAAAGTTGATGTTGTATACGATGTGAAAACATTTCTGCAAAATTGATTTTACACCATTTTTTATGTGGATAGTTATTTTTGCACCCTTTGATTTATGATGGTTCATAATTATGTTTTCACCAGTTTTTATGTGAAAATTTGTTTTTCACCTGTTATATATATAAGGTTATGTATAAAGCAGACACATTTTAGGTGCAAAATTCTTTATTCATTATTTTTTATGTGGAAATTGTTTCTGTACCATTTTGAATTGTTTCTGCGTTTTTGTTATAGACTTTCGCCTGCTTGTAGATGGTAATTTCCCACACTACACATTTTAGCTGACTTGTGAATTCATCTGTGTTAGAGCACTGCTCGTTCGAACTCGCATGCGTTGCTATCTCAAGCATGTTTGTCAATGTTAGTGATCAAAACTATAAGTCTTGATTTCTAGTCTACTATTAGCTAAGTCTCGGACTAGGATAAAAAGTGTAGTTGATCTCTAGACTGCATGGCGATCACCATACAAAAACGAAGAACTACTCAAGGAACTGGTGGAACTTCATCGACTAAAGGGTATGTGGAGACTTGAACTTATCTATCACTCAAAAGTCTATCTACTATATCTCCTATCTTGAGATAAAAGTCGTATTGCTATATAGACTATGATTATACACATTTGTTATTTCGAACCGAGTTTATCTCGCTTATCAATTTCTCGAAATATGTGTTGGTAAGCTTTCACTTTGGCCAAGTTCATCTTTACTAGTGACGAAAGTCATATTAGTTTCAATTACTTGAAAATCGCTTTGACGAAAAATAGCTTGTGAACAACAACTATATAACGTCCTCTAAGAATGTTTCAATGATTGAAATGAGAGTTTAGAATATAACCTTGAGAGGATATAAACATTTTGTCATAACTCATACGTGTGTAAGTCCTTATTCCTTGAAACAAATTATGCGTACTTTGTTGCTCAGGAAAACCAGAACTGAATTCCACGTACCGGTACGCGCACTATCAGAAGTTCACATCCCGTGAATTTCTGCTGGAGTTTGTGAACTGAAAACAAACTTATTCCGGGTACTTAATTCCACGTACCAGTATGCGTACTTAAGTGGGTTAGTTTCTAAAAGCGATTATTCGTGAACTTAAACTTATATAAACTAAGGAATGCATACTTGCAAACCGTGTCTATAAAGTTCATGAATTGATTCGAGTGAATCAAATCGTTTTTGCTTCGATTGTGTCTTATACTTCTATGAGATGTAAGCAATTGAACAACTCTCTAACTAGTTCTCTTGAGTCATTTGAACTAGTTATGGTTAAGATGAATATGGTTGATATGAAAGCGCTCATATGGATAACCATTTGGTTAACTACTGATGAACCAACTAAATGTACATGTTTGGGTACGGTTACACAAACCTAAATAAACGTGCCTTTAATTTGTGTGTAAAAAGCTAAGTTCGATCTAACAGTTGAAAGATATTAGCTTGAATCTAATCAGGTTTTTCATCTGACGGTGAATATTGAATGCTTTGTTACTAAGCTAACATTGATTGCAAACCCTTATTTGAAAGACTATATAAAGGAGAACTCTAGCAACTTGGAAACCTAATCCCCACACCTTCTGTGTGATACTAGTTGTATTATCTAGAGTCGATTCTCCTTTAACCTTAGGTTTCTATTGAGACCCTGTAGGTTAACGACTTGAAGACTTCATTGGGATTGTGAAGCCATACCCAACTATTTTCTATGTAGTTGCGTGATTTGATCTTGCTGTTTCTATCGCATTTGAGTACAATCGTAAGATTGGCTTGACATTAATTTCTCCGACAGGCAAGATAGAAAAGTAGTCACAAACACCTTCGTCTCATCGTTTGTGATTCCATAATATCTTGTTTCGCTAGTCGATTAAGATTATTGTGAGGTGATTGATAATTCTAGGCTGTTCTTCGGGAATATAAGTCTGAATTATCACTTGGTTCCTGTTCACCTTTATTTATCAAAAGACGAAATAAAAACTCTTAGGTATTTCTATGGGAGAGAGATTTATCTATTACCGTTGACTTTTGTGTGTGATACAGATTTGTTTATTAAAGTCTTCGACTTTGGGTCGTAGCAACTCTTAGTTGTGGGTGAGATCAACTAAGGGAATCAAGTGCGTAGTATCCTGCTGGGATCAGAGACGTAAGGAGCGCAACTGTACCTTGGATCAGTGTGAGATTGATTTGGGTTCAACTATAGTCCAGACCGAAGTTAGTTTGTTGTAGGCTAGTGTCTGTAGCGGCTTAATACAATGTGTTTTCAATCTGGACTAGGTCCCGGGGTTCTTCTGCATTTGCGGTTTCCTCGTTAACAAAACTTCTGGTGTCTGTGTTATTTCCTTTCCGCATTATATTTTGTTATATAATTGAAATATCAGGTTGTGTGTTGAATCGATCAATTGGGAAATCCAACGTTTGGTTGTTGATTGAAATTGATTGATCCTTGAACATTGGTCTTTGGTACCGTTCAAGTGATTTCTCTTGTATTCAAATAAACTCGCAGATTTCTAGTTGCTTCAGTAAGTATTGAATCGAGAAAGTGAGATATAACTCTTTGATATACTTTTATTAAGATTGAGTCTGACTGTCTAGTTGATTCTCTTAAAAGTATATTGGAGTTTGTCCATACAGATTGCTAAGAGAAATATTGGGTGTGGTTGTTAGACCCCCGCTTTTTCAATCTGCGCTCTCAAGTATTATTTCGAATTCTTCTCCGTACCTAGTGACGTATAAATTGATGACTACAATTTATATAAAATGAGTTCCACATTTATGCTAATTTGGTAAAGAACGAGTCAATTGTGACATGGCTTTTCTTGAAATTGATGTCGAATTCAATCGAAAAAAGAATCTAGTGAAAACTGATTGTTGAGAATAAATCTTTCATGCAGCTTGCCTTTCTGAAATTTCTTATCCACGACTGAATTTCACTCTTTCAGAGAAACCCAAAATAATTGGTCAACAACCCTTTTCATGCTTAAGAATTTATAATAGATGATTGCATTTTACTCTTTAATTCATTAGATGCAGTTGAAAATATTTAGGCGTTTCCAATAATTGATTCCAAAACAAATTCACCCTTATCTATTTGCCTCATATATCTACCCGAAAAAGGGAGACAAAAAAAAACATGGGCGCGAAATAAGAGTGGTAGCGTAGAGGTGACACTTGAGTCTATTTCCAGCTCACATGTCACGCATCTGTCTCATCCCCTTTATTTGTGTTTGAAAGTAAATCTATGGTGGGCCTCATCTGTTATTTGTCATTAAAGATTTGTTTCCGCTTGTCTATTCTTCTGTAGGTTAAGAGGAGCTCTTCTGTTATTTTTCACATACAAGTTAGGCTTGTTCTTTTGTTTTTTAGTCCAAGAGATAAAATCTCTATCTCTCTCTAAATTAATTTAGTTAATATGTGAAACAAAAATATAATGGTCCCACCTATTTTATTTTTCAACCTTTAGTCAAAGATGTTGACATCATCAACTACCTAAAAAAATCATTTTTGGTTATAAAATCTAACTGACGGGTACCACATCGAATCTACCTCCCTAGAAAATACATATCCAGCTTCTCCGTATAAACCAGAGTCCCAGACACGAAGTTTTAACACAAGTTGTTTACGAAAAATTTGTTTTCTAAATCAACTATCGGAAATCACTAAGTTTATCCCTTGAGACAAAATAATCTCAAAGGAATATTGGAAATGGAGTAAATGTATATATGGATCGTCTGTTTTAAATATCTAAGCTCATCAAATTTGATCTAATGAGATCAAGCAAATTTCAATATGGTGGGTATAAAAAAAAAACCTAGAACGCATCACACATAAAGTTCAAGAAAACCTTTTACAAGATAATTTATAGTTGGAATTGTCATAAAAACAATACAAACGAGAGTCACGTGAAAAAGGTTTCTTGTGTCTTGATAAAGAGAGATAAGTTTACGAAATAGACATGCTAAGTATTAATTGACGTGTGTAAAAAGATGTGACATTAAGGCTCATTTTCCCAAAAACATGTTATATACAAGTCAGAAAACTTGTTTTTTTCTTTTTCAATCCAAGAGATAAACTCTCTCTAACTTTAATTTAGCTAACATGTGACTCTAGACTACTTGATGTACTTTTCCTGATAAAGGAAAAAAAGATCATATTATATCTTATCTCTATCCACTAGATACTTTCTTCGCTTATTGCTTATTGCTTATTCCTTATATCTTTTCCCTGTACATGTCCGTTGGTTTCAACTTCCAACAGTTTGGTACCTACTTTTCTTATTTCTCATTCATAATTTTAAAAACAAACAAAAAAACTTTTTTAGTCGGCTACAAAGAATTGAAGGTCTGGTGCCCCTGTTGATGTAAAAATAGGTAATCTCCACTAAGGTTTATCAACTCTCTAACAATGCATTTCCTTTTGCACCTAATTCGCCACCGGCATGGTTAAGTTGAGCCACAAATAGTAAATGACTTTTCTCTAAGATTAGTAACACCTAATGTATAGTATTCTCTAGCAATTCTAAGTTCCATTATTTCGGCGAGAATTACATATGTAAACATAGATAGAAGAATACTAGTGACTCTAAAATATCTACAAGTTGGAGGTTTTTATGCAAATATGTAAAAAATATTTGAAAAATTCTACTCCCAAAGACTAAAACTCTATATGCAAAATACTCCCCCACACTTAAACTTTACATTGTCCTCAATGTAATTGATTCATCCAAACTATATTTTAAAGTGGGAAATCAAAATATGATATGAAAATATGAAAAATAAAAAAGCAAAATATAGAAATATAAAACCAATGGGTTTCCTCCCATTCATCGTTTAGTTTAACGTCCTCAGCCTAACATTATTGTTATCGTCCATAAACCAAAAATCTGAAATTTGGCAGTCCACCCAGACAACAATCTGCAATTCTAGTAACAGCTTCATAAAAACATTAGCATAATATATAAATATCGAAACTGTTATTTTATTGAAGTTTCCCCTACACATAGTCCTTTCTATAGTCGGAAGTGGATAGAGAACATAGTACATGGGTACTTCAAAAGGTTCCTCTCAGTGAACCTGCACAATGCTAGAATCAAACACATCAAGTGGTGGATACTTAGAAGCAAAATAATCCTTTAAAACCGTAGAAGCACACAACTCCAATCCTAAGTGAGGTATTTTCCTAAAAGTTGGGTCAACAACTCTTTTAGAAACTACTTTGATTGGATGGAAAGGATCAACAGATGTAGAATTATGCAAAGGATTAGATAAACCTTGTATCTGATCTCCATCTTTCTTAATAAACAGTGGATTATTTACCTCAAGTATATCGTGGTCCTCTATCGAACTCAAGTGCCTTTCTTTATCAGTTTCTTCTTCAATTAAAATCTTAGCATCATTATAATCCTTGGCAAGTTTAACTGGGTCTTCCACAACTTCAATTAATTTGGTTTCATTATCAATCTCTATCTCTTCAACAACCTCGTCGTCGGAATCAGAATATTCGACGACCTTAAAATCTTTAACATCCCAACGACGTTCAAATTCCATGTGTATGGACTTGTTAATTTCGTCAAGAGTCTTTTGTGCTGCATTGGATTTTTCTAGATGCTCATGTTGCTTAAAATTTTTCTGACATTGACACGTTTTCTGTCATCTTTATGCTCAATAGAGTTTCTGACCATATCTCTTCTTTAAGTGGAGGAAAAACACGACAGAGAGGAGTATGTTTTGATTCAGTCTCATAAGTTTTTAGTTCCAAACTCTCCGTCATCTGCACATTACTAGAAAATAACTGATTACTAATATAACTATCCTTCCATCCTCGTGATTGTTCACTTACATGCCCGTCATAAGGTTGTTGACATGTATGAGAATATCCGTAGGGTTCCGTGGGATATTGATTATAGATAAAAGATTGGTTTTGATTATACCATAGGATGGTTGGTAGTTATCATATGAATGAGATTGAAAACCATGTTGATTACCGTTGTTGTATGTGTAATCTTGTGCTCCGTATATGTTATTTCCGTAAGCAAACATGACGACTCACAAGAAAGAGAAAATCAAAACAAAAATCTAAAACAAAAATAAAAACAAGGTAAGCAAGTTAAACAAATAACAAATCAATTAATAGCCTCTCCCCGACAATGGCGCCAAAATTTGATGTGTGTCGTAAGTGCAACAAATTACTCGATATATTTCCCACTAATTAACTAATAATATAGCGGTAGTAAGGATCGTTCCCACAGAGAGCTGTGTAATTGATATGCTATTTGACTCAACAAAAATAATAAATACTAAAAAGGGAGGATTGGTTTGATTATAATAAACAAAAAAAGTAATAAATAATAAGATGAAAATATGATCAAGGAATCCTTCGCCATTATCAAGCGATAACTGGATTATTATACTTATCCATCTTTCATATGAACCATTTATCACCAGCCTTAGAATAGCAGCTAGCTCAGTGATATCCCCAAAACTCCTTTTATCACGGATACGGAAACTCTCCAATATCAGATTCTATCCAACCGAACCACCAAGTAGTAGCCCGATCATGGTCTAATCCAATCGAACGTTTTAGGCTATGTGAATTAGGTTGATCCCAGTAGTTGAACTCGTCTCAAGGTTCACTTGCTGATGTTGTCTTCTCTCGCAATTGCTCCACAGAATCCCTCTGCAAGGTCTCACGATTTCTACTTGTATAAAGAGTTACAAGACTATTACACTTATCTCATAACTTCTACTAACATTAGAACAATCAATCGATCTATCTAGCCTGCACTCCATATTAACCCAAGAATCACTCATAAACCCTAAATATAGTGAAAACAAACGATGATGATAAAAAATCCAAAAAGATTTACATAACTAATAAAGCTTCATGCTAGAGCATTGAATTCATCCTTAACCAATAAAATTAACTACACATAAATTTACTAAAACTCATGAAAAATATGTAAAAGAAAAAGAAAAAAATAGCTTGATTTTCACCTAAAAAGGTAAACCCTAAGATATGGAATAAAACCTTTCCTATCTCTTTATTTTTCTCTTTCTAAAAGTGTATTGTGACACTCGGCTATCTATAGCCTTATATAGGTTTCAAAGAACCCTATTCACTTGCACAAATCCTTATTACATATGGATGGCATAGTCGGATAACAGGGTTTTGGGAAATTAAGTAACCATTCTATGGTGCGATGCGGAGTAATTTAACTGGGTGTGGTCGACATGTCATTGGCTAGAATCACAGCAGGACCCACTTGTACCAAACTATCTTCCTTTTAATATTCAGTACGCGGTAAACTTGATATACTAAGTGACAACTAATTATCTATTTCATGCGCGTTTCTTCTCCATTCCGCGTAAGAAATATTTCATCCTCATCTTAAAAATCTTGTGCCGTATCTCTCTATCTCCTCCATATCTTCCACTGGTTTCTCGGTCAAGAGACTCTCTCAACTTCATCCAAATCCAACTAAGTCATACCCATCAACAACAACACATTTTTTTTTGTTTTCTTAGCTGAAAAACTTTGCGTGATTCCAGACCATTCGAGCTCGAGCTCCCTCACAGACTTGAACCAACTCTCGTCTCGTACTCTTCTTTATCTCCATGTCCAACACTCCCTGTTTAACCCACTACCACCATCATCCATGAACATCGGCCAATATAACTCACAGACTCGGGTCAATATCATCTCAACTCTTCCGTCCATCTCTGTTCGTTTAGCAATCATCAACATCACTGCCATTAATGGTAGAAGCACACGAAATCGATACGTCTCCTTCATTCAATCAATGACAGCAGCTAAAATCTCGACCAAACCAACACTCATTCTGGTGAAATCTGATATCTACATTGTGAAAGCATGATAAAAAGTATTGATTGATCAAAGGTTGGATTTACATAAGATACAGATATGAGTTATATACTCACTCACTCTCACTTCCTCTCTTACAGGTTGTCATTCTCTCATTACAGCTCACACGCTCACACGTGCACAAGCCACACACTCAGTACACCTCTCATACATTTACAGAACTAAGCACACATTCACTCTATTACGCCCGCCCGCCCCCCTCTCCCCCCTCAATCTCAAGGTGTCTTGAGAAGGAAACTTGAGAGTGCATACACTTACAGGACCAAGCACACACACAAATTCACTCGAAATAAGCATCAGAAAAATTGATATAGAGGGTGAACAAAAGTAGCAGCAGCACCAGCATAATTACCATCGAACTTGAAGAAGTAGATAAACATACCTTCATTGAATCTCGTATGTAATAATAGAAAGCAGTTGTATGGCTAATGAGTAAGTGTACAGAAGTGTTGAATTGTAGTGTATACTCAGCAACAGGCGATCCAGTAGTACAATTTGAAGCATAGAATAATATGTAATTGGTATACAAGTAAAGAACTACTATAGCAAAGTAGTATTTCAACAAAATCGTCTCTCCTACAACGCTCCTACATCTGAAGGAAAATATACCAGAGAAGAGACCAGAAAATATACCAGAGAAGTGACCGGAAAATATACCAGAGATGACTGTAGAAAGATCCATAAGAATGATGACCTCTGTATGCTGTTGAGAAACTCTGCAAAATATAGTTATAGATCATTTGAAAAAGCGTGGGTGTAACAACCACACCCGATATTTTGTTTAGGAAATCTGTATGAACTAACTCCAATGTAATTCCAAGAGAATCAACTAGACAATCAGACTCAACCAAGGAAAATATATCCAAGAGTTATATCTCTGTTTCTTAATGTAATCAGCAAATCAATCAGATAGAAATCCGCGAGCCTGATTATTATGAGAAACAACTTGAACGTTACCGATGACCAATGTTCGTTTGTCAATCAATTTCAATCAACAACCAAAGGTTGGATTTACCAATTGGTTGATCTAAGCACAAACTGTGATATTTCAATTATATAAACAAATATAATGCAGAAAAGAAATAACACAAACGCCAGAAGTTTTGTTAACGAGGAAACCGCAAATGTAGAAACACCCCGGGACCTAGTCCAGATTTGAACACCACACTATATTAAGCCGCCACAGACTCTAGCCTACTACGTACACATTAACTTCGGACTGAAATGTAGTTGAGCCCTAATCAATCTCACACTGATTAAGGTACAGTCGCGTTCCTTACGCCTCTGAATCCCAGCAGGACTCTGCGCACTTGATTCCCTTAGCTGATCTCACCCAAAACTAAGAGTTGCTACGACCCAAAGTCGAGGACTTGATAAACAAATCTATCTCCCACAGAAATACCTACGAAGTTTGTTACGTCTTTTGATAAATCAATGTGAACAGGAACCAATTAATAATCCGGTCTTATATTCCCAAAGAACAACCTAGAAATATCAATCACCTCACAATAACTTAATTATATGGTAGTAAAACAAGTTATTGTGAAATCACAAAGAATGAGACGAAGAGCTTTGTGACTACTTTTTATATCTTACCTATCAGAGATAAATCTCGAGCAAATCTTAGAGAAGATAATACTCAATATGATTGAACATATAAGAGCAGAATACACAACTACGTACAGACAAAATAGTTGGGTCTGGCTTAAGAATCCCAATGAAGTCTTTAAGTCGTTAACCTAAAATGGTTTTAAGGAAAACCTAGGTTAAAGGAGAATCGACTCTAGTCGTAACTAGTATCACAAGGAGATGTGGGAATTAGGTTTCCCAGTTGCTAGAGTTCTCCCTTATATAGTCTTCAAATCAAGGTTTGATAATTTTGGAACAAAGCAATCAATATTCACCTCTAGATGAAACCTGATTCAAGATTCAAGCTAATATCTTTCCACTGTTAAATGCTATAAGCTTGTTACACACAAATGAAATATACCTTCGTTTAAATATGGGTAGCCGTACCTAAACATGTATATTGAGTTGGCTCAATTATAGTTAACTGAAGTTAGCCATATGAACATTTTTCTATTAACCATGTTCATCTTAACACTTCTAGATCAATTGATAATAAAATGTATCTAATTCTGTTTGTTTATATTCTCGTAGAAGTATACAAGATACAATTGAAAAAAAATCGGATTGATTCAAAAGAATCAGTTCATGAACATTTTAGCCACGGTTTGCAAAGATTTCATTCCTTAATTTATAAATGTATTTGTTTATGAGTATGAAATTATAGCCGATTTTAGAACTTGAACCATTTAAGTTTGCAAACAGGTACGCAAACATAAGTTCCTACATTGGTCACAAGCCAATAGTTTGCAAATGGGTACGCAAACTTTAGCTCCGGACCGAACTCAGTTGAAACCGTTTGCGAACGGGTACACAAACTTGGTTCCCGGACTCCGAAAATTAAATCAGTTTGAGAAAGGGTATGCAAACTTAAACACCCTGACTTAAACAGTTGAATAAGTTTGCGAACGGGTATGCAAACTTCTGGTCCTGAATTCCGTCAAAACTGTTCGTACACTAAGTAAACGAACCATAATGTATCCATACATGAGTTTTAGCTCTTAACTCCCATTTAAATCATTGAAACATTCTTAGAATACGACAATATCTATCTCACACAAACTATTAACTTATAAGCAACTTTCAAGTGATTGAATGATCAATACGAAACATTCCGAGCCTACATCAAATGACTGTCTCACACAAATCATGTAAGATGTCACCAGGTGATTTTCACATGATCATGTTTTGACTTTCGTCAAGAATAATGATGAACGTATTTAAAGCAAAAAGCTTTCCAACACACTTTTTTCGAGAAAGATATAAGCGAGTTAAACTCACCTCGAAATATCAAATGTGTATAATATCAAAGTCTATATAGCTATACGACTTTGTCTCAATACGAGATAGAATAGAATAGAATTCTGAGTGATAGATGAGTTCAAGTCTCCACATACCTTTTGTTGATGAAGTTACACAAGCTCCGCTTAGTAGTTCTTCGTCTTCAATCGATAAACGATGTGAAGTCTAAAGCTCAACTACACATTCTATCCTAATCCGAGACATAGCTATAAGTAGACTAGAAATCAAGGGTTATAGCTTTGACAACTAAACTTGAAAAAAAAAAGCTTGAGATAGCAACGCTTGCAAGTTCGACCGAGCAGTGCTCTAACAATCTCCTCCTTTTGTCAATTTTAGTGACAAAACTATCAATACATATGGATTACAAAATAAATAAACTCTGTAGCTTCTCATCCAAATGCTTGATTTCCTTAGTTCTTCAACATTCCTTGAATTCTTCGTCACTCCAAGTACTTCAATGATTCTGAACGTGTTCAACTCGGCATCATAGTTGTTGAAGATCCAAAGTCATAACAAATAATCAACAAGATTGTTTTCATATTGTTATACAATGTCATAGTATTATTACACATGACCCTAGTTTTAACACCCGGCAAATACATGTCCCTAGTTTATTACACATGTCCCTAGTTTAATAATATTTCTCAGGGTATATTAATTATATGTCCCTAATTTTAACACCCTACAAATATATCCTTATACAACAATAAATATATCCCTACTTTTTAATAGCCTTATCTATTTAAAATTAGATTACCTTAATACCTTCACCCGTATAATATTTTTCTTTATTTCAAAATGGAACAAATTTCTTCCTCTGCCACTTCACCAGCACCACCACTACCATTCCACCACCATCACCAACATTCAACTACCATTCCACCACTACCGTTCAACGACCACCACCTACCAACCGCCACCACCACTAATATTCCACCACCACTCCGCCACCAACTTTCATTGTTGATCCAATCCACCGTCGTCTCCACAGCCGCTGCCACCACCTCCACTAGTTCAAATATTTTTATATCAACAACAGTAGTTGATCCAAATACAAAAAAGAATCAATAGTAGAAGTTGATCCAATTTAGAGGATCAACAACAGTAGTTGATCCATAAAAAAGAATCAATAGTAGAAGTTTATCCAATTTAGGAGATCACCAAATAGTAGTTGATCCCCTAAATTGGATTAACAATGAAAGTTGATCCTAGTAAATGGAGTCAACAACCAAAGTTTGACACAAAAAATTGACATACGAATAAGTGAATTTGGCGTGTGTCGAACAAGCATCATCTGACATCTGAGGCGAGAGAGAAAACATTGTCTTCCATTTCACGGACGTTTCGAGAGATAGAGAAAGAAACATTATTCTCTTACATTCCACCCTTCTTTATACAAATCTTAGTCAAAGAAAGAGGTCAGTGGGTTTTGAATAAGGGTTTGGACATGCAATCCCCTGATCCTAAAAAGTTATAAGTTTTTTTTTTTCTTTCGATTTTGTGTTAGGGTTTGTTTGATTATGGATTTTTGTTCTTTGGGTTGTTAATAATGGTTATGATTATGATGTATCTCAGTTTGATTATAAAAAAATGTAAGTTTTTTTCTTTCGACTATATTTTAGGGTTTTATCGATTTTGGTTGGGGTTTGTTTGATTTTTGGTTTTTTGTTACTTGGGCAGTTAATAATGGTTATGATCGTGATAGATTCGAAGTTATTTTCAAGTTTTTTTGTTACTCTTTTTTTTTGGTAAGTCCAAAGTTGTATTAATAAATATCGAAAGAATACAACTAGCTTGTAAGAAAAAGAGGCAGAAAACCCCAAAAAACTTACAAACTATTTAAAACGAAAATAAGATACATTAGGTAATTCAATCAAATGAAGAAAATGAGGTCTTCCGTCATAATTCATACCCTCCTCCTCTTGCGAAAAACAACCTCTCTATTTTCTAAAAAAATAAGTTTTGTTGTTACTCTATTTTCTAAAAAATTAGGGTTTCAATTTTTTTTTTTTATTGTTGATTTTGTGCTCCTATTATGATTACTATACTTTCGATTGATGTTTAGTTAGTTACTGGAATTATAAATTCATTCTTTTTGATGTTATTGTTTTGATAATGAAACTGAAATTTTGCATTTTGTGTTTGTGTATGTTTGTAGTGCTCGTAAAGATTATGGTTTGAAAGATCTGGTGATTCATTATGGTGGACATTGGCCACCTGACCAACCAATTGTGGGATACCACTTCTTCGACTATATTAATGCAGTGAATTTCGTTATAAGAATTTTGATGGGGACTGTTTGAGTATGATTGATCTTATTGCTGGTATGGAAAACAGGTTGAATGGTCTGGGAGGGGTGATTACTTTTTAATATTTGGATGGTGGTTTTTTACTGGACATAGATGATGAACCAGACTTATTGAGGTTTTGGACTGATTCAGATCAAGAAGAAGGAATTCCTGAAGTACATTTGTATATGATGCATGATGATCCTGTAAATGAAGATGTGGGGGCAGGTGTTCAGACGTATGTTCCACGAGTGGTGTCTGAAGTTGATGTTGCTTCTCCCTCAACACAGTCTCAGAGGGAAGGACCAGTACTTGTTTATATTGATGACAATGATGATGTGGTAGTCCCTGAGCATACACATGAGCAGATGAGTCAGCAACCACATACACCTAGAAATAACTTCTTTGGTTCAAAGAAAGTGTCTTCTAAGAAACTTACACCACATAAAAGAGCTATTGTGGATGATTTCAGTACAGCTGAACCTGCAATTAAGAAGAAGACATCAAATAGTGATGAGTTGGATGAATTAAATGATGAAGCGTTTGATGAAGAAGAGTTGGATGTACTTCCTTAGAGCACTAATCTGGATTATCATGACATTCATCGTTTACCAGTTGATCATATGAAGATACATACCATGTATCATCTTTCCAGCATCTCTGATAGGTTGATTCACCTTGGCATGAACATCTGCAGAAGTCTTCATCTTTCACTTGATATTTCTGGAGCGTTCCCCGAAAGAGCCAGAAGGGTGGTTGTAACTGGAAATCACCATTATCTGAGGCGAAATACATGGAGTCATGGATATTCCAATAACAAACACGCAATAAAAATGGTAACAATCCAACTCTTACATGTTTACAATTTCACTAACAGTAGTAAACTTAGCACAAAAGTTTCAAGAACTTGCTCGTTTCTTCAAACC
This sequence comes from Papaver somniferum, assembly GCF_003573695.1. Classification (NCBI taxonomy): domain Eukaryota; kingdom Viridiplantae; phylum Streptophyta; class Magnoliopsida; order Ranunculales; family Papaveraceae; genus Papaver; species Papaver somniferum. The sequence continues at coordinate 25,105,240 of NC_039363.1, read as the reverse complement.
TGCAAAGACGAGCAAAGTCCATTATTCAAAAATCATAAATTGATTTTCATAAAACCGTGAACAACCCACGTAAATTTTTACTGTGTGAACATCCACTGGTTTTTCAAAAATTGGACAGATGTCCATTCTACAATTATGAAAACTCACATACAGACATTATTTCACCATGTATAATTGTCTACTTTTAACAGTTGTTCAAAATCAAAACATTGATATTACAATATATATATATATATATATATATATATTACAGATTGGGGATTCTGGAAATGCCTTTGTACAACTAAGTTCAATTACTTATCTCGTCTACTGGAAAATCACCATCCAGTGCTTACTACGAAACATGAACGTCCCTCACTAAGCAGGGGACTTAATGTTGATGGTGGATTTTTGACAATGGATAAATTTATAAAATTATGATACTGCATGTTCCTGGCCCGGCTTCAGGAATGTATGTGATAATTCATATTTTATGATCCATGAACCATTTCACGATCTCTGACTGAGCGAACATCCTCTCAGATCTATGATGAATATGTTTCTTGAAAATCCTCTCAGCTAAGCTTTGGATTCTTCACACATTTCATCATCACCTCTATATAGAATCAAAATGATCGGGCGGCTCCTAGACATATCGCATGCTAGTATAGAGCCTAATGCCTTCAAGACGTCATGATATTCGTTGTTCCCTGACTATGTAGAGAGAACGTGTATAGAATCTCCTAACGGAGCGGATCCTAGACATATTGCATGCTAGTATAGAGCCTGACGCCTTCGGGTCGTCATGCTATTCGTTGCTCCCTGACTATACACCCCCTCAGAACGAGTATGATGCTTCCATTATCTGATATCTCGATTCTGCAACTCATAGGTTAATTATAGCGTGTCATTCATCAATTGAATTCCTAGAAAAATCTATTTATCTCATTACTCCGTTCTATGGATGATCCTCAGCTGTATTCCATGGATTAGTAATAGATAACCACTATATCCCATTAATCTGTTCCATGGATGATCCTCAGCTCGATTCCATGGATTAGTAATAGATAATAATTTTATTTTATTACTGCGTTTCGTGGATGATTCTCAGCTGAATTCCATGAATTAGTAATAAATATTTACTGATTGGGCATTTGGGCCACCACCGAGTAAGCCCTGAAGAAATGGTACGAGTGTACTTAGCAATAATGCACAAACGAGCACCTGAGCGCACGAACGAGCATTCAAAAATATGGACAAACGATGAAACCTATGCAAAATAGGGGAGAAAAATAATATTAATAAAATAATACAGAGGGCCTAGGGGACCGGACCCACCGTGCGGCCGGTTATGCTGCCGTGGCTGGCCCCACGCCACGCCACTCCTATTATTTTATTGTTTTTCCTAATCTCATGAAAACTCCTTCATTCGAGCAAATTTCCTTGTTTAAGTAAAACTCTTAGTTTCTCCATATTTTTCTTCAAACGATGAAAAAATAATAAGGGAGTCACGGGACCGGGCCAGCTAACCGGCTGGCCATGCCCTATCCGTGGCCGGTCCCACACCCTCTAATCCCTTATTTTCTTATTATTATTATTATTATTTCCTTCATCTCATGAAACTCCTTTGTTTGAGGAAAAAACCCTAGTTTTTCATATTTTCTCAAATATTGCTCAAACCGTCAAAAAGCCAAAAAGTCAAATGGTCACATGATCGACCAGGCTACTCACGAATAATATTAAAATATTATTATTTAATATTCTCAAAATATTGGTCCCACGAGCAAAGTTCTACTTGCTTATTCAAGCAAAATTGAGAGTTTCAGTCAAGATCAAACTCTTCTGAAAATCCAAAATATGGCTCCAACGCGTAACCAGAAATTACTGAAATTCTCAGGACTGAGACATGGAAAATATAGTGACACGGGCATGCCACCTTGACCGACCAAGGTCGTCCCTTAGGCTTGCAAGGAGACGGTCCCACACTCTTTCATAATTTTGACCAAATTAGCTTTCAACAGTTCATATTGGGTTCAAACTCTTTCCAATCAACTTGGAATTTGCTCAATCGACCACCATCTGGTCCCACAGCCACCAAGGTCCGGTTTCACACCCTTTGGACGGTCCTCATTTCTCTATAATTAGGTTTTATTACCTAACGCTCAGACGAGCACTATTTTTAATAAATGATTAAACATGCATTTAATCATCCTTTCACCAATTGGTCAACAAAGGACTTTAGTGCATGCTCACTCGAGCACCTGGCGCTACATGTTAGTCCATCATCCCATGTATCCGATCCCTCCTTCACTCAATGATTGATTTTCAGTAAATCATCAATTGATTAGTAATCGATCAAAAATTAGGGTTTCGAACTGAATGCTCCGCAAATCATAATTATGAGCAATTTTAAACACTAATAATTTTATGTTGATCCAGCAACCAACATCTTGATTAATTATATAATATTTGGTCTACCTACCAATATTTTAATTAATATTTTTTATTTGGCCATACCACAAATAATCGTTCAGACGAGCAATATTTGCTTAGACTATCAATATTGATTCAACTACCAATATTCAGTGAGCCATCGAGAAATACTTGGTCATACGAGACTAGTAATATTTATTCAACTATCAATATTCAGTAATTCATTAATTGAGCAATATTGGCTCAAGCGAGCAATATTTGCTCGGACGAGCAATATTTTCTTAGACTATCAATATTCATCATGTTGATTCAGTTATCAACATTCATTTGAGAACTATACATATGTCCCAGCAGACATGTTCAATCCATGAATCATGGAGCATTTGGCAATCATGCTCGACTGAACAATACCTAGACTCATCGTCTAATAAAGTCAACAACTGACTAATTAAATACACGCCTTCCTTGTAGACTCCACAAATCATGAGACATCAATCATGTCACATGGGGGGATATTAATTAGGGTTTTGGTCTGGCGGCCTACGGCACGTGTATACATCCACGATGAGAAATATGAGTAAGTCATGCAAGCAGTTGAGCGAGTTAGCAAAGTAGTGCGTGTACAATTAACTAACCCTCTCACGTACGAGGAACTGGTGAAACCATGATTTCCCACTTTCTCACTCTTTCACTCGGGCAAACGTCATACTTACTGGAGATCAATGTGTCTACATTCTTATAATATAAATAAGTCTCTGAATCCATGATTGAAAGAAGACAGACAACATATATCGTCTAACCAAGAATCATCGTGTGAGCAACAATCTCTCTCAATTGAGCAGAATTCAAACTTATTTGAACCCAACAGTTCATTTGAAGAAACCTACAACACATTCACAATCCTTGATCACCGTTGATCTCGCACACTTCTCAGCTTCCCTCCTACAAATCGACCCTCTTCCCTCTTTGTGACCTAATTGACTTTGAAAGGGCTATTGTCTTGGTTTAGGCTGAAGTCCTACATATTGATCTCTCGAAGTCAAAGCACTCCTGTGTAGTGCATCTGTTTGAGGTGAGACAGTTTGCTCGGTTGAGGAGTCTCCGTCCGCATGGTCATCTCTCCACTTCCTAAAAAACCATCAAATCGTTTTTCCCCATCAACATATCATCATGCAAATATTGATGAAAAATAGAATGAATCTTTGAATATTCCGTAGTATTGATCTTTCCCTGATCCACTTCTATGTGAAAGTACTGTATGGCTCCGTAAATTTTCTTATGTTGAGCATTTCCGATTAAATTAATCATTAAGGTTCCTTTGTGGTTAATTTAATTGAGTATTCTGGATACAAATTCATGTCTCATGTGATTTGTTAATGTCCAAAGAAATTCTTCTTTTCTTGTAAAAGTAAGGTCACTCTTGTTGTTCTTTCGAGAATGACATTTTATGGGGGAGAGTTCTTAATTGAACTTGTGATTAATTGTCAAATATTTGAGCGGGGTACGGCTGTGGAATATTGTAAGAGTTATCTTGTATCCTTGATGAATACACTAAGTTTCGACTATGTGAAATCATCGAAACAAAGTTGATATGTTCTCTTTTAGTCATGAGGTATATCTTTGAAAATTTCATTATGATCCCGCTAGTTTTTGTACCTTTTCCAATTTATATTGAGAATTATTTTGTAGATCACACTACATATACATATGGTTTACGAATCATTATTTAAGCGGGAGTGGTTTTCATTGTGAGATGAAGTATCGATTAAGGGGGAATGATACATATCACCGTAGTATTATTGTCAAAGTTGTGATACAATTGAACTTTGATGGTAGTGGAATGGTGGTGGTGGTGGTGGTGAAGTGGTAGAAGAAGAAATTTGTTCCATTTTGAAATAAAGAAAAATATTATATGGGTGAAGGTATTAAGGTAATCTAATTTTAAATAGATAAGGCTATTAAAAAGTAGGGATATATTTATTGTTGTATAAGGATATATTTGTAGGGTGTTAAAACTAGGGACATATAATTAATATACCCTGAGACTTCTATTCTCTCTTTCATTCAAGAGTTGGGTTAATGTGATTATGAGACCATATGTCTTGCTACATATGGGTGACTACTTCCATACTCATATGTATTTCTTCACCCTTTCACGAACACCCATATAACCTCTCGTTGATGTCATGAAAAGCAGTGCTTTACTTGTCACTTATGGCCACCTGATGCCTAGCTTGCGCGTGATTGATCGAAATATTTAGGTTTTACAAACAAGACCCACGATATATGTTAGTTGTTGGAATAATAATATATTCATGACCACTTCTCACATGTCATAGTGGTGGGCCCACTCAGCAACTACCATACGGGACTTTCTCCACTTTTCATTAATTGTAGTGTAACCTGCTCTATATCATATAAATTTTACCATGCAAGTAGCACGACTATGCAAGTCACCACTAGGTATTATTTTATAGCAAAACACTCGAGACATCAAACATGTCACAAACTGGGGGATGTTCATCAGGGTATTGGTCTGGCGGTTTACATCAATGTGGTGTGCAATACACCCACTGGAAAATGATGGGAAGAGCGGGAAGTTAATGAGTAAAACGATAAGTGGGTACACAACCGTCCAGTCCTACTTCCACAACAAGGCGCGGTTTCTACCACCTTTACACGTCTCCACTACTTCACTACTCCACAACTCCCACTTCCTATGAGATCAGGGTGTTCGACTATGACTTGCTATAAATAGATTTTCAATCTATTTCATCAGGGACTGGTGCAAGTATCCAGGAAAACACATACAACTTGCAGCTTCCATTTTTTGGCAAGCAATCTCCATTTTCAAAAACAAGTCATACACAACTACATCTTACAGAGCATGTCTCTCTGATCTCAACACCTTCTATGCTTCCGTCCCTAATATCAACCCTTTTCCTTCATTTTTGTGACTGAAGCATGACTGGAACAACCATTTCTTGGTTTAGGCGAGAATTGTACATATTGATCTCTCGAATCTAAAGTACTCATATGAAGTACATTTGTTTAGGGTCTAGACTTGTTTCTCATCGACCTGCCCACTTTTACTCTTTTCTCCAGAATCAGTTTTTACCCTACTACAGGAAGAAGCTCTCTTACACTTTTATAATAATGAATCTAACTATGGGAAACAGTATGAACCATATCCATCTATAATCTCACAACGCACACTCGGACTTTGAATATTCATGCCATTAGAAAATATGACAGTAACAGTTGTTGTTGATAAATAATATTTAGCAGGTTTGTAACAAAAATAGAAGCACTCTGTAATACTGAGATCTGTGTACCTTACAGAAACCAATACACTCACACTCTCTTGTAAGAGAAGTACCATAATCATCGTGAAGTATCAACAGCAGAAAGAGCTCATACACCACACATACAGTTGAATAACATCATGTTCACTTAGTTTTATTCACACAAACTAATCAAACCAGCAGGAAAGGAAATCCGTCAAGATCACTAACTGCTTGCGGTTATTTATGAAAGTAAATCACTACTGGGAAAAAGAAAGTAAGCAACATCATCCAGTGTGCTATTTATTTATATACACAAAAAGCTGTAATAATATGTCTTGGCAATTAGATATAGGAGACAGAGTTTGAAAAATGAGAAATACTCACTAATTGCATCCATAAGAGCTCTGCAACAGGTCTATAAACACAGTTGTATTTGTGCAATAACAAACACTGAAACTGATCCATAAACATCATAAACACTGCTTGCTTGTAGTAGCACCAACCAGATTCGAATAAAATGATTCAATTTACTCTCACTAAATGAACCAGATCAACTGCAGATTTTTCTCTGGTATAGAGCAAATGCGAGTAAATCGAAGAAAAAAAAACAAGAAGTTCAAGAAATCAATGTTGAAAGAAGTATAAAACTCAAATCTCGCAAAGTTTGTTCCAAAAACCCAAAAGAGAAACAGTAATTGTCAAGAAGTAGTCTTAAGTAGATCAAGAAACAACAAATCTGAAGACACGGATCGGAAAAAGATGGTCGGAAAAGCAAACATCCGGTACGATCAATGGTAGGAAAATGTTGTAAAATAAAAGAAAACGGGAATCGATTAACAAAGTAGAGAGAAGCAGAAACGCAGGGAAATTGTGCAAAAAACGATCTAAGAACTGAGCAGATCCTAAGACTAATGTGTGTGTGGATGTGTGTTTCAATTGGTTCTTGTTAAGAAAAACTATTGTTATCTTGCTTTATTGTGTGGTATCAATCGTTTAGGCTTACAAAATTTCGGTACAATTGATGTGTGTGTGATTCAATTAGTTCCGGTTAAGAAAAACTATTGTTATCTTGCTTTTGTATGGTATCAATTGTTTAGGCTTACAAAATTACAGTGCAATTGCGGTGCTTTTAATGTCTATGTTGTTTCAATTGCTTCCGGTTGAGGTGAATAATTATGCAAGTTGATTTATTTTGGTTTGTATGAATTACCAAATTGAAAACAAAATTAAAAAGTAAAATCAATGCCGAGATGATCCTCAGTCTTACATGATGAAGAGAGGCATTATCTCTAACAAACTGAAAAGATAAAATCAATGCTGAGCTGATCCTCGGTCTTACACGATGACATAAATTTAAAAGACGAAATTGAAAGAACAATAAAATCGAAATTGAAACTGGCGAAAATTAATTGTTCAAGGAGTAAAACCAAACGAAAATCATACCTGAAAAACAGATCTGAGATGATATCTTATCATCCAACTTTAAATCACAGTAGCAGCAGAAGATGAATTGATGGAGGTGAAGATGAAGATGATCATGGTGATGGTGGTGGTGATGATGAAGATGAAGAAAATTAGGTCACATAATCGACTACCCATGAGAATTGAAATTCTGAAATCTGATACCATGGTGAAATATGATATCTACATTTTGAAAGGATGGTAAAAGGGTTTGTTGTATTTATTTATCAAAGGTTATATTTACAGGATATACAGAGATGAGTTATATACTCACTCATTCTTACTTCCTCTCTTACAGGTTGTCATTCTCTCATTACAGCTCACACGCTCACACGTGCACAAGGCACACACTCAGTACACCTCTCATACACTTGCAAGACTAAGCACACATTCACTCAGTACACCATTGTCATTATTCTTCATCGGAAATGGCAGTATCCAACACAGCTCCACAGTATTCCGTGTTTAAACTCAAACTCGAGTTCTTCTGCATCTCCATCTCGTCACTGCCAAATATCTCCTAACCGAACTCAACTATCTCCGATCAATTGCAGACCAAACCATCATCCTTTATCACCGATACCATCACAGTTATCTTCCATCGACAACACTTTTTTTCCCGATATGTTTTGTCCCTGGAGCTCTCATCTTCTATAATAAATACAACTTCCTTCATCTTCGTTTTGATCAACTTCCAACTATTCCCCATGTTGCATCGCAGCTTCGAACTTGTCCTCAAACTCCCTGGTCTTATGAAATATCGAGGATGATAACTCCCCTGAACTTCGTGGGAATGAAATGAAGAAGGTGATGGTGCCCCGATAAAAATGTTGCCCGTCTTTAACACTTTTTGAATTTAAGCTAGCCCCAAGTAAAAGACCTGACTGTGTTTAGCATTTCCTTGAAATATGTCTACCCCTTAACAGAATGAATTTCCCTTAACATAAAAGGGGTGCTAATTGCTCTTGCACTTCAAAATGATCATTATCCCCTTTTAGTCTTTCAAGTTGTTGTTTTGCTCATAACTTCTTCATACGAAATCAGAATGATTTCGTTCTTTCGCCGTTTGCTTTGTCTCTTCGTCCTCTTATAAAGATTGATGACAAGAAATCCTAGATTTGGACGAGTTCCAATTAATCTTTGGAACTTCTTTTCTTGTAAACTTCACATCTGTAGCTATTTCCATTTCTTTTAGGATGATTCACCAAATGAATGACAAATATAAGAAAACATATACACTAATTTGCAAGAATATAAACAATTACTAGATAGCATGGATTTGACACTAAATATATGTGAAATATGCACTTATCACCCTAAAATCCCATTTATAAAGTAGAGGCCGATCTTCGAAAAATTGGACGGGGTAGGTGCCTCACATCTTCCTAACCTGTATCTTGGTTCCCGAACTATTTCTCTGTTTCGGACTAGTGTTTATTGTGGGTCCCAACTCCCCATGTTGGATGGCGGCTTCGTATAATTATCTCCTTGTGTATTTTATTTTTGATATTGAGAGATATTAACGGATTTCAACGGTATATACACTAATGCTAGCATCAAGCACTTAAACCATATAGGTTCTGACCATTCGCCAATTTTACTCAACATCTCCATACCTTCTCATGACGGGCACAAACCTTTTAAATATTTTGGTCTTTTCCAAAAGGAACCAAAATGTAAAGAGATCATACAATACTCCTGGGAGACTAGAATACAAGGCTCTCATGCCTATTTTTAGTGAACAGACTAGCCACTGTTAAGAAAGAGGTTAGCTTATCGAACAAAAATGATTTTGGTAATATTCAGAAAATCTAATGGTTTCAAATAAAAAACTGAGCAATATTATGAAAACCCCAAACATTAGATTTGATGATCTTCTTCTCTTGGATACTAAATTAGAAATGAAAAAGCACCTAGATTATGAGGAAGAAATGTGGAAAGTTAAAGGTAATGAAATAACTATTATGCTAACAGATAGAAACACTCATTATTTTCACCAAAATATTGTTATTAGACAAAGTCGCAATAGGATAGATGGTCTCTATCATGATAATAACAATTGGGTTGGAGGTAGGGATGTTATTGCTAACTGCCTGAATATTCACTTTGAAACTCTTTTTACTACCTCTGTTCCTATTATTAACCATGATATTGTGAATCTTGTTCCCTTTATGATAACTTATGATGAAAACATTTAACTTATGTCTTGTCTCTCCACACTTTAAATCCATGATGCTTTCTTTGGTATGTTACCCAACTCTATCCCTGATCTTGATGGGTTTTCTGCGTGTTTTTTCTTGTAAAAAAAGGGCTATTGTTGGTAAGGACGTGATTTGCACGGTCCAATCTTTTTTCAAAAGTGTGGGCACATGTTAACCCAATTAAGCCATACTTATATATCTTTGATTCCTAAGGTTCCCCATATCCTCTATTTTGCAACTATTTTTTCAGTTTGCAACGTATATAGACGTCACAGATGTTTATCCGTTGCTTAAAAGAAACATACGTTGCGCTATATTCCATTTTACGTACGAGAAATAAAATAAAAAGGATACGCTCATAATATATCAAGATGGTTGATGGCTTCAATGTCTATTTAACCATATTTTTAGTAATCTTTTTTTTGAATCATGTAATTTATTAAAGATGATTAGGTTACAATTTGACGTGGGTATGTAGTACCCACAAAATCATGAAATATGATTTGACCAATAAAATCTGGGATTGCTTAGTCCCAGATTTTGGTTGAAATATTTCACGTTTGACTTCCGTTTGCCGCATGATTGGCTAGGCCATCCGCTGCTTGATTTCCTTCTATGTAGTTGTGTTGTATAACAGCGTGTGGTATCTGTCGTAGCCTAATCTTTATTTCCTGAATCATCCGTATCAAAGAGAACTTTGGTCCATTGTCTTTCTGTTGTTGTTCTTGATGCCAAAAGTAGAGTCCAAGTTTCTGCAGTTAAGGCAGTTGTAATTCCTAAAAGTTGAGCTAAAGTTATTACAGTTCGTGCGTCAGAATCCCTGCAAATGAAACCTGCACCTGTGAAACCCGGATGACCTCTGACCGCCCCATCTGTGTTAATCTTAATCCAGTTCATGTTCAGGGTGGACCATCCTACCGAGATTATGGAGATTCTTTTGGCGCTTCTTGAGTGGTTATATGTCGGTGAATCTCCTGGTAGCACTGGGGTAAAGATTCTTATGCCGCAGAATATTCTTGATGTTTTTTTTGAGCCCAAGCTAGGATTTTTTCTGTTGTTGTTTGCTTTTGGCGGTATATTAGTTCATTTCTAGCCAACCATAAGGTCCAGAATAGAAAACAGAAAGAGGAGATGACAGATTTTGGTGCCGAATGTTGTAGGAGTTATTTTTAGTATTAACCGGCCTATTTCTCTCTTTTTTTTAATTTCTTTCTCTCTCTCTCCGTCGAATATTATCCTCTCCTCTTTTTTTTCTTTGTTCTTTGCTAAACCTAGATATGTTAAAATCAAACTCAATCTTCTAAAAATGTGTCTTTTATAAACATAAATCAAACTCAATTTTCTACAAATCAAAACCCATCACAAATAAACCCAGTTTCACTCGCTCAACTTTCTCTTTAAACTCTAGATTTGTGATTTTCTCTGATCTGAAATGAGTTTATCAGTAAAACTCCTATTTCATTGTGCGTGAAGTTTCTTTTGCATAGTTGAATATCGATCTCAACCAAAACTCTCAGATCTAAAATTTTTTATGTGAATTTTATTGTACATCAGGAAAAAAGATGAAAAAGGTTTTTTCTCAACAAAAGGGGCTTACTTTCTCTATTCATCTTTTTATGTTAGAATTTGATTAATGGGGTTGTTTAAGATGATTAATGGAGTTGCTAATAAAACCAATTTTGCTTTTTCTTGTTAGAATTGATGGCGGCTGTGTTAGTGATAAAGGTTAACTTCGTTGATTTGGAGGTGGATTTGGTGATGACGATGTGAAATAAGGTGGTGGCTCGTAAGTATTGTTAAATTATTCTTTTAATTTCTTATCAAAACCAGATCTGAAGTTTTTGTGGACTTTAGTAATATCAAGACCTATTAGGAATTATATTCAAATTCAAGTCAGTCCTGGTCAAGGTCAATGTTTGTATTTGTTTAGGTTTCAGTGCTGAGTATTCGTACTGTCTGAAATACTCTTGTAAGTGTTTAACAATTATTTTGGTAATAATATTACGACCTTTCTTCTTTACTTTTCTGGCTCTGATATTTTACATGGTATCAGATAGATTCTGATCCAAAACCTAAAAATTTTCACATATCTTTTACAATCAAACAGAACAACTTTCTCAATGCCTTTTTCCTGATTGATTCACTACAATTTCAACAATTTTTATCAACAAATTTTTCATTGTATTTGATCAAGATTAAACCTAATTTTGAAATTACTTCGATCTATTGTAAATTTGTGTTATGCCAGTCAGTACCAGGCGTAGCAAGAATACTTCAAACAATAACAACGTTAACAATCATTCAGTAATGTCTTCCGCTACAACAAACTCAGATTCTGGTAATTCTGTGAACTTTACTTTACCTTTCACCAATATGTCGAATTTTGTTTCACACAAACTGGATTCTTCAAATTTTTTACTATGGCGTGATCAATTTGAGTCAGTATTGATCACTACTGATATTTATGGTCATGTTAATGGTGATTAACAAGAACCCGAGGAAAAGATTTTGATTAATGGGGTTCGGAGTTTAAATCCAAAATGGGTTCAGTGGAGAAGAATGGATCGGTTTGTTATAAGCTGTTTAAAAGCTACTTTTACAGCATCTATATCTGGTGATGTCTTAGGATTAACTACTGCTAAAGATATCTGGGATTTTCTTGAAAGTTCATTCAAAACACAATATGTGGATCGCAAGAACATGTTAAGACAACAGTTGTATGGACTTAGAAAAGGAAATCCGTCTGTTTCTGTGTATTTACAAAAGATTAAGAGTATTGCATATTCTCTTACTGCTATGGGTGAAAAAGTAAGCAACGCTGACTTGTTAATGCATGTGTTGAATGGATTAGGCAAGGATTATGATAATTTTGTGATATCTGCTCAGAATAGAGATACTTCTTATTCCTTTGGTGAGTTGAAGGCAAGGTTAATTACACATGAGCAATGTCTTCTTGATCAAGCACATGACAGTTCTGCTATTTTTGATGCACAACATCAAACTTATTTCTATGGTAGAGGTGGTGCTAGCTCTATCTATAATTCTCATCCTGGTCATAAGAAGAAGAATGGAACTGGTGCTCCATATATTAAATCAACTGGAAATAGGAATGCTGGTGTTGGAACTAGTGATAATAGAACTGGTTTAAGTAATGGTGCTTCTATGCAAAGTGGTCCAAATAATGGTGATACTAGAAGAGGTCATTGGAATTTTTCTCAAGTTGAATGTCAAATCTGTAGGAAAAAAGAGACATTATGCAAGCAGATGTCATTTTCGATACTATCCTCCACCTTCTTTTGGTTTTGTGGGTGTCACTGAATCTCCTACTCAAGGAAATAATAACAACACTACTTCTCAAGAGTTTACTGGTCTTCACATGAATACTATATCAGTTCATGATGATCCTTCTACATCTACTTTATGGATTTCAGGTTCAGGTGCTTCTGCACATATGACTAGAGATCCTTCTCTGCTTCAACATACTTCTTCTTATAAAGGCAAGGGTGCAGTTGTTATTGGCAATGGTAAGTCTTTACCCATAGCTTTTTCTGGTGATTCTGTTCTGAATGTGTCTGACACTAGTTTTAAGCTACATAACATTCTCCATGTTCTAGATATGAAACATAATTTGATATCAGTAGGACCGTTTACAACAGATAATAATTGTTACTTTAAACTAGATCCAATGGGTTATGAAATTAGATATTTGACAACTGATATGCTTTTGGCTAAGGGGGATATATTCAATAATCTTTATCCCATTTCATCTTCTCATTTTCATCATGCTTTATCTGCTTTACATGGTTCTTCTGAGTTATGGCATAGTAGATTAGGTCATCCCTCATCTAAAATCATTCATCAACTTCATGCCTCCAAACACATTGTTTTAAATTCTCCTAATTCTTCTCAAATTTGTCATCCATGTCAACTAGCTAAGAGTAAAAGACTGCCATTTTCTACTTTTTTATCTCATGCCTGCACTCATTTATCTTTTAGTTCATTGTGATAAATGGGGACCTTCCCATGTGGCTTCTTTACAAGGATATAGATATTATATTGTATACTAAGGAATGCAATCTTTTGCAAACCGTGGCTATAATGTTCTTGACTTGATTCGAGTGACTCAAAATGGATTTTGCTTCAATTGTGTCTTGTATACTTCTATGAGAATATAAACAATTGAACAACTCTAGAATTAGTTTCACTTGAGTCAATTTAATTAGTTATGGTTAAGATGAATAAGGTTGATATGAAAGTGTTCATATGGCTATCTTCGGTTAACTATTGTTGAGCCAACAAAGGTGTACACGTTAAGGTACTGTTACTCATATCTAAATAAAGTCACTTTTCATTTGTGTGTAACAAGCTAAGTTCGATTTAACGGTTGAAATATATTAGCTTGAGTCTAATCAGATTTTTATCTAACGGTGAATATTGAATGCTATGTTACCAATTAACATTAATTGCAAACCCTGAATTGAAGACCATATAAGGGAGAACTCTAGCAACTGGGAAACCTAATCCCCACACCTCCTGTGTGATAGTAGTTGCGACTAGAGTCGATTCTCCTTTAACCTTAGGTTTTTCCAAAACCCTGTAGGTTAACGACTTGAAGACTTCATTGGCATTGTGAATCCATACCCAACTATTTTCTCTGTAGTTACGTGTTCTGATCTTGCTGTTTTATATCATGATTGAGTACTATATTCTCTAAGATTTGATCGAGATTTAATCTCCGATAGGCAAGATAAAAAGTAGTTACAAACATCTTCGTCTCATCGTTTGTGATTAAGATTATTGTGAGGTGATTGATATTTCTAGGCTGTTCTTCGGGAATACAAGTCTGGTATATCAATTGGTTCCCGTTCACCTCGATTTATCAAAAGACGGAACAAAACTCATAGGTATATCTATGGGAGACAGATTTATCTATTCTATAGACTTTTCTGTGTGAGACAGATTGGTTTATCAAGTCTTCGACTTTGGGTCGTAGCAACTCTTAGTTGTGGGTGAGATCATCTAAGGGAATCAAGTGCGCAGAGTCATGATGGGATTTAGAGATGTAAGGAGCGCAACTATACCTTGATTAGTGTGAGATTGGTTAGGCCTCAACTACATTCCAGTCCGAAGTTAACTTGGAGTAGGCTAGTGTCTGTAACGGCTTAATACAGTGTGGTGTTCAAATCTGGACTAAGTCCCGGGGTTTTTCTGCATTTGCGGTTTCCTCGTTAACAAAACTTCTGGTGTCTGTGTTATTTCTTTTCCGCATTATATTTGTTTATATAATTGAAATATCACAGGTTGTGCGTAAGTTCAATCAATTGTGAATCCAACATTTGGTTGTTGATTAAATTGATTGACACTTGGATATTGGTTTTTGGTACTATCCAAGTTATTTCTTATATTCAGTCGGGCTCGCAAATTCCTATCTGTTTTATTTCAGATTGAATTGAGAAATTGAGATATGACTCTTTGATATATTTTTCTTAAGGTTGAGTCTGACTGTCTAGTTGATTCTCTTGAAAGTATATTGGAGATAGTCCATACTGATTGTTAAGCGAAATATCGGGTGTGGTTGTTAGACCCCGCTTTTTCATCTTTTATTTGAACCATTGGTTTGCTGTGAATTTTTGATATGTTTAGCTTATTAATTTATGTATGTCCTTGCAAAATTCTATGACGATTGGATCAAGTTATCACCAAGAAATATATTGTATAGCATGTCCACAATTAGTTTGGTTGCTTAAATGCTTAAAAGAAAAACATGTTGTTAAGACATGGTTGCTTGTATTGTTTGTAAAAACAATTTTCAAATTGAGGATGAGTTCATGTTTTTTTCTTTGTTCACCGGCAGCGCACACACATATTAGACAGGCATCGCCTTTTTCAGGAGTCATGCAACAACTTAAAAAATTTGGATAAGGGTTCTATACGCTGATAAACAACTTTATATCTATTTCTTGTCATGTAATGCATTCTCCACACAAGTTCATTAGTTGTAACATTGAATTGTTGTTTTCTTATCATAACTATGACCACCAAAACCTAACTATGACCAAGTAATATGGTTCTTTATAAGTAACAACATTAGTTGACTTACTCGAAAATATGTATACCACCAAATACGAAAGTAAATTTTCAACTTAGTTTACTCATCCAATTTATTTGATAATAAACATACAAATGAGATGTATTGTCATATTTACCACAACAATGCCTCTGCAACCATGGATACTTGGAGACCTTAATGACGCAAAATCAAATCCTATATATAAATCGACTAAAATAGGATGATACCAATTATAAATATTAGTCACATCCATATCTTGCAATGCCTAGAGATATGAAATCTTTCTAACGGTGTTGTAGTTGGGGGAAAACAGTTGTCGAGTACCCATAAGATGAAAACTCAAGAGATTTCACTTATATCTTCATCATCATTTATGAATGCCTTCAAATCAGCATTTAGGTATCCCCACCACTTTTGATGTTCCATCTCGGTTATGATCAAAGTAGCGTGGAAGTGTGTATATATAGCTCCTTATATATTTATTTTCTAACCATTCTGTCTGGTCAAATGGAACATCATCTCACACAAGAGATTCCAGTAATGAACAACAAAAATCTAGTGGTGGTGTTCATATAACACAATAACATTTTAGTTTCTTTGATATTGGTATATTAAATGCATAAATGAATAAGCCAAATTATTAACATGCCGATTTCGGATTTTCCAAAACAAAACGTGTGTGCTTGGACACCAATACAAACAACAATTACTTTTTTGGGGGGGTATTTCTTCGCGGTTACATAATACAAAGTAGACCGAATAAATTCTTGATAATTCATTAGCTCCCTCGGGTTGACGAATATAAACTTTCTTAATCTCATACACCCATTCTTGGTTTTTGAGACTTATTTTCTCCCAACTTTTGTAGAAATGTGACCTTGACTTTTAATTAATTCTAGACTGGAAAATTTTCAAAGATGATGCTCATCATCCGAACTAGACTCAGTAACCACTTGAGGCATCTGTTGTTTTTGACTTGGAGGGTTTTCATTCTTTTTCCTCCAACTAATGGCTTGAGACATTTTAGTTGAATATATAGAATAATTGATTAAAGTAGAAAAGAACGATGAATATGTGAGTGGAGAGGTTGTTGGGGGTGTAACATATGGAGTTTAAAAATACTAGCCTTTACTTTACTCTTGGGATATAGATTTCAGAGAAAAAAGCATGGCTAGTAGTGCAACCTAGGCCCTTCGGTCTTGCCTTGTCCGTGCGAAACACTCAGAGTCGCTTGGGATGCAGAATTTTTCTCGATGGATGCAATAAGATTCAAATATCCAGAATGTTGATAGGGAGGACCTAATACTGAGCAAATATTAAAAAAAAATTACCCTTTGATTAACTAGACCTAAATTTAATATTATCCAAAAAAAAAAACTAAAATCTATTCTTCTCCTTCTCTTCTTCATCCATTTTTATTTTCCCTCTCCCTCAATTTTATTTTCCAATCGATGATTCACTGTTGAATATAAATGATTTATATTTGGTAAGAATTGAAAAAATCCACCATTTTTTGTTGCTTTTGATTGCTTGAATAAATTATATTGTTTGGAATTTAATTTCAAGTTTTACTTTCAAGAACTATCTACGAGTCGATATTGATGAACTCCCAACATAGGCTAGATAATTATATAACTATGGATGGTAAATGAACAACTCCCAACCATATATTTTTATTTTTTTCATTATCTAGAAAAAATGAACTCCCAAATGTAAGTGACTCTGAAAATTTTCACTTACAGCCGGGACATGATATAGACCCATGATTAAACAAATCAAGTTTTATTTGATTTCCGAACATTGGCTATAAATCAAGTCATTAATCTAAACTAATCACTAACACTTAATTAGTTTAGCTGATTAATTTCATTAACATAAATTAATATAGGATAGTGTTGCCATGATTAAAAATAGTAGGATAGAGGGTTATTGACTTTACTACTAAATAACACTCTTTTGTCTTCTTGCTAGCCCTCATGCAAAAATCTCGCATCCCTAAAAATAGCTTTCTTCACGTAGTGGAATCATGCCACCTACTCATCAAATGTGGTAATGTTAGAGCATTCCTCGGTCAAATTCCCAAGTTTTCATATGTCAATCTTGTTGTCAATTTTAGTTGCACAAAACTATATCTTGATTTATAGTTTATTAAAGTCAGTCTCATATTAGGATTAGAGCATACTAGTTGAGTATCAAAATTCACCAATTGACCCTTGAAGATTGAAGAACAATGAAGACATCTACAATGACTTCATCAAAAAAGGTATGTGGAGACTAACTATTCTATTTACTTTTGTTTTATTGAAGAAATCCTAGTTGCTCATTATTTGTACCATTCTATCTACTGAGATTATATCGAATGACTTTGGTATCATGATGAAATTATAAAGAAGAAAATTCGAGTCCAAGCTAATATTTGATAAATCTCGAAATACAAATTCAAGCAATAGAAGTTTTAAAGGACTTATCGCATAATATGTTGAGGGAAGTTTGTTACTCAATAAATCATATATAATTGCGAAATAAGTTCGTAGGAGACAAAAGTTACGTTCATGTTCACGAACTAATTAGTTCAGTATACCAACTTTAATTATTCATAATACACTTGATAAAAAATCTTTTACTAACTCACATACACGAATGATTTGGCCAGTTCACGAACTAGTTGATTTTGATATGTTCTTGGATACTTTTGAATCCACAAGTACACGTATAGGTTTGGTCAGTACTTGAACTGGTCCATTTTAGAGGTTTCTGGACACTTGTTGTAACATAAGTACACATACTGATTTGGAAAATTTGCGAACTTGTAGATATGAAAAAAACATGCACTCCGAGACGAGCAAATTTTCCACAAATTGTTTTGACCAGTTCACGAAATGATTTTATCTTGGGGAATTATCAACCTAACTTAACCATTGTTCTTGGGATAACTATTGGTATACAAGGATTGTGTGGATAAATGCACGGGTGCATATTTTTGTTTGTAACTCAAGGAAAACTTCTCATATGCTTACATAATCAATATATATGGAAAAATTTAGCTTACTTGGAAACTAGTTCAGGAACTTGTCTTTGATTGTAAAGTACCTAGCATTGTTCATGAGTATAAATAGAAGACTCTCTTCAACCTAAATCTTAATCCTGGCACGTTGTTTCTTAGTTGCGGCTAGATTTTTTCTCTAAAGACTTAGGTTTCCTCGATAAACATAATTGTGTTATGATGTTAAGTTTTTTATTAAGGGATTCTTGAAGCCTGGCCAGACTATCTTTTACCTGATAGTTATTGATATCCAGAATCTTATCTTGGTCATAGTAGTCCTTGTATATTTTAAGGTCCGTCTCTTCTGGTGTAAGACCATTCAAGATTTATTAAACAATGAAAAAGATTTCTTTAAATTACAAAGTTCGATTCGTCGTCTCAGACCTTGTAATTTCAGAAGTTTCATATTTGTTCTAGATTCACCTTGTGAGGAAGAATCGATTAGACATCTCTATAACATTTTGAAGAGAGTACCCCTTTAAGATCTTTTTATAAGAAAACATATTTCCATTACCTTGATTGAATATATTTCTAAAGAACATCAATTAGTTAATTATTAGAGGCAGCTTAGTTAAAAGTCTTTACTTCATCTTAAGCAATGCTAGGCTTGTAAAGGACGCCATCTAGCGGAATCAAGTGCACAGGATCTTACGAGATTCAAGAGAAGTAAGGAGCATGACTGGAGATGAATTGGTCGGAGGGTCGATTCGGTCTCAACTACATTCGAGTTCGATGGTTGATAGTATGCTAGTGCTTGTAACAATTTAAAAGTGTAGTGTTCAAGATGGACGATGTACCAGAGTTTTATGCATATTGCAATTTTCCTTGTTAACACAATTTCTAGTATCTTGTGTCATTTCTTTTCTGCATTATATCGTGTATCTTTATATTTGAAATATCACAAATTGTACATTAATAAATTTGGATACTTTTTAGCTCATCTTGTATGGATCCTAACGAGACTTGTTCTTATTGGCTTCTTATCTTGAAAAAAGATTATGATAGTTTTTCTTGTTTGAATTTGGATCTTGTACAATTCAGATAAATACTAAGTTATACAATCAGGTACAAAGGTCTTTTCTGTTAATTTTACAACGAATTGTTCGTACAGGTTTATAGATGAAAAAGTTGGTGATATATAATATTGGGTACCCCCTCATTTTTAGTTAATTTGCTAGGTTCATTGTAACCACACTAATAGCGTGTTTGGATATCAATGCTTCTGCTCCTTCAGAAAGAGAAGTAAGGTCCAGAAATCAAAAGCAAAACAATTTTGATTTACAAAAAATAAACTTTTTTGCTTTTAGAAGTCATTGTTTTTGGGTAATGTTGAAAGAACCTAATGTTCTTTGGGTAAAAACTATGGGTTAAAAGTAATTTAGAAACAAATCGCCTCTTAGAAATAAAACCTCAGTAAGAGGCTCTTGGACTAGGAACTGCATCAGGAAAGGATTAGAACTAGTGCAGAAATTTAGTATATGGCAAGTCGGAAATGGACAAGACATTGATATCTGGAAAGATATCTGGATACCATGATTAAAATAAAATATTCAGAATCTTAATAATTCTAGTAACAACCACTTAGTTAAGGTCTCAGACTTGATTAATATAAAAACAGGTACATGGAATTCTTCATTGCTTAGTTCAACCTTTCCTGCTGATATTGCACACAAAGTTAGTCAAATTTATCTTTTTAAATATAATAATCAAAACCTTAGAAGCGAACAACTCCGTTGGACTCTAACTAAATCTGGTGAGTTTACTGTAAAATCTATGTATGAGAAACTGAATGAAAGTGGACTGGATATAGTCAGCTTATCTTTGCCAGAGTCATTCTGTAAATCTATGTGGAGGCTAAATATCTCAGAAAGAATCAAACTTTTCTGATGGAAATGCTTACAAAATGCTCTTCCTACTAATGCCAAACTTACTGGTAAAGTAAAGGAAGTCACACCTTTATGTACTATGTGTAGGAATGAAGTACAAACACCAGAACATCTTCTTTTCCATTTTCCTTATGCTAAGACAGTATGGAACTCTTCTCCTAATCCTATCACTCTAAATCTAGATACCTCAATTACGATTGTAGATCTTTGCAAAAAATGGATGACTAATCCAAGCACTGACATTTCCATTGAATTACTTCTCACTAAAATGTGGCTCATCTGGAAAGAAATGTGTGATAGAATCTTTGAGGAAAAAACTAAAAATGCTAATATTCTAGCCTTAGAAATACAAAGACATGTAGAATTTTGGTTTACGAGAAAAAGAAAAACTACCAAGTCTAAACAGGTGCAAAAGAATAAATTAAATCCTAAATGGAAGGCTCCGAATACAGATACCCTAAAGATCAATGTAGATGCATCTTGGATCTCAGAAATATTACCATCTACTTAAGTTTTTATCTTGAGAAATGATACAAGAGATTGTGAAAGAGGAAGAGCAGGACAAGCAGAAGGTTCTGACCCACAAGAGGCAGAGGCTATAGGAGTGTTGCAGGCGGCCATATGGGCTAAGGAAAGGAAGATTCAGAACTTCAGTATTGAAGGCGATTGCGAGAGTATTTTCATTTACATCCATGGAAAAAATTCAGACATCTCCCAGAGAACTAAAGCTTGTATTAATGAAGCAAATAAAATAGCTCATCTCTGCAATAATTTTTTAGGTTTCATTTTTGTTCCTAGATTAGGCAATCAAGTAGCGGATATTTTGGCAAAGTCTGTTAGGCATTTGAATTCAACTGTTGAATGGGGAACTTCTCCACCGGTTTGTAGTAGAAAACAACTTCTAGTAGATAAATCTAATATTGGGAACTCTCCTAATCCCAGATTAGATGGCTCTACTTCTTTTGTAACCTCGACTCTTTCCGAGTCTTAGTATTTTTAATGCAATATCTTCTTTACAAAAAAAAGTGTTTTCCTTGTACGCGTTTGTGCATTTGATCTCTTTTTATTAAAACAGAATCCAATTGATAAAAAAAAAAAAAAAGTCATTGTTTTTTGCTTTTAGAAACATTTTAGAATTGTGTACCTAAACTAGATATTGTTTCGGATTTACAAGATGCTATTCCCAGTATAGTAAAATGTGTATCCAAACAACATATAAGTACGGTTAAGATAATGTTCAGTTGCAGGGCCTACGGCCCATCTAGATATATATGGTTTCCCGTCTACATGTATATAAAGGATATTGTTCCATGTAACCCTATTATTCTGATAAATGGAAATCACTCTCAGTTTCTTTGCTTTCCCTACATTTCCACTGCAATACGTTATCAAGCACGAGCTCTAACCCTACGACAATGATTATTTTTTTGTGGGTTGCTATCAAATCCGTGAAGGATTGTTTTGGATCCATATTTATTTGTATATATTTTTTTCAATCAAATACACTACATTGGAATCATTGGGATCATTGGAATCATTGGAATCGTTACCGTCAAATTAACTAAGTTTTTGTTATGATCTTTGATGATTCCATGTTTTAATATAAAATTATTGTATTATATTTGTTAATAAAATATTAAAAAAATAAGGGGAAAAAGATTATTTTATCTGTGTGGCGATTGAAATATTCGGTCGGCTGGAATCCTCGGGAAAATGAGGAGAAGGAAGAGCCGACCTTGCCCGACCAAGTCCATCCCGAACTAGTCAAGCCAACCCGGTCAACCTAATCCCGGTCCAGCCGACCCCGGTCGACCCCATCCCGGTCCATCCAACCCGGTCCGTCCAGTTCTGTTCCGGGCCGGCTCCGAGTTCCATCCCATCCAGTTGTTAAGTTTCATCCTGGTTTTGGGTTGTGCGCAGTTAACTCTGTTCCGGTTTTGGCCATGTACATCGGGAACCAAAGTTTGAGGTATGTAACTGATCTGGGCTATTACATTGAATATTTGTTGGGCTTATTTATCTGGTTTTTTTAGAACATGCCTAGTTCTGTTTTTCCCTTAAGATAAGTCCATATCATATAAACGGTCAACTTAAATTATGAATGTTGATCTTGTTCATTAAGAATTTTGGTCTTAATGTTATTTTGTTCTCTTGAATATGATAGTGGCTATAGTTGAATGATGTCTTTTGTTCAATTGGTTGTACCAACTCGATTCCAACATTTGGAGTTTAGAAGTACTTGAGCACCATTATTGTGTACATGATATTTTCTCCCTAAATTTGAATGTTCCTTGGAATGTAATCCACTTGCTCGACTATTAAAGAGTCAGTAGTTTCAAAAGATACGTTGCAAATAAAATCACATGTATTCCACTTTTTGTGGAAGAACCCACAAAAAATGATATGAGTCAGAAAATTTCCATGTCTCTACTTCACCCATGATACTAACGAAGCAGTATATATTGAAGTATGACAGCAAGAGAATTACCTTTGATAATGAAGTTTCTAAAATTAAACTAAATATAGAAAAATTGAAAATGGAAAGAATCCCGAAGTAATGAGGGTTAGACGTACCGAGTCATATAAATCATGTTAAAAGGGACATATATATTATGAGACAAAGATGTACTTTTCCCCCCCAGCAGTAATGAAACCAAAGTAAGATGTAATTCTAGCTCTCACCAAAGAGTTGGGAACGAATCATCTTACTGGTATTGGTACAAGCAATGTAATGCGGGTACCATAGTAGCAACCAATTTCCATAGGAAGGTCATACTTTAGACATCAACTTTAATGACAAAAGAACTTTGCCTGGCCAATTGATTATTTAATTGAACTCGATCCAATATCTGCGCATATGGAATGAAAAGTACATCATTTTCACGAGACATAAATTCTCTAATGCACTTGAGATATATCTGGATGAAAAATATATCATCCCCCCTGAAACGTAACATATATTCACCCTAAAGTACTTGAGTTGAATCCCACTTTTTTTATGCAATAAGGCCACATCACTTATTAAATCTCTCAAGACTCAATGTCTAACTAATAGTGGTTTTTCTCCCACTAATTTAAGGAATATACACTAGTTTTGAATTAATTCTTTATAATGTGACTATGATGATCGGATCATCTAGTGAAGTACTGATCAAATTTTGTTTTCAAGATGGAAAAAAAATTAAAAGTCACAAAAGCTCCATATGTACCGAGAGCTAATCACCTTGTTAAATTCCAAAGTGACCCATGCAGGTGGATATCATATGGAAACTCACAGTAATGAGAATGTAACTGATTCCATCTTTTATATCTCTAATGCACGTGGAAGGAAACATATTTTAGAGAAACTAATGAGTCAATCTAGTGAAATGTAAATCACTATAGTGTTTGGATTGTTGAATCCATATTGACTCCAACGATAAAATGTTTGGAATTGACTCATACTGGCTTTGACATAACCATAAAGGCACTTTGGTTGTGACATGATGTTTCGGTTTTGAAAGGAATCATACGTACATCACTGTGTTTGAGTGGACGAGATAATGGGAAAAAGATTGACAGAATGCGAAGTGACGACATATCTCTCAATAAGTGTTTTCTAAAGTACTGAATGCACAATCCCCCCTTCCCATTATGCTTTTAAGTAAGAAAGCATATCACTCAATTTTACAAAGTCTTCAGTGAAAGATGATCGAGACCATCCTAAGATGCAAATGGTAAAAATTCCATATTACAAAGAAAACGAGGTGAAATTTAGAAAAATATTTATGTAGAATGTGGACCATTAAAGTGACTTATAGATCTGGTGAATGTTTTGACATTTCGGACTAGTTATAGTTCCCAAGAAATTTGTGTTTGGAAAACTAATAGCACATATTTTACATGTAAGGTCTCACCACCCCTTGTAAATGCTAGCGAGTGTACATCAAAAGGACTTTATGTTTATTGCATGTTTAATAGGATCAATGCAGAGCATCCTATACCCCATGATCTCGCAAAGGCTATCATCAAAGGTTACAGATGGTGCCTAAGGCATGGTTATGCATACAAACCTACCTTTAACTTCTTGGGGAATATGCAATATTGATGCATCTTTACTTAATTCGTTTTAGAACCCAATATTAGTCAACCTTTTATGCATACCAGTTGATAACTGGATATAAGCCTGAAATTTGTGTTCTTATGCATTTTTGGTTGCATTATATATGTGCCATTACAACTCCACATCGTACTATGACGGGTCTTCAAAACTGTTAAGTAATTATGTTGGAAATGAATTCCCAACAATTATCTGCATTTTAAAACTTTTGGTAGGAGATCTCTTACCGCTAGCTTTGCGGGCTATCACTTTAATGAGACAGTCTTCCCGTCGTTAGGGGGAGATAAGAAAAAGTATTTTCTAAGGGAACGACAGGAATTGTCGTGGTGTGTTCTTATTGTGTCTCATATTGATTCTTGTACTACATAAATGTAAATATGAAATGACAAAGAATAATCGATTTTCGGAATGTATACGGATTTCGCTAAAGTGATGAGATCACAGATACCAGCTGCAAACATATCTGCAAGGTTACAAATCCTCAAATAAGGGATATACACCATATACTAAGGTGTTGCAACTACACTTAGTGGAAATGTGTTTGAGGTCGTGGCTCCATAAAGGAAGTTGAGAGACCACTTGGTTCGATCAATCCTCACCTAGAAAGGAAGTAGGTGAGTAAGGAACAAACTTATTTATGTCGTCAGAAATCATCTCATAATATTGTCTCTAAATATGTCCATGAATCAAACTGGATGACGCTTCGAAGTTTAATGATTCCAGAGAACAATGACATCCTAAGTGGATTATGAGAATGCGCACGAGTCAATGGAAAGATCATGCGAGCAAATTGATGATTAATTTCATATGCACTTGCTTAAGGAAATAGAGAAAGATGAGATTGAACCAAGCTCCTTGTTACTTAATGTCAACGAATGGCATATTTGGTCTATACAATCCAGGAAGAACTTGGTTCTTTGACAAATATACATGTATTTGGTGTGGTAGTACTAACCAACCAAGTGTAAAACCTATTGGACATACATGATTAATTTGTCACAAAGAATAATGGGAAGAAAGTAGTATTAAAGTATAAAGACTCGCCTTGTGGCACGAGGCTTATCAAAAATCCCTCGAATTATTCTCTTGTAATGAACATTATAGTGTTCCGCTACTTAGTTAGCTTGGTAATTTCAAAAGGACTTGAAATGCAGCATATGTATGTGGTTGTTAGGTATCTCCGAAAGAATCAAGAGATAACAGATATTTACAAAAGTACTTGATAGCTTTTTGTTTCCCAAATCAAGTGACTCTAAACCACAGAGGCGTTTACAGCTAGATAGAATGATAACTTATAGATTGAAGCAATCAGGCGGATGTGGTATACCCGTTTAAGTGTATA
Source organism: Papaver somniferum (assembly GCF_003573695.1). NCBI lineage: Eukaryota > Viridiplantae > Streptophyta > Magnoliopsida > Ranunculales > Papaveraceae > Papaver > Papaver somniferum. The sequence goes on along the minus strand of NC_039363.1, from coordinate 25,079,439 downwards.
TTTGATTTGGAGGGAATAGACAAGTAATTTATTTTTCCTTGCGTATTCACAAGAAAGTTCCTGATTTGGAATTATACCTATCTATGTCGATGGTACAAACATGATGGGTACTCTTGATGCAATAAGAGACCTTAAAAGCTATTTGAAATCCGAATTTGAGATGAAAAATCTGGGGAAAGCTCGACCAAATACTGAGCTTGTGGTATATTATTCCACCAGTTTGCAAATGTCTAAAGTTGTCAGACAATTTAAAAAAGACATGCATCATGATAGCACTGCCATGATTAGTTGATGTTCAAATGTAAGTAAGTGACCATTTCATCTAAAGGAAGATGACGAAGATGTGTTGGAAGATGAAATTCCTATATCTAAATACAACAGACGCATTGTTGTACTTAGTATAATAATGTACTCGATTAAGTTTTACATCCCCAGGGAACTTGTTAGCTAGATATAGCTCAGCGCCAACGCAACATCATTGGAATGCTATAGTGAATGTAAGCATGTATGTGCTTAAAAGTACTCATTGACATAAATTTGTTTTATCCCTGCAAAGACATAAAAAGGAATGCTAATGAAAGTGCAATCCAAAAGTCGTTGACTATGAAGGAATAATAATCTCTTCTCCAACAAAAGTAATCAGGGGTGATATGGTAGACTATCTTCTAAGTCATTACCGATGTTCAGTTTCGAAACGTACATGATTAAAGGAGCTGTCTCGAACAACTCTGAAAGTTATCAGGGGGAGATGCCGACATCAGGAGAAGGATCCAAGGATATGATGTCGACATATTTTACTTCGAAATTGAAGCTGTGTACCCTTTTTCCCTTCGATCGAGAATAATCTTTCCCAAAAGGTTTCGTCACTCGACAAGGTTTTTAGCGAGACAACACACAAAAAAAACATCAAGTATGTTGAACGTTGAAGACATAAAGATCGCGTTGATATTACTCAAAAATATCTGAATTTGAGAAATGAAACACGATACTCTGTTAAGCAACGTAACTTCCAGAATCAACAACAGGTCTTATAAACATTCAATTCACCAAAGTAAAGTGTGATAAATTCCTTTTGACTGCATTAGACTTATGAAAATTGTCTGACATCAGGGGGAGCATCTAATGGTGTGTTGAACTATTTTCCTTCACCGAGGTTGCTTTTTCCCACATGGTTTTGTTACTCGGCAAGGTTTTTAACGAGACAACAATAAACACCGGGAATGTAATTTCCCAGCTAAGGCTATTGTCTTTCCCACGCGGACTTTCTGATTTAGGAGTTGTGAAGCAACTAGTCAATTTCAACGGAGCAAAGTGATCATCACCTTTACTTGCATATGTCACGTTGTACTCTTTTTCCTTCGTCAAGATTTTATCTCACTGGGTTTTCCTTGTCAAGGTTTTTACCAATTGTACCAATGTTAGGACTCCTGAGCATACGTTTTTTGGGTAGTTTGAAGAGTTTTATTCTTGGTAAGTAACATAAACAACGTGTTTTTTATCTTTTTAGAACAGTACATCTCTAGAATGTACTATTTCCTTCTATATTGTACGTTATTTGCTTGTCTTTGAAACTATTTACAAACTATACAAAAATTTTCTAAATCGAACCACGGTAGTCCTGCTTACCTTGGTCGATTTGTATCTTAGTTAGGTACCCGGCGAAAACTTACCAGAAAAAATGGGTACCCTGTGAAAACTCTATTTTTTGCATCAATTGTTAGGACCTTGTCTACGCTCAAAGAGTTACATATTTGCTTAATACTATTCATGATTTCTTAATGTGCATTTGAGTGTTTTGGCAACCAAGAAAATGCTTTTTGATGAAGGCAGCATATCTTCCAGGAATATAAAACTGAGATACGAAATAATAAAAGAGATTGTTAGCTAACAACGTTGGTATATGAGATTTATTAATTCTACCCTACTTGTACAGTAAGTCTATGTTGGTCTAGAAAGCATTAGTAATTTAGCAGAACTGAGTGTCCATACATTAGGCTTTAAAGAAAATTTAGCTATGACCATGGAACCTATATAAAGGAATACAACAGCAAGCCTATACATGAGCACCCATATATGTATTGCAACATGTTATGCAAAACCTAGCTGTTGGATACAACTTGAACCTTTAATGCACATAGCAACATCACAAAAACAAAGTCATGCGAACTAAAAGCAAAGGCTAGTTAGAAGGAAAGGGACATGAACATACTAAAAACAGAAGTGACTAAAAAATATAGTTTCATGTATTGGAACCTGAAATTAAAAAATAATGAGTTCAACTATTAGTATACTGTAATTAGAAAACATATCTATGAGGACTCCACATTGTAATGCACAGACTTCACGCTGCGACGCGACCTTTTAATAAATCACAACAAAACATCCTGGAAGACAATATTAGTTGCTTTTAAGTCAGTTTGATTTATCTTCGGGTAGCACAGTTATTCTCTTTGCAGCAGTGCACCTTGACAAAGCAACATAGAGTTGGCCGTGACAAAACACAGAGGTCTTCAAGCCAATGCCAACATGTTTCACCGATTGTCCTTGAGATTTGTTGATCGTCATTGCATACGCCAACCGGATCGGAAACTGACGTCTCAGCATATTAATGTTCAACTCCGAAATATTGGGCTGGAATGATATCCTAGGAAACATCACTACTTCTCCGATCTTACTCTTCTTTCCTGTCAGAATTTTAGCTTGTATAAGATACTTCCCGCAGTGCGTCACCAGTAACCTTGTTCCATTGCAAAGTCCGTCCGAGGGAGCCAGATTTCTCATCAGGATTATTGGACATCCAACTTTGAGTTGTAGTTTGAATAAAGGCATTCCTGGAAGGTTTAGATTTTGCAGAAATTCATTGCTTATTGGTGGTATCCTCCCACTTTCCTCGGGAGTCAACCTATCAGCTGCTAGATATGTGTGTGAATCTCCATCCAAAAAATTTAGTGCCTCCACATTAATCTCATTAACGTCATCATTTCGTGCCGTGAGAATCATTCCGTTAGTTAGTTCCTCCTCCGAAACTTGTTCGTAACACGCCTCATCCCCTCTCCAAATTTGTGTTTTTGTGAGGTAGGGATACAGCTTTGTTATTAGCTCTGTTCTGTTTTTACATACGTTCACAGCCGATGGAAGATCAACTTTGTCAACTGGTTCGGAACCGACCTGCAAAACATAATATAAGATAAGAAGTTTAATTAAATGTTTATTATGGAAAAAAAAAATTATATAGGTCACGCGTTCCATCTATATAAATCACACAGTTCATTATATGATCATAGTAATGATTTTTATCAAGTTGTGTTAATGTAAGTTCAGTAGCTTTATTACAATAAAGACAGAATTTGAAAATTATAAAACTTGTACTGTGATAGACGTGCATAACATAACAGATGATGTGGGAAGCGTTAGTGAGGTAGATATGGCTGAAGAGATAAAGATGGTAACCCAGATTCCCACCGTTGCTTTCTTGGTTGTAGAAACGGGCTCCATCAGTAACATAAAAATGCTTATTACAGAAAAATATCATGGAGATTTTTAGTAAGTTGAACGTCTAGGTTAACTGATAATGACCGTCATGTTCATTAAGGCACGTAGTCTAGTCCAGTTCACGTATGATAATATGATACCGCTCATATATCAATGAGACAGGTAGGACCATGATTATCAACTTCTAAGTGTTGCTCAGAATACAATTCTTGTGAAACCTATTTCTTCCATGTAGACAAATTAGTTGCCCAGAAACAACTTCTTTTTTGCCAGTAAAACAAACCAAATCAATATTCAGTTCATTGACATTAAGAGGGAAGATATATTGAGCCGTCAGATGTCAATTTATGACATTTGATTCTTTTAAATCCATAAGTTCCAATCAAATTATGTAAGTTTACTTTTAAATTAAGTGTAACTATAATCTATCAAAGTTACCGATTAATCGAATCTAATATGTATGCAGAGAGAGCAAAGATAATTACCTTGAGTAAGAATTCAGCATACGCTCGATTTTCTGGTTCTTGCATATCTAGACGCATATTCTTGGTGAGTGTCAAAACATTTATGTTATCCCATAAAAAGGATCCACGGACGCACGTACCCACTATTTCTGCCCTACCTCCGTTCGGTATCACTGGCAAAGTCTGCCTGAAGTCTCCTCCCATAACGACAGTCACACCTCCGAAGTCATCTTCCTTATTTTCATGAATATCCTGGAGAAACCTGTTTACTGCCTCAATACAATACCTATGCTGCATCGGCACCTCATCCCATATAATCAAAGTCGCCTGTTTTATAAATTCAGCTTCTTCCTTCTGTTTAGCTATTGAACAAACACTGGTGCCTGTTATATCTATAGGAATTCTGAATGTTGAATGTGCAGTACGTCCTCCCTCCAAAAGCAAGGAAGCTATTCCTGGTATATGTGAATAAATGCAATTTAGTAATAAAAATTAGATCAATATAAGAAATGGTTTATCAAACTAAACGATGGAAAACATAAAATAGATGTTTATAAACATAAAATATTGAGTAATGTGATATATTTACCTGAGGATGCAACAGTCAAAACAATATCCCCTTTCAAACGGCAGCTCGCAGCAATGGTATTGTAGACAAATGTTTTTCCTGTCCCTGCACTACCATTCAGAAAGAATTTAGACCCTTCTCTTCGCTCTACAGAATCTGTTATCGCTTTGAAAGCCGCAAGTTGCTCCTCATTCAAGTTAGCAATATTTTTCTCAAACTGTTTCTTATCTATATCTGCCATCATTTGCATGTGCTCGCATGTGTAACGATTTCCATATTCATCATCCCAATTAATCTTAGACTTAGGCATCGAGCAGAAATGCGCCATCTCCTTCCCTCCTTCACGCAGTAATTTATCAATCAGGTAAAGTCCATAGTCTTCGATCTCTTCATCCGTTGGTTCTAGAATGCCGTACTTTTTTTTAATAACGTGATGTAAATCATCGCAGATATTCATCTTAAATTCTTTCCATAACAATTCTGGTTCAGCTGGATTGCCATCTACCAGAATTATCTTAAAGAGTTTTCTCACCTGGCTTCCGACCTGAACAGTTGCTGCTTCCCTCAAACAATATACAAATTCAGCGTCGCTCTCTAATAACCCAAGCTCAACACATGCTTTTTTGTAGGTTGGATGTAGCACGCCATTCACAGTCCTCAGATGTTCGAACGACCGAGCGCCCGCCACAACAGTCAATAACAATCTCAAGTAAAACAATTCACCAACGCTCGGAGAGACAAAGTACATCCTAGCTATCGCAAACTGTTTCTTCCTTACTTCCCATCTATCTTTTTTCCACACAAAATGCTGCGGAAATTCTTGATACGTGTATGCAGGGGCATCGGGATTCTCATCGTTGTACTCGAAGTATGCCATCAGTTTAGATTTATAATTCTCAGCTGTCTGTGTCACTCCTTCAGTCGATGCTTCGGATTCATATACAATTCTCTGCATACCCTTAAGGTGTATTGCCAACCTTTCAACATGTGGCATTTCTCTGTGCATACGATACCCAAACAGATGCCAAACAGCTTCTGGGGGACCTATGTACCTTGCATCGATGTATATTTGTATCTCATCAGCTGATCCAACTACAAATGTTGTTTTGTCATAACCTTTATATATGTACTTGTTGATGTACTTGACCGCCCTTATCCCAGCACATACCTCGACGTTTATATGGCAGTTAAACATCCGTAGCAAATGAGGGTTGTAAGGTACAATGTCAATGTTGGTTGCCTTACGCCCACCGCGAACAACCACTTCTAACGCCGTTATTCCTGCGGCGATAAACCGGATACCCACCTCCGTCTAAGCAGGTCGTATCGTTGTAGCTCTTTGGATAATGTTTGGTGCATTTTCCTTTTTTCATGCAAGGCGATTCTTTATTCCTGTCACCACAGGGTCCGTGGACCATGCATTTTCTAACTGTATCAAACAGAACCGGGTGACTTTGCTCGTCCGTAAATTCAGCTGACGCATATCTATCTACCTGGTCAACTGTACGTATTTTCTGCGACTTTTCAAGATATATAAGTGCATGCATATGAGGCAATCCACGCTTCTGAAACTCAATGGTATACACAGCACATCCCCAAATACTTTCTTTTCAAGTATCTCGTCCATCAACGCCTTTTTTTTCATCTCAAATACTCGTGCAACTAAATCCGGACAATCAGATGCAGTCTGGTGAGGATCAAGTGCGTCTTGTATCTCTGTCCAGTTTGGATTGGCTGTCATGGTAAGAAATATATCTGGATGATGATGATAGCGCGTTATTGGCATCGAGTCCTGATAGATCTCATACATCTGCCTTGGTCCCCCGACATGCATTGGGGGTAAAACACATGGTGTACCCTCCTGATCCGGTGATATCCCATCCTTTTTCATCTTAATTATCGAACTGTAATTATCGGCATGCAACTTATCCTGATTGAACCTTATCCATCCTAAACGGTTTTGTTCGGTCGAAGCCCAAGCATCCACCACGAATTCCTGGAAAAGTTTACACCCCCTTAGGATAGTGTTGTATTCCAACACTCGAGGAAATAGATAATAACTATAAAAATCCATCAGTGATAAACTTTTATCGCCAAAATCTTTAATGCTTCCCTCCCATAGGGTTAATTCGCAGCTCCAACCCATCTCACCATAAGGAAAGAACAGTACATAATGCAGCGGTAGATAAAGAGGATGGCATTCAGTTATCCTGGTCCAATTCTGTCCCTGTTTCAAGTGTAATATGATATCGCGAGTCTTTTGAATTTCGTTCTATTTTTCAGGTACGATAACAGACACTTCCTCGACAACCGGAGCGTTGTACCTTCGCTTGTCGGATTCAGAACTAAAATGCAAAGATACCTCCACCTTTTACCAGGTTCATCTAGTATGCTATCTTGTATCTCTTTCGCCTGAACGTACTTGGGATATAGTGTATGCTTGGCTCTTAACGTATCTTGTATAATACTCAGCACTTTACGTTCTAAGTAGGGATTGTTCTGTTCTCGTATATCCAACGCTTTCTTCGGATCATATATGAATAGCTGTGCATAACTTGCCTCATTCTCCTTCGCAGGCACCAAAGAACTGCTGTAATGCCGTAGCTCTAGGGGTGTAAATTCGGGCAAGCCGGGCCGCCCGACCCAAAAACTAAGACAGGCCGGGCAGGCCAGACTTAATATTTGTGAGCCCGTAAACAAATTCAGGCCGGACAGGCCGGGTACAAGTAGATAATTTGCTACCCAAAGACCGCCCAAATCCCGCTTTTTATACGGGCAGGCCAGATCGGGCCGGACAGGCCACTATTTTGATTTTTTTGTTAAGTTTAAATTTTCAAATGAACGGTATTAAATACAATATCCTTTCCTTTCCAACATCACATATCGTAAGTAAAGTGATAGTATTATTTTATATTTAAATTACACTGACAAATTTTTAATTTTAGGCTATAATAAATAATTAATTAGAGTACAATAAACTTTCTAATAAGAAAATATATTACCATTAATGTTTTGAAAAGGTTAATTATAAGTAAAAACAATTATATATTTTATTTTTCTTGACACAAAATTGACAATTATAAAATTGTAACTTTTAAGTCTTTTTAAGAGGATATTAAATGATTAATAGCACATAGAAGCCTTTCAGGCCGGGTATCAGGCCGGGTATCATAATTAATCGCAAAGCCCGAGACCGCCCAATAAATTAATCCAGGTCAGGCCGGGTAGCCCGCAACGGGCCATAACAGGCTTTGGGCAATTTCAGGTACAGGCGGGCTTGGGCGGGTACGGGCAGGCTGAGTTTTTTCGGGTAATATTTACACCCCTACGTAGCTCTCCATGTATTGAAAAAATTTCAGGACCACCTCCCTTTTTAGCTCTATTGTCATACTGGCATACAAGACTCGTAAAGGCGTTTGCTGAATTATATTTCCTTATATTTTTCCTAAACAACTTCGAACTACTGTCATCCCCTTCGAACAATTTCCTAAGAGGTTCATGAGGCTCACGAAGATCCGGCAATCTAACTTGTCCATTACGGCAGCATCTCATGAAAACAGGATTTATCAAAGAAGAATCGCTCTTTCGCTCGTCGATCCAGTGAAAAGCCCCACAACACTTGCACTGAATATCCATCTTCCCAAGATAATGCAGGCCGAACTCATCCAACCTTGTGCGTCTTTTTGTAGTTTTTCTAACAGAGGCAGATAACACCGGAGTCCCATTCAGAAGTTCATTATCCTCTGATGCATAGTAGTCACTGTAATCGTCGGACGACGTATCCGGAGGCGGAATAGACCTATTCAAAATAATAGCCCCATCAAAAACAGTTACTGTATTCAATGTTTTAAAAGTTAATTCAAATTATGAAATTAATTTAATAATTAGTATAATTACATATCATCGTCGTTTTCATGAGAGTTCTTTTTGAATCCACGTGCATATTCACAACTTCATCTTCCATACCCACCTGCAATAAGAAATAAATCGTTTTAACCAATAACTACGATTAAAATTGCACATACAAAAATATAAACTAAGCTAATTCATGAAATCGCAACAACGTCTTAGATAACAAATCTTCAGCTATGTCGTTCATTTACCTGATCCCCACACGCAGCATCACTACCCATATACCGTACACGATATGACGGTTCATCACCCTCATATTGACCACCGAATGGATCCTCCACAACTTTTCTCATCCTAGTATGCTTCTTAAGCAGTTACAACAATAATTCACAACAATGAAAGCTATGTATATATATTGAAATAAAACAAAAATAATTCAGAATTTTTCGAGCATCTATTCAGTACTGTGATAGGACATAAAGGTGTAAGGGCGCAGATTCTTCTTGAGATAGGAGAGGGCATGGTGTTTGTGAAACTTATAAGCAGCATAAAAAAAGATTGTGTTGTGAGCATGTTTTAATATTATGTTGCAGGGCTTTGGAATAACAAAAACATCAAAATTATCAAGTTATCTTGCATGTATGTGCAAAGTAAGCTGAATCTAAACTGTGATCCAAGTTCTATGCAATTTCTACATATCCCAGTATAATTTTCCAGAATGTGGTTATCTGTCTTATGATTTTTGGGTTCAGGGTTCACTAAGTTCTATGTATGTATCCAAACAGGAGAAGCAATTTTCTTCAGTTTCTCTTTTCCTACTCGATTTCTAGCAAAGGCAATCAGTTAGACGAAATTCTTATATGCAAATTTACATATTTAATTATCAACCAACTTAAGCTATTTATACAAAAAAAAATCAAAAAAAAAAAAAAAAAATTGAAATGGAATACTTCCAGCAACGCCTATATAAACTTTTAACAAAGTTGCTAAGCTTAATTCCTTATTTTCTAAAACCAAGAAATCTGAGCATCATGTAATGGTTTGAAGGCTCATAAAAATCATGGATTTCATATAACAGTGACACAGATATATAGTTAGAAAAAAATCTAATCATATAAAAGTGAAATAACTAATTTGCAAAATATATCGATTCTGAGAAAATTATGTGAAAACTCATCATTTTACTATGTTTCGGTTTATTTCCACCAATAGAAACACCATATTGTTGTCCCGTCACAACTTGTTTCTTGATTTGTCCACGTCTCAAAAGTATATTATACTTTTCCTTCTCGGTCGGAGAAGCATACTGCAATTTTATTTTATTTTTCAAAAAGAATGATCAAACAGAAAAGGCGATGTAGAAAAAAGAAAGTAATTATTAAAAACTCACCTTTGTTTCTGGCTGCACACGCACGCTTGGCTTGGGAACCAAATTCAATTTTCGAACTGTGTCAGCATCGGCCATTCTCCTCATATCTGCTGCCTCCTTCTCTTTCTCTGCCAACTCCTTCTCTCTCCGTGCCTTTTGGGCTGCAGATCGTGTCTGAATGTTGAATTTGAAAAATACACAATGAATAACGTGTGTTCATAACACATTTTACATTTGAATCAACACATATAAGATTCTTACCGAGGATACTTGTTTAGTGCTTTTAACTTTCTGCACTTGTTCCTTTTTGGATGCTCGGTCGGCCTTTCTCTTTTCATTATATGTCTTATATTTCCTAGCCTAAATTTCAGAAAAATAAGTAAATTAAAAACCGAAACTAAATACCTAAGCCTGCACTAACAAAAATATTAATCCATACCTTTGATCCACCGAGTATATATTGTGTGCAAGGTTGTTCACTAAATACCTGGAAAACGAAAAAATATACTTGCGTAAGTGTATACGCATATACACAAAATCCTTGCACAATAAATAACCACATAAACTGGAACTACATTGACAATTTCATTGTTCACCTGATTTTGTCTCTGCCTCTCCTCCAGTACACGCTGTCTATATTCTTTATTGTCTAGTACATTATCATCGCTCTGCGTTTGCTGATGCATTAATTGTCCTCCACCCCGAGCCTCCCCTCCCAAATTAACTTCTCCCCCACATACAGCCAATCCCTGAAATATTAAAATATGATATAGCACAACCATTGCTCACAATGTAACCATTGACCATTGCTTTGGACAGAACTGTAAACATTCTCATAATATTTACAGTAAATAAATAGCGTACGAACCTGAGCATGTAATGAACTATTGATATGCTCACACTCCTGTTGTTATATTTCTTGCCCAGATCCTTTACTGCAAATATTTAATAATTCTTTACGATTTTTTTCACGTCGTTGTTCATTCTCGTTGAAATGACGCTGGCACTTACCCTCCACTCTCCGAAGCTGAAAAGACACACGTTAATTTTTAAAAATGTGTCAGATTATTGTATGTATAAGTTGTCTACTGAACTTACTATAGCAAGGAAGCATATTATTTCCTTACTAAACTTTTAATTAAAGGAAACAGAGTCTACCTTGTCATTACATAGACACATTCTATTCTGTGTTACACCGATACGCCTAAAAAAAAATTCAGCCGTATCGATACGTATTTACACGGATACGCGTACTAATACTCCCAATACTTCAAGATACAACTCAGTTAGAAACCTTTGACTAAATATTAGATCTCAATATCTTAATATTAGAAAATTAGGTATTTTACTAGATTCTATGAGAAGTTTTAACTATAGTGACAAAATATTAGTTCCAAATCTGTCCACTGATCTTGCTCTAGACTTTCTTCCTTTTTATCCTGACTTTTTCTCTCCAGTGAGGTTAATCATACATGCATGTATTTTGTTAAGTTTCTATCTTATATATATAATATATATATGTTAAACTACTGATATGCCGAATCGCCGTATTTTAGTTTTTCAAGTTGGTGTATCATAGTAGCGTATTGGTATCTTGTATCCGATACCGTATCCGTATCGTTGCAACACAGATTCTATTGGATTATCTAAACTATATAATTTGGCTGGTAAATATGTGTTAACAATAGGTGGTGCATAGTATACTAACCTGTATCTTACGAACATTACTTTTATGGACCACAAAGAGCGAGAAAAATGTACACGAACCAACAACCAATGGAAAATCAATAAGCATCTCATAGTGATTATGTTTATGTCATTCCCTATGTGCACCAAAAAAAAATAAAAAATCAGGTTTACATTTTCAACTTTTACCTTTCGCAGAGTAATTTTTTATTTATTTTATTGGTGTCTGCAATTTGAGATGCTAAAACTTGTTGGAAGTATCCTATTTAAATTCTTGCAACTGAACTTCTACATATCTGCAGTTGATTCCTAATCCTAATGCTTGCAAATTTTTACCTAATTCACCATAATTTCACAAAGTAATTATTAAAAATAACATATATTATGACCGAAAAACGAACTCCTGAGGATACATAATTTTTGTAGTTTGAAAAGTTTATTCCTGGAAAGTAACATAAACTACGTGTTTTTCTCTTTATAGAACATCTAGAATGTTATATTGCGTAGAAGCAGTCCTGATAGATTAGATTAACCCCAGATTCAAGCTCTCTGTCTGCCAGTAGCTTGTACGATACTCTGTTTTTCAACTACGATCTACTTGCACTGAATTGTAAGGTTAGATGCATGATAAATAATGAAACATCACCTTTTTCCTTTCATCTATGAACTGATTTCCAGGCATTACATTCAACTATACAAAAAAAAACAATGTATTATAAATCATCAAACACGTTAATGTATATAAAAAACAAAAATTTGACTATAATAATATTTCTTCTCACCTGCTGTCGTGCTAACTGTTCTTTTAAAACACGCTCATTGTATTCCTGTTGTTCTCTTTCCCGCCTAATATCCTCCTGCGCTCTAGCCTGCAATGAGTAAGTTTAAAAACAATTAACAGTAGTTTCATTACGAATCAAATCTCCATAGACTCCATTGAATATTAAAGTCAACCATTCTATTCTATCTATCTTTATAAACTACCTGTCGTGCAATTTCAAGTTGTTGTTCAAACTTCAACCTTGCTTCACGCTCCACCTGTTCCTGTTTTTCACTTTTACTCTGCCTGTTCTTCTCCCACCTTAACCTCGCAGCAACAGACCTAGCCTGCAATATGCATAAGATGTAAATTACTCAAATTTATTGTTATGGCAAACAATGTAAACAATCATACTTGAAAACAACGTACATTAATGGATTGTTGTCCATCGTCGCCAGCTTATGATGATGTTGTCTTTTGCCTCTTTGAAGAACTGATACACAAATCTATTCATTAAATGTACTGATCAATTAAAACATTCTAGAATCCAATTCTAGATAATCAAAATCTAACCTCATGGTGTTTCAAATAAAATCAATAATGTATGTAAACTTTTACTAATCCAGATACTCTGAATTGATATTCACATAGTTTTCATGAAGTTCCAAGATGTATATATAGAGGAATTATATGGGTAAACTGTTAGGATTAGGAAAGCCTATTAAGCTAGGAAATCTAGAGTTTAAACTGTTTTTGATTTCCTGATAAGGAAAGTGTTTAACCAAGCCATCTGTGGGAGTTGAACCCAGAACAAACATGGGTGAAACCCATGTGCTCTGCCGTTTGAGCTAAGACAGCAAACATCATATCACTTTCCTAATGTAAGCTGAAAACACACTTTAGCCTGTTTGCTCAAAAGATTGAATTAAACAGTGAGATAAACCCTACCTAAAGAATGAAAACACAAACCCAACTTGATGTAACCATGGAGAACTTTCAGTGGTCTGAACCAAAAAGCTTACCCCATTGCCAATGAAAAATGATTGAAACAGGTTCATGCCAGAAATTTAAACGCCAAACTGTAGGTTCCTGCTGACCCGAAAATCTAACTCTCAACATCTTAAACTTAGTGGAACTATCAAGTTTATCAATGATGTAAGTATTTAATAAGACAGACCTCACACAGCCGTCGTTTACCATCAGAGTACTTGCTGGCTATATCACTCAGGATTGCTTTATGGTTTAGTATAGACAAACTTTTAGTAAATAAATTACTGTAACTTGAAAATCGATAAGGTAACCGAGGATCATTTCAAAAGGAATTTTGACCAAGTAATAGCAGGCTAGGTTCACATAAGCTATGACACTTTGCCATCCAGCACCAACAGCAACCCCTGCAAGTGAGTTTCAAAGTATCGAATCAATAAAAATTGGGCGTTAAGTTAAGATTTCAATCCTAATTATCATAATTGGTAACCGTATTACATTAGTTTAGATCGAATTCAGACCTAAGAAACCCCTGCAGAGATAACAATTATAGGGTTTTAGCATGTTTCTTCTTTTTCTTCTGATTCAACTTTGCCCAAAATTTCTGATTCAATTCACAAAAACCCTAACTTAAGATTTAAATTTCAAAGAGAAGCTAAAATTGAACCCTATAGAATTCTCTATTCTTCAATTAAGAACAAACCCATCACTAATTACTCAGTTTATAATTCAATTCAAGAGTCAATTGACAAATCCTAATTTATGTATTATGATTTACCTTCGCATGAGTTTTAGTCAACCAAAACAATCAGCACAACCATCATCATCCCTTTCTTAAGCTTTATCCGTATCCCTCGATCTCAAAACTGCTCCCGATTCCTTCAAATTTCGCTTCAAAGACCTGGCGAAGAGATTACAGTTGAACCAAAAAAATGGCAGGGATTAAAAATGGCAGTGAGTAAACAATCCAAAGATGGACGAAATTTTCCAAGTTCAACTGATAATCCAAAAACAAATTCAGCTAACATTGTGAACATCGGTCTACACTTGAATGCAGATAATGATGCACATCACTCAAAAAGCTAAGATAGATCGGTTTCATGTGAACAGAGCAAATTCCAATGCCAACATAAACAAATTCCGGTCCCTAAAGGTAAAAAATAATTACATTTTATACATCTCAAGTTAATTACCACCCCAATGACATAATGTAAACAGAAGCGACAATATAATTTAGTACCGAGAAAGTCAAAAACTCACCATACAGAAATCATTGTTTGTACAATGCAGGCAACACAACCCCTACCCCAAGGTGACACCATGCGAATACCCAAACCCTTAGTCTACTGGACTTTGAGCCACGATTTGCAATACACATACATTGTCAAATCTGCACCCATCAAAAATATGTCAGTCTTCATTCTTTAGTCCTCATCTTTCATGATCAACTGAACATCAAAATAACCCATCAAGAAGAGCTTTCTCCTTAGATTTATGAATCAAGTGCACTTTTCATAGTCAAAATAAGAACATGGTCTGGCATCCATTAAGAAATTGTAACCATTACTTATGTAATGGATACTAAATTATAATGAGTAGGAAGCTCGGTATGAATATAGATAGCCTAAAAGTACTAAACCAAGACAGAACTACTGCCCATTAAAAATACATTCACTAAAAGCACTAAATCACTTACAGCTTGCGCAAGCTATTAATGCAGACAGAGTTTGTAGAACTTACATTTTCTTTAAGGAAGAGCAAAGATGCATCTCAGCTCCAATAATTCTAAGCAGAACCACAACTGCCAATTTCAATTCAGCATCAAAATTAAAGTTGTTAGAACACCAAAATTAAAGTGAATACCTACCCAACCTTCAGTTCCATATCCACTTCAAATTCTACCTCTAACTAAACAGACATTTTGTGTCTTTCAACTGGTGGTATTGTTTTTACGATTAGTTACTTCAAATTGATCTCCCTGCAACGAATTCGCATCCAAAGCAAGCCCCCCATATCTATTTCTTGCTCCGAATTGATTTTCCTACAAAGAATTCGATCCCAAAACAAACCCATTGTCATCATCAAGATCATTAGGATTGATAACAAAAATAAAAATTACAGATTTAGAAATTCTAGGGTTTCCACATGTTTACCTTGTTCTTCCTTTCCTCTGCATCGTCTTCGTGATTAAACTCTGCCCCCTAAATTTCTCCTCGTCTGAATACCCAATCTTTTATAATTCCGAAAAAAATATAATGCTTTTGTAAAAAAACCTAAAACCAAAATTTGATTTCCTCCGCAACGATTAAATAGAAATTATCCAGAAAACCCACGATCTAATTGATAGTAAATTGGAGAACCTACAAAATTGAAGACTTCGGATCGAAATTTGAGAGCTGGCTTTACCCTAGAAACCAAAATCTGATGAAACCCACTGTTTCTCACAGCACAAATCAAATCTGATGAAACACCCATTGTAATAAAAATTAAACAATTCAACCAAACAGGAAAGCAAGGATCCAGGGTTTGTGTGAAGAGGGGAAACAGAATCGATCAGTGAATCAATCAAAAAATCTTTTGAGAGCTGATGGGAGCGTGTAACATAAATCTTTTTTCATTTTCATATGAACAGAAAACCAACGAAGCAACAGAATTGGGATGCCTAGTTATTGACGGGAGGGTGCAACAGAATCAACGGCCCCGAATCACTCCCTAGGATCTGGACAGACCCGAATTACTCTCGCCCACAATATATCCTGGCCACATGATCTAATCTCAACGGCCACGAATTACTCCACCCGCCGTTTTTTTTCCAGGCCACAGGATCTCGAATCCAACGGTGGTCTTTATCCATGACATAACCACCATATTTCCTTAATGGAGAGACTAGGTATCACGCCGGAGGCCGGCGCTCAACCTCTTGTTGATTTTTGAAAAATTGTTATAACCTCTTATCGATTTTTCATGTTCCGTCGAGGTTTAACTTTTTTAGATTTTTGTTTATTGTTTGGTCGGTCGATCAGTATATTCCCATAGAATTTTAGTCTGTTTATAATAGTCGGGAGCATATTTAGTCAGTCGGGTCATAACAGAACGTGGCCTAATATTTATTTGGTTGTGTCATATTGTAGTGTGTTAGTTAGTCGGGTCACTGTAGCGTGTTTAATTAGTTGGATCATAGTAGCCGGAGGGGCCGGGTCATACGGCCCCGGCGGTCGAGAAAATTTAAAGGAAGATGTAGTCGACACGTTTAAATTAGTGTGTTAGTTGGTCCTGTCTATAATAGTCGGGAGAATATTTAGTTAGTCGGGTCATTGTAGCGTGTTTAATTAGTTGGATCATAGTAGCCGGAGGGGCCAGGTCCTACGACCCCGACGGTCGATAAAATTTAAAGGAAGATGTAGTCACCACGTTTAAATTAGTGTGTTAGTTGGTCCTGTCTATAATAATCACAAACATATTTAGTTAGTTGGGTCATAGTTGAACGGTCCCAATATTTTGTTGGTCGCGTCATATTATAGTGTGTTAGTTAGGTGGAGCACTTTAGTGTGTTTAATTAGTTAGTTCATAGTAGTCGGAGGGGCCTGGTCCTACGGTCCCGGCGGTCGAGAAAATTTAAAGTTAGATGTAGTGGTCACGTTTAAATTAGTGTGTTAGTTGGTCATGTCTATAATAATGGGAACATATTTGGTTAGTCGGGTCATAGTTGAACGGTCCCAATATTTTGTTGGTCGTGTCATATTATAGTGTGTTAGGTAGTCGGGTCATTGTAGCGTGTTTAATTAATTGGATCATAGTAGCCTGAGGGGCCGGGTCCTACGGCCCTGGCGGTCGAGAAAATTTAAGGCAGATGTAATGACCAGATTTAAATTAGTGTGTTAGTTGGTCCTGTCTTTAATAATCGGGAGCATATTTAGTTAGTCGGGTCATAGTAGAACGGTCACAATATTTATTGGTCGTGTCATATTATAGAGTGTTAGTTAGTCGCGGCACCGTAACGTGTTTAATTAGTTGGATCATAGTAGCCGGAGGGGCCCGGGTCCTACGCCCCCGACGATCGAGAAAATTTAAAGGCAAATGTAGTGCCCACATATAAAATTAGTGTGTTAGTTGGTCCTGTCTATGATAGTCGAGGGCATATTTAGTTAGCCGGATCATAGTTGAACGGTCCCAATATTTTGTTGGTCGTGTCATATTATAGTATGTTAGTTAGTCGGGTCAGTGTAGCGTGTTTAACTAGTTGGATCATAGTCGCTGGAGGGGCCGGATCCTACGATCCCGGCGGTCGAGAAACTTAAAGGCAGATGTAGTGGCCACATTTAAATTAGTGTGTTAGCTGGTCATGTCTATAATAATCGGGAGCATATTTAGTTAGTGGGGTCATAGTTGAACGGTCCCAATACTTTGTTGGTTGTGTCATATTATAGTGTGTTAGTTTGTCGGGTCACTGTAGCGTATTTAATTAGTTGGATCATAGTCGCCGGAGGTGCCGGGTCCTACGGCCCCGGCGGTCGAGAAAATTTAAAGGAAAATGTAGTGCCACATTCAAATTAATGTGCTAGTTGGTCCTATCTATAATAGTCAGGAGCATATTTAGCTAGTCGTGTCATTGCAGAACGTTCCCAATATTTAGTTGGTCGTGTCATAATATAGTGTGTTAGATAGTCGGGTCACTGTAGCGTGTTTAATTAGTTGGATCATAGTAGTCGGAGGGGCCGGGTCCTACGACCCCGACGGTCGAGAAAATTTAAGGAAGATATAGTGCTCATATTTAAATTATCGTGTTAGTTGGTCCTATCCATAATAGTCAGGAGGATATTTAGTTAGTCGGGTCACAGTAAAACTGTCCCAGTATCTATCTGGTCGTGTCATATTATAGTGTGATAGTTAGTCGTGTCACTGTAGCGTGTTTAATTAGTTGGATCATAGTAGCCGGAGGGGCCGAGTCCTACGGCCCATCGGTCGAGAAAATTTAAGGCAGATAGAGTGCATGCTTTAAATTAGGGTGTCAGTTGGTCCTGTCTATAATAGTCAGGAGCATATTTAGTTAGTCGGGTCATTACAGAACGGTCCCAATATTTAGTTGGTCATATCATAATTTAGTGTGTCAGTTTGTCGGGTCACTGAAGCGTATCTAATTAGTTGGATCATAATCGCCGGAGGGGGCCAGGTCCTACGGCCTAAGACCCGGCGGTGGAGAAAATTTAAAGGAAGATGTAGTGCCCACATTTAAATTAGTGTGTTAGTTGGTTCCAGTCATAATAGTCGGGAGCATATTTAGTTAGTCAGGTCATAATAGAACGATCCTAATTTTTAGTTGGTCATGTCATATTATACCATGCTAGCATAACTAAATAATAGTACAAATATTAGGGTGTCAGTTGGTCGTGTCTATAATAGTCGGGAGCATATTTAGTTAGTCGGATCATAGCAGAATGGTCCCAATATTTAGTTGGTTGTGTCATATTATAGTGTGGTGGTTAGTCGGGACACTGTAGCGTGTTTAATTAGTTGGATCATAATAGCCGGAGGGGGCTGGATCCTACGGCCCCGACAGTCGAGAGATTTAGAGGTAGATATAGTTCCCACATTTAAGTTAGTGCATTAGTTGATCCTTTCTATAATAGTCGAGAGCATATTTAGTTATTTGGGTCACGGTAGCGTGTTTAATTAGTTGGATCAGAATAGCCGGATCATATTTGGTCAACCGGTCAATATATATGCATAAAATTTAATCATTTGGTATTGAATGAGGCGATTAATTTGACCCGACCCGTAAAACATCAAGACCGCAGGTACCGATTAAATTTTATAAAAGATTGTATTGTTCATTGAATTTTATACACCAAAAAGTTTGTACCAACTCTATATTGTTCCATGAGACTGTATACAATTAATTAAACTGTTGCGCATCGTACATTCCATGAGCCATAAACTAGGGCTGTCAATGGGTACCCATTACCCGGACCCGGAACCGGACCCGCTATATTTGGGTCCGGTTCCGGGTCCTAAAGTTGGACCCATTAGCTACTTAGGACCCGAATTACCCGATTCCGGTTCCGGGTCCTAAAGCGGGTAATTACCCGATTGGACCCGAATTTAAACGGGTCCAAACGGGTAATACCCGTTGGGTACCCGCGGGTATCGGGTACCCATTTATTCATTCTTTTATTCATGTTTTTAGCAAAATTACAAGTATTTTTGCTAGTTTTAGCTTTGATATTTTACTCATTTAAATTTTTTCTCTTACATTTAACCTTTATTTAGTACATTAATAAGAAATAATAATAAACTTTTATAAAAATTACTTAAATTCAAGCCAAAAAGAGAAATATATTAAGTTTTTGAGGTTTTTTTAATAGTTTTATTAAGACCCAATGGGTACCCGGAACCGACGGGTATCCGGGTATTTAAACGGGTCCGGTTCTGGGTCCACAAATTTAGGAACCGGACCCGGAACCGTTAGGAACCGGACCCGACCACTATAAGTAGGGTCCGGGTCCGGGTCTAGTGATACCCGGGAGGATCCGGACCCGTTGACACCCCTACCATAAACCTAGTAGAATATTATAAATAAAAAAAGTGTATACGGAAAGTATCATCAATGTTATTAAAAAGGACCCCAATACTTAGGATTCACAACTGCCTGGCAGAATCAAGTCTTTCTGTCGTATCAAGTTTCAGCCATTAAAAAAAACGCCAATTTCAATAATTTACTTCAAAACGTAAACACCATGTCCAAACAGGTGAGCATCCATCAAGAGCACGACGAAATGGTAAAAGGCATTTGGAGAACGGCCAACAGATGAACGGTCATCCGGAGAATGGGGAATAAATGAGCGAGTATAAGCTGAACAGAAAACGGATGAGCATCCAGCTGGGGATCGATGAACGTTTGAACTACCAGCAGGGGAACGGGCACAACAAACAGGTGAGCGACGAATTGGCGAACAAACACTGGTGATCGAGCAGTATATCACTCATGGTCAGGGCTCCAATCCTTATTGCCCGATGGTCCCTTATCTGTCATAAACTTGACTGTTTTCCACTCCATTATCCGGACTCGGTCTACTTCTTCGATGCACTGGACTTCTACTTCTAGATCAAATATATTCCCTTCCTCTTCTAAGAATATCATCCCTACCACCTTGCTAGCTTTCATACTGAGGTCACATTCAACAGAGACACCCTGCCAACATCTTACTATAATAAACCACAAATGAACAAATCAACTATCCAGTAGCGAGATATATAGAACCAACTCACCTAAGAATTATAACATGCGATACCTTACCATAGGGCTCAAAATGCTTTTCAATGTCACAGGCTCAATTGAAACAAACGAAAAAGTCCCACAATCCAATCCTACGAAGCAGACCCAAGAAATTTAGCTGAGATAAACATACACATTACAAAGAAAACACACAATTTCATACTTTAAACCAATGAAGAAAACAAATGATCCTTCTCAAGTATTAAGTTCAGCAGAGAATAGCTTCCTAGATGGGAAGTACATGTTCCACCGTTAAACAAAGGATTTCCCAAAGCAATACTTTAAAATAATGAAAAACATGATTAGATGTTAATCAGAACGAAGAACAGAGCTTAACAGTTCTAAATAAATATAGTATAAAATTAGAAGATAGCCAATTAGCACTTCTGAATCACAAATTTACAATCCGAAAAGACATGAACTTGAAATCCAAAACCTTAAAGTAACGAAGGACGGAAATTATAATCACCATAAACATAGACCTCAAGCCCACGATTTTCAGTTATGAATTCTGACACTCCTTCCAGTTAGGCCTCTTTGTAACTTGCACATTTGTCAAGCTTCTCTGAATCAACATGAATGAGGGAATTAGATGACATACATGGTATTCTGAATCAACAATATATTTCCAATCTGATTGTTGAGTTCGTGGCATTCTAAGAATGTGAAACCTGCTTATTATTAAAAAAAAAAAAAAAAAAAAAAAAAAATGGAAAAGGAAAAGCTTTTTGGGAAAGAGAAAAGCAAACACAATATCCCGGATAATTCGATGCTCAGACACCATAGTAGCCGAAGTATCTTTCTATATCCTATATTTAGAATTGTTACCTTCTTCTTCTCTGTGTGATTCTCTTATGTCATCGGTTAGCATGCAACAGATTTAGATATTGAAATTTCCTCTTCTCTATCAATAAACTTCCCACACCTATTATTATCCTTGACTAAGGCATTGATACTATCCTGAGTTCTTACTATGTAAATTTACTTTAAATGTTTTTAGCAGCATTGGTCTGACTGTCAATTATGTTTAGAATGAACAGGTTCATTTCAGTGGAGCTTTGGGGATATCACCGCGAACAGATTTAAGTTTATTGCAAAAGGTTCTGCTATTATGAGTTTTAATACATTAAACTTGCGGTGGAAATCATTTGCCTTTAGATAATTTCGTCTGAGATAGCACACACTAAGACTCGGGTCGTTCAGGTGTCAATTGTCTACATGTAGTGGCACAAAGGAAAAGAAAAGCATAAAGAGAGAGATCTACTGATTTAGGAGATTGAGTTACCGTGTCATATAGAATCATACTGATGATGTTTTTTTATCACTCCCACGTCAGTCCCGTTAAAGATATTCCCAACACAACTACTGTAGCAGAGTTCGTCTTTTAAAAATTCACATGGATTGCAGCTCCCCTAAGATCTGATTGCGGTCGATAAGTTCTCATATCCTGTAACCCCAAAAAAACACTTTTCCTTGCCTTCAAAGCTCAAATAACTACCTAAAGGCTAAAACCCCAGCGAGAAACCAAACCAAGATAAAAACCCATACTTCATGAACTACCAAACAGTGAATTTGCCATAATAAGAAAACAGTAGTAAAGTAGAAAATAGTAGTAACCTTACCGTGGTTCTAAGCTGAGATTAGATTCATTATGTACATTCTGCAATCAGAACAACCAAACATCAGATAAAGAAAAAATATCAAGACGAAATCAAACTCGAATGAGAGTGAAGAGGAAAATTCAACAGAAAACGGAAAGAAAGAGGCCAAAACAATGAAATCTGCAATCAAAATCAAATCAACAAACCAAATAATGAATAAGAAATGATTGAAACAGGTGCAGACCACAATCTGCAACTCCAGTCCCAACTGGAACCTACTTATCAATATAATGTGCATAAGTCCAAATTCCAAAAACATAATCATAGTTTGGAGTCCTTACATTTTTTTCAATGAAGAGCAAAGCTGCAGCTCAGGACCAACAATCCTCAGCAGAACCACAACTGCCTATTTCAAATCACCATTCCTGAATTTAACATAAGCAAGCAGAACCCATCACTCAATGATACCTATATGTTATAATCCACCAGAATCAAGACATCAACTGCAGCTGTAATTATTCACCCAACAACATCTCCACCAAAAAGCTTGAACTGAAAATTCTAGGCATTCATCTAAATCAACAAAACCCAGAAACCAGTCCTTGCTTCAGTTCACCAACTCATCAAAACCCAATTCTTATATTTCAACACAAACCATGAATATCAACTCCAATCTATTCTCGATTGAAACCATGAACTATGAGCATCAGTTGCAAGCTCATCACATGTAGATGTGAGTTATATTGTGCACCCATTCAATCATATCGATATCAGTAGCATAATGTCCTGAAAAACTTAAAGTTTGATAGCTTGTCACGACTGCCACATAAAAAACATGATTGTACCTTACTTGAAGTTGAAGATAGCCGAGCAACATCATAATATTAGTTTTCCTAGATTGATTTGGTTAGCGTTAATACATCTAACATGATATGTTTTTCGATGCAAACAAACACAGTTGTATGAAAGCTAACCAAGTTCAGCTAGGAGCAGCAGTTTGCGTCAACACCAGTCAGCAAAAAAATGGAATTTCACTTTTGGTCCAATAAATGGATCGTGTCTTTTATCCTACATATTGATTTTTCTATATCCAGAGACACACACGGTTTCCAATTAGAATATTCACGCACCTCATGTTATACACCATCCATAGCATTGATCTCGCCGTGCACCTGAATTTGAAAGAAAAATATCTTTAAAAATAAATAAGTACTTTGAAGTAATAATCTAAATAAAAATAACAAAAAAAAGCATTACTATTGCGCAACTACATGTGTGAACACTCCGCAGCAAAATTCTGGTGTGGTTATAAGCACCCAAGACTATAAAATTGCATGTCTTTCCTTTAGTTAGAAAAGATTGCTCTGGACATGTTTCAACAACTCTATGTCGTATCTACGCGTTTAAACAAAGATAATTATTTAATCCATACAATAAACCTGTTACTATTCCACAATTCTCAAACCACAATAATTGTTTGATACACAAACAGGGATTTCCAATCCTGAAAAAGTTGCACAGAATGACTAACGTACCAGCTCTCTTTCTGCACAGATTTTTTGGTGGCGTCCATTGCAAGTCAGATTAAAACATCCCTTGCTCTCAACCAACCCAACGTTTATTTCCTTTCACATGGACGTCTTTCCTTGTTGTTATGTAAAAAACATCGAACATATTACAATATGTACATCATTAAGTTCTTAAAGCATGTGAGACGATATGAATTACTCTGTTATGCGGGTCTCTTAACATATTGGTCGCATCAAATACTGATCTCTCGCGTCCTGTGTGATTCAAGGAGATCAATGATTAGGATGGAAACATTCTTAGAGTAAAACACAATGAAGATACCTCACCTTGCACCAATTATAGCAGTGAGATCATCTCCCGTTCAAATAATAGTGGCAGTAAAATCAAACTCCGTCAGCAAACAAAGTCATCAATGAACTCCGTTATGAGTTTTCTCTATCAGCCACCAGTTACCGTCATCAATACCTCACACCAAAGTCAAGCAGCAAACAATTATTCTTCACTGAACTCTCGGCATAAAACAGCCCCACAGACTCATTTAATCCATTCGACCACAGAATCGTCAATAGCCATCACAGGCACATTCTCCATCATACCAATTGAATTGAATTTAAGCACAGCTCTTACCTATATCCAGTGCTTCATTGAATTGAATTTAATCAAAACTAATAAGATTTAAGGCAACTGGAGGAGGCATTGACATTGGTACACTTGAAAGTGTTTTTCCGGCAGCAGCATTCTTTTCTATCTGCAAGATGACAATTAGGACAATAATACTCTTTGAAATGCCAGAAAACAAAGATAACCACAAAAAAATTATGCATACCTCAGCTAACCCTTCTTCTATGTATGTTCGGAATGCACTGCTCGCATTCTGAAGTTGGGAAATTATATCAAAACCTGGCATGGTCTCAAAAAGTGAGAATTAAGCTACAAAATTCCAATGATCAAAAAGATAAAAAAAAAGCTTAAGCCGACAGCCTGCCAGTGATGACCCAGTGTAACTCCTGTAGTGTACGATGGGGTATAGTTGAGTAATTCGGTATAATCCTACAAACCAGTAGTGCATGTCTGCTTGTCTCCAATATTCTTAAATATTGCGGCAAGTTCATATCAATTAACGTCAAATAACAAAAATTATCAGTAACATAGAAGAAAGTTATATCAAAAACAAATTAATCACGAAGAAGATATAGAATTAACAAAACCTTAAGCTGTGCATCAAAAGAATTTGTAGCAGGTGACAGACTATTGTTCATAGAATTACCCACAGAATTTTGGCCAACAGAACTGACGTTTTGTTAACATCCTGTCTACAGCAAGAGTCTGGTAGAGTAACAATACTTTGAGGTAAACACCCTAGTTCAAGTATAGCTCTTATAGTAAACAATAATAGAATTGTCGATTAAGGTCAATCTAAGCAAGAACGATGGGTTGGGGTTCCATGTCGATTGCAACCATAGAAAGATGACTTTTAAATTTTTGATATTAATCTTATATATTTTTTCTATCGCTACAATTAACCACAGATGATTAAACCTTACTTTGGTTGTGCAACCGAGGTTTGACCAGTGGTGTCGGGGCCGAAACACCAGATCTTCCTTGCAAGATGATCTTTCTAGGACAGTCTCACGGAATGAAACAGCAGGGTCAGACTTCACAATTCGCGCACCTCCCATGAAATCGTCCTCATGCAAGTTCTGCAAACAGATTTCAAGATGGAGTTCTCCAGCACCTGCAACAATGTGCTCGCCCGAGTCCTCAACTGTACAAACCACCATAAGATCAGAGTTTGACAGACGCTTAAGCCCTTCCACCAGCTTGGGAAGGTCATAGGCAACCTTATACTGCACAGCAACATGGACGAAGGGAGAGATGGAAACTTCATCGCTCTGATAGGATAATCATCACCTTCCTTTTCGTTTGTGAAGGTTGCATTCTTGGTGATAAATTACACTACAACTCATACCAACCAAAAACCTGTAAACACCAACTAACAAACCCATAATCAAAATAAAAAATCAACCCAAAAAATAAATAACGAATAAACTAAAAGCAAAGAACCAAAGAATATAATTTTTGGGTTTATATATGTATACCTTTTTCAGTTCTTCTTTTATTCCTCTTCATCATCATCTTCTTTCTGATTCTACTTAGCGTCCTACAAATTAAATCCCCTGATAAAATATCAATAAACTGTAGTCAGGGATCAACGAAGCCCAAGATTACAAATCTCAGAGATTTACATGATATATATATTGCATTAGGATGGTTTTAGCAATTACCTGCTTTTCATCTTATTCATTGGCCGCTCTTAGAGGTTCTGGTACACATCAGCTAATGGATTGTAGGTTTGCATACAGTCAATGATAAATACCTGGCAAGCTGTATGAATTTAGCTCCGGATTAAGCTAAATCACTTAAAAAAGAAACTGTAGCAAAACTTGACAGAAGTAATGAGACTTCATATACATTTTTTTCGGCCTGTTTATACTTCTCTTTCAGTCAGTATAATCGACCCAGCTGAATGACCTAATTCTCTACCCTAGTGACCCCTTAACACTTGCTTCAAGCTACTCAAGAATGCGCAAACATCAAAGAGATCGAATTTCTTATTAGAATTTCTTTTTAATTTTTGGTTTTATATAGGATTATGCTGTTAGAGAAGAAGGTGAGGAGAAACCGAACAACAACAAATCAAAAACAAAAGAGCCTAGGGTTAGAATTCTTAACCAATTTTAATAATAATAATATTTCAAAAAAAACCTCCATTAAAGTTGAGTTCAGAAAAAAAAACCTCCATTAAAGTTGACTACAATAATATTTCTTCTCACCTGCTTTAGAACACGCTCATTGTATTCCTGCTGTTCTCTTTCCCGCCTAATATTCTCCTGTGCTCTAGCCTGCAATGAGTAAGTTTAAAAACAATTAACAGTAGTTTCATTACGAATCAAATCTCCATTGAATATTAAAGCCAACCATTCTATTCTATCTATCTTTATAAACTACCTGTCGTGCAATTTCAAGTTGTTGTTCAAACTTCAACCTTGCTTCACGCTCCACATGTTCCTGTTTTTTCACTTTTACTCTGTCTGTTCTTCTCCCACCTTAACCTCGCAGCAACAGACCTAGCCTGCAACATGCATAAGATTAAATTACTCAAATTTATCGTTATGGCAAACAATGTAAACAATCATATTTCAAAACAACATACATTAATGGATTGTTGTCCATCGTCGCCAGCTTGTGATGATGTTGTCTTTTTCCTATTCAGCTAGGAAATCTAGAGTTTAAACTTTTTTTGATTTCCTGATAAGGAAAGTCTTTAACCAAGCCATCTGTGGGAGTTGAACCCACAACAAACATGGGTGAAACCCATGTGCTCTGCCGTTTGAGCTAAGACAGCAAATATCATATCACTTTCCTAATGTAAGCTGAAAACACACTTTAGCCTGTTTGCTCAAAAGTTGAATTAAACAGTGAGATAAACCCAACCTAAAGAATGAAAACATAAACCCAACTTGATGTAACCATGGAGAACTTACAGTGGTCGGAACCAAAAAGCTTACCCCATTGCCAATGAAAAATGATTGAAACAGGTTCATGCCAGAAATCTAAACGCCCAGTTCCAATAATTCCGAAAACATGATCAGAGTTTGTAGAACTTACATTTTCTTTAAGGAAGAGCAAAGATGCGTCTCAGCTCCAATAATTCTAAGCAGAACCACAACTGCCAATTTCAATTCAGCATCACTGAATCACTCCATCACACCAAACACCAATAATTCTAACTCATCACTCCATGACATCAACTCATTAAAACCCAATTTTTATATAAACTCCACCAATTTATTGTCGATCGAAATCCTAAATAAAACCATAACAACAAACACCAATCGCATGACACTAACATTTACTTCTAAATCTTCTAAGCAACAGCTTCCTGCAACAAATTCAAGTAAAACCCCTCCCAAATCTCAAATTTCTTCCTTAATCTTCTACTGATTAACGGCACTTCAACTGAATTGAATCCAACCCAAAAATCCCGAATTACAGCAGATTTTTATATAAACTCCATCAATTTAACAATTTTTATGGCACTTTTCCTTAAATTTCGTCACTATCATCTCAAATCGAACCCATTTAAACCCAACATTAACCCATTATACTGATTATAATGGCACTTCAACTGATTTTAAAATCCCCAATTTCAGCACAGCTCCAGAAACCCCCAATTACTGTTTCTCAGTGTATGAGATATGAAATATATTAGAAAAAAAAAAAAAAAAAATCTGACGGTCACGAATTACTCTCCAAATCCAGCGGTGGTCTGCTCTACGAATTAAAACAAACTATCGAATGACATACCTGTCAACGCACTCTTAAGAAGGTTCTTGTATCCATTATTCCCCTTTAAAAAATCTGCATTTTAAAAAAATGAGCATGTTAAGCGAGTATCAAAAAACGCCTCAAAAACTCCTGCAACAAATATTAAAGCATGAATGGTTGTCCCTGTATATTTTTGGTTCTACCGGCAAGACCGCCCTAAATTTTTCGCAAACTTAGCTTTACAAAAATAACTTGAAATTTGAACTCTGAACTTTCAATTTATCCATTTTAGATGAACTTGAAAGATGAAATCTTTAATGAAACACAATTATCAAATCACTTAATTTGAAACAATTTGGTATTTTGAAAATCCTTATAAATTCACACTGGCAGTTGACTGTATATCACTTAGACTCTTACTGTTGAAATTAGTTCCTTTAGATGTAGTTTTTGAAGTTCAATGATTCAATGATCACCACCAAAGGCAACAAGACTTGGCCGACGATTTACCTGAATAAAGAATATTAGTGAATTAATTCCACATCAAATTGGGCTTCTTCTGGACCTTCTACATTCGGCATGAAAGGAGATTCTGTTATGTAGTGATTGCTAACATATATCGTTGCCTTCTTGTCAAGCGCCATTGTTCAAATACCCTGATGCACAAATCATGACCTTTAGGTACCTACAATAAGCATAATGCACAAATACAATCAAATTGGTTTGGATTAGTTAGGTTTGTAATTTTGTTCTTCTGTGTCCAAATATTCAATTCTGTCAGCTCCAACTCAGATTCAAATCCCATTAAAGATTCACACACAGCATCAACATCTACTTACATGTATCTGCTCAGCCATCACCAACAGTTGCAATCCCAAATTCAGTCCATGCAAGTCTCAGAGCACACACACCAGAATCCATTGCCCCATTGCTGTAGCTTCTCTGGTGGCAATACCAACAACATCTTTGCAACTACCCATTGCAACTACCCATTGGATAAGTAATTCTGAAATCGAAATTCAATTGAAATTGATAGACTCATATCATCATCCAAGAACTCTCAAACCCCCATCTCCAATTAACCCATTCTCATTCTTGCCGATTTAGACTCATTCTCAGCTGCTCTTCCCAAAACCAAACCCTAGATTACCGCAAAACCAAACCCTAGATTACAATAGAAATCCTGAGATTAAACCCTAATAAAATCATCAAAATCTTGAGTTACAGTCTCAAGATCGAAAGCAAAGAGGATAGGAAAAAATCAAATTCATACCTGGTTAAGAGTTATCGTTTGTGTACCTGTTGAGATCGAAAGAGAACAGGGCTGAATTCAATTTACCTGTTGATTCGAAAGAGAACCCTAGATTCTGAATTCAATTTACCTGTTGCAAATACCCATTGCAACTACCCATTGTATAAGTAATTCTGAAATCGAAATTCAATTGAAATTGATAGGGAATAAAATAGAGAAATATTTGAACCTGGAATATTTTTTCAGTTCTTTTTCTTTTCTTTTTTTTATTCGCCTGATGGAAATCCTAAGATCACGAACCCACGATGAGAAATAGAATCCACGGACCCGAATCACTCTAACCAAGGCCCAGAACAACTCCCGATAGAAAAAATACAAAATCTGACGGTCACGAATTACTCTCCAAATCCAACGGTTTCCATCGAAAGCATTTAAAGTTTTAGCCTACCGAATTATGTGTCATTTGTGGGAATCGAACCTACAACTGCATGGTTGAGAACCATGTGCTCTGTTATTTGAGCTAAGACAACAAATATCATTTCCTAACAAGTGGGAGACTAGGAGTTAATATAGTGACAATTAATTGCAATTGATTTATAAGAATAAAAGGAAATATAATAGAGAATTTACCTTTAGCTTACTTGTAAAAGTGAAAACAGTCATCTTCCGTAACAAAGTCATGAGCAGCTTTCCACCTTTGGCAAAGTTGAGAGTAGAGCTCCTGAAAGTCATGAGCGAATGTTAACAATATGGACCCAGTCTTTTCCAAAAAGTAAGTAGCAGCAAAAAGAAAAGAAAAGAAAAGAAGCAAAATATGGATTCATTTATATTATGTTCCTTTTCTAAACCTGTCAAAATATGGAAATGTAGAACTCCTCCAAGGCATTTCTCGACAAATAATTAATGAAATGACATAATTACCAATTGATCAAAAGTTGAAATGAAAAAAGTGAAAGAAGCTTGATATGGAACGACTTAAATCTGACGATTTAATTATCTTAATGACATCACAAAATACTCAGTGGGATTCCAAGCTATAAGTTTGTGAGATGTGGATGCCAGCTAAGAATTCTCAATGTCTCTTTAAAAAGAGAGAAAGATGGTGGGCTACGACGTCGCCGCAACGCTGTCAATTTTAAACTACATACTTTCTACTGGTTCATTGCCGAGAAAATAAAGATTGTCTTCATCTCCTCGTCCTTGGATGACAATCATCATTATTTGCATAGACGACGCCATGACAATTTAATGACTGGAAAATACTAATGGCAATTGAAGATATGAAAGCATGTGCTACAATTACCAGGATTCTAGGCAATGATAACTTCTCATAAGCTCTACAATTAGTTGGACGATTCTTTGGTTAACTATCCACATTTCAATTACCAGGATTCTAGGCAATGATAACTTCTCATAAGCTCTACAATTAGTTGGACAATTCTTTGGTTAACTACCCACATTTTTGACCTTGCTGACCATCTCTAGCAATCAAATGGTGCAACTCAGAAAATTTATCAAAAATAAAGACCCATTATAAAAATCAATGTAAAACCAAAATCCTATTTAAGAAATCATTTGATAATCTAAACCTAAATTGAAAAACGAAAAAACAATGTTAAAGAGAGCAGAGTTAAACCAACTTAAATCATTTGGTTATGTTTGCTGACCTCATCATCCTCTCATTTGCTCAAGTAGCTCAAGTAGTAGAGTAGTACTTTGCATTCATGGCTTGAAGTTAAACCACTTTCTTCCTCGGCAATTTTCATAATCAACCTAATTAACCAAAAAAAAAAAACTCAATGCCTGGAACATAACCAAGAACACAGTTTAAAGCCGGTAAATTTGATAACGCAGTTAACCCGAACATCATATGCATTTAAACAAACTGGACCTTCACATAAGAAGAATCATCAAGAAAGTAATTGAACCTGCATGGAGAAGCTGAATGTGATGCTCTACGACAGGATGAAAACCAAAGCAAGCTGCAACAGAGCTACACCTAACAAAAAAAAACAATATATTAGACAGTTCAATGAATAAATGCAACAAAGCTAAGCCTGGGTTCAAATGAGGGAAGGAGCAGATAACATATTTACGGATTCATAGGCATCAGCCATTAGCATAGTAATACACAGATTTGCACTATCCTTTTCAGTTTCTTTCAAGCAATTTGACCTTCAAAAACCATGTTAAGAATATTGAATATAGATTTTTGGTGCCCGAGAGTTATTGGACATTCTTAGACTGTAATTATACTCTTTGCAGGTCATTATCTACAAAGAAAATTATCGTTCCATCTTTTGTACATCTGCAATCAAGATTGATATGCATTTTAAATGTACTCCTATACTGCAGTGTGTATCACAGATCCAGTACTGACATTAGAAGCATGTAAGGTTTCCACCTTCTCAATGATTCATAGGCATAAAGGGATAGCAAACATAGAACTCACCTTTAGCTTAGTTATAACCCATAAGCAGTCATCTTCATAAACAAAGTCATGAGCAGCCTTTCCCTTTTGACAAAGAAGAGTGCAGGTCTCCTGAAAGTTTATTAACCCACATTAAGGGACCTGTAGCCAAGCAAATGTCAACTGTAAGGTCCTTTGACTTAACCAAATAAGTCGTAACATCTTAGCAAAACTAAAGGAAATAATAATTATATGTTCACAATACTGTCAAGCAAAACAAAAGAAAATAATAGAATTATATACGAAGTCTCAGAATCTCAGTAGACACCTGCATTCTAAAACATACCTGCTAGAAGAATATGCATTTACTATCATCTTCAGAGCACATAGTAAAATAAAACTCGTTCTCACCTTCTTCCATTGAGCTACCTAAGTAGTTACTTCTCGGAACTTTTTTCATTATATATCACTAATTACTCAGTTTATAATTCAATTCAAGAGTCAATTGACAAATCCTAATTTATGTATTCTGATTTACCTTCCCATGAGTTTTAGTCAACCAAAACAATCAGCACAACCATCATCATCCCTTTCTTAAGCTTTACCCGTATCCCTCGATCTCAAAACTGCTCCCGATTCCTTCAAATTTCGCTTCAAAGACCTGGCGAAGAGATTACAGTTGAACCAAAAAAATCAGTGTTTTCTACTTATATGCATTTCGCAGTAACAAATCAATTGATAGTTAATAACGAATCAATTGTGTGTCACTTCCTTCCCGGGCATCAATCAATCAAAAACGTCAACCAATATTTCTATATACATCTTCTTCATCACCAACAAAGATAATTCAGGATCCTAATTAAGAATTTATCATATCCATAATGAAATCAGGGATTAAAATTTCT
Source organism: Papaver somniferum (assembly GCF_003573695.1). Lineage (NCBI taxonomy): Eukaryota > Viridiplantae > Streptophyta > Magnoliopsida > Ranunculales > Papaveraceae > Papaver > Papaver somniferum. The sequence goes on along the minus strand of NC_039363.1, from coordinate 25,046,961 downwards.
ACAAAATAAATTAGGGTTCTTTTTGAAACTAACCTCAAAAAGGAAAATCCGTGAAATCATCAGGGATTCTTCAACGACCTATTTGATGATGTTGAAAACAAAATCAGGATTTCCATTCAATTTATTAAATTAAAAAAACCCAAATTCAATGAATAATTAAGCAACTGTGAGATAGAGATCAAAATAAGGTTAACGATCTTGGAATTACAGCAGCAGTATCATCCCTAACCAATAGCTTTGCTTCAATGGCAGAAATTCCTCAGAGAAAGTTCATTAACACCCAACAATAGGACCGGAATTTGAAGAGAGAACCTAGAAGAGGGTTTGGTTTCAGAAGAGAATGCAGAAGAATGAAAGAGGTGGCGAACACAGAAGAATTACCTGTGAGATTATAATCGAATCAAAAAATCAGCGATCTCTCCCATGAAACCACGCGAATAAAGAAGAAGAAGGAGTAGTTGCGTACAGGGTTTATGAGAAAGAAAGAGAATAAGGAGAGGGATCGACGCGAATAAAGAAACCCAGTTATATGAGGCAACCCAATGAACGCACGGAAACAGAATCGGACGGCTCCGAATTACCCTCGCCCATCTGTGCGGTCACGAATTACTCTTCCCGCCGTTTTTTTCCAGGCCACGGGATCTCGAATCCTACGGTGGTCTTTATCCACGACATAACCACCATATTTCCTTAATGGTGAGACTAGGTATCACGGCGGGCGCTCAACCTCTTATCGATTTTTTTTCAAATCGAATAAGGAGGTTTATTTAAGTTTTGTTTATTGTTCATTTAGTTGGTCAGTCGATCAGTACCTTCTCATGCAATTTGAGTATGTGGTCATAACAGAACGACTCCAATATTTAATTGGTCAGTGTCATATTATATTGTGTTAGTTAGTCGGGTCAAGTAGAGTGTTTAATTAGTTGGATCATAGTAGCAGGAAAGCCGGGACCTACGGCCCCGGCGGTGGAGAAAATTTAAAAGCAGATATATTGCGCAAATATTTAGTTGATCGTACCATATTACAGTGTGTTAGTTAGTCGGGTCACAGTAGAGTGTTTAATTAGTTGGATCATCGTAGCCGGAAAGCCGGGACCTACAACTCTCCGGCGGTGGGGAAAATTTAAAAGTAGATATACTACGCAAATATTTAGTTGGTCGTACCATATTATAGTGTATTAGTTAGTCAGCTCACAGTAGAGTGTTTAATTAGTTGGATCATAGTAGTCGGAAAGCCGGGACCTACGTCCCCGACGGTCGAGAAAATTTAAAAGCATATATGGTGCCCAAATATTTAATTGGTCGTGTCATATTATAGTGTGTTAGTTAGTCGGCTCACAGTAGAGTGTTTAATTTGTTGGATCATAGTAGCCGGAAAGTCGGGACCTACGGCCCCAGCGATGGAGAAAATTTAAAAGCAGATATACTACCCAAATATTTAGTTGGTCGTATCATATTATAGTGTGTTAGTTAGTCGGCTCACAGTAGAGTGTTAAATTAGTTAGATCATAATAGCGGGAAAGGTCCCGGCGGTCGAGAAAATTTAAAAACAGATATGGTGTCCAAATATTTAGTTGGTCATGTCATATTATAGTGTGTTAGTTAGTCGGCTCACAGTAGAGTGTTTAATTAGTTGGATCATAGTAGCCGGGAAAGCCGGGACCTTACGGCCCCGCCAGTGGAGAAAGTGTAAAACAGATATAGTGCCCAAATATTTAGGTAGTCATATCATATTATATTTTTGTTTATTGTTCATTTATTTGGTCGGTCGATCAGTATCTTCTCATGCAATTTTAATATGTGGTCATAACAAAACGGTTCCAATATTTAATTGGTTAGCGTCATATTATAGTGTGTTAGTTAGTCGACTCACAGTAGAGTGTTTAATTAGTTGGATCAGAGTAGCCGTAAGCCGGGACCTACGGCCCCGGCGGTGGAGAAAATTATAGTGCCAAAATATTTAATTGGTTGTGTCATATTATATTGTGTTAGTTAGTCGGCTCACAGTAGAGTGTTTAATTAGTTGGATCATAATAGCCGGAAAGTCGGGACCTACGGCCCCGGCGGTGGAGAAAATTTAGAAGAAGATATAGTGCCCAAATATTTAGTTGGTCGTGTCATATTATAGTGTGTTAGTTAGTCGGCTCATAGTAGAGTGTTTAATTAGTTGGATCATAGTAGCCGGAAATCCGGGGACCTACGGCCCCGGCGATGGAGAAAACTTAAAAGAATATATAGTGCCAAATATTTAGCTGGTCGTGTCATATTATATTGTGTTCATTAGTCGGCTCACAATAGAGTGTTTAATTAGTTGGATCATAGTAACCGGAAAGCCGGGACCTATGGCCCCGGCGGTGGAGAAAATTTAGAAGCAGATTTAGTGCCCAAATATTTAGTTGGTCGAATCATATTATAGTGTGTTAGTTAGTCGTTTCCCAATAGAGTGTTTAATTAGTTGGATCATAGTAGCCGGAATGCCGGGACATACGGCTCCGGCGGTCGAGAAAATTTAGAAGCAGATACAGTGCCCAAATATTTAGTTGGTCGAGTCATATTATAGTGCGTTAGTTAGTCGGCTCACAATAGAGTGTTTAATTAGTTGGATCATACTAGCCGGAAAGCTGGGACCTACGGCCCCGGCGGTCGAGAAAATTTAAAAGCAGATATGGTCCTAAATATTTAGTTGGTCATGTCATATTATAGTGTGTTAGTTAGTCGGCTCACAGTAGAGTGTTTAATTAGTTGGATCATAATAGCTGGAAAGTCGGGACATACGGCCCCGACAGTGGAGAAATTTTAAAAGAAGATATATTGCCCAAATATTTAGTTGTCCATGTCATATTATATTGTGGTCATTAAGTCGGCTCACAATAAAGTGTTTAATTAGTTGGATCATAGTAGCCGGAAAGCCGGGACCTACGCCCCCGGTGGTGGAAAAATTTACAGGTAAATGTTGTGCCCACATCAAATTAATGTGTTACTTCATCCTGTGCGTAATAGTCGAGAGCATATTTAGTTATCCAGGTCATAACAGAACGGTCCCAATATTTAGTTGGTCGTGTCATATTATAGTGTGTTAGTTAATCGGGCCACAGTAGGTGTTTAATTAGTTGGATCACACACAACCAACATATTTGCAAGTGTTGCCAGAAACATCGGACATGAATTTATTATAAGTGTTTACCTTAAAATTTTAGTATTGAATGCCACTATTAAACCAACTGAACATGAAGAGAACCTGTAACCCACATGACAATTCCGCTCCCACTAAACTTGGAGATATTACAAACATTACCATTACCTCCCTTTTTCTTTGTCAATATATACCACACCAACATTCCTCTGTGGATTCTTCACAAATCTTAATGTTATGTTTCTCTCCATCGTAATGCAAAATAGAAACCTTATACGGTGAAATAAAAATCAACCAAAATTATATCTTTTCTGCAACCAAAGAAGAAGACAACTTCTTTATAGGCAATATAGATTCTCGTTCAATGTTGCGAGGATCTACAACAACTTACATACGAAGTACCCAGATAACAAACTAAACAATGAGTATCTCAACCAAAACAGAAACAACACTTTTAACTATTCATAGGACTTTAACTATTCGTATGACACGGTTGAATAACGAATTGGACCTAACGTGAATCAAACACGTACCCTTCTGACATGAAGTCATATGCGCTACCATTGCGCCACAGGTCCTTGATTTAGTTTGTGTACAAAATTGTAGTAGCTACAACATTATCATGGTAGTTCTTACCATAAATCCCCACTACCATCGGCTTCAATTCCTACTACAGACGTTCTGTGTGAACATATACATGTTCTCCAGGTATGTGGGCTTCCTGGACAATCTACATGCAATAAAGCTTAACGATGAGATATAATTGAACATAAGCTATAATCAGAAACGACAAATAACAGTCTTATCATTAGGAAGATGGAAGTTAAAACTGTATAAAAACTGATAAAATATTAGGGGAAGATAAGCCATACCCTGAATTAGTTATTCAAATGTGTTGTTGCTTGTCTGAAGTATATTTCTTCTGATGTTAGGGTTACCTTTGGTTGCTGTTTGTTCAGCCCTGAAGTTGAGCACATCAAAACCCATACATGTAAGCTTACAATTTAAAAATTCACATGGAATCAAGAACCCTTACATGTTAGTGTTACCTTTAGTTTTTGTTTGTTGAGCCTTGAAGTTAAGTGCATCCATGATAGACACATTTTTGTGTCCGATTTGTCTCGATTCTATATATTGTTAGGGATCATCTTTGTACTTATTATGGTGTTTTATTTATTTGTAGGTATTTTTGCCAATAAACATTTATGGAAAAATTGGCTCGAAAAGTTGTCGGAAAGCACCCAGAGGACATTTGTTATTCGGACTCTCACTTTGGATAAGGGGTAACCTAATTACTAAGGAGCATACCATTTACAGGCAGCTGCTAATCGCACTCTTACCCTGGATAAGGGGGTAACCATCTTCAACATTTCAAAAACCAAGTTTTGGCGGGAAATATCTTGGCAGTTTCTGGCAGATTTAGGGTTCCTGATTTGGAGGAATTTGAGGTCGATTAAACCTCTGATTTTCATAGGATATACTCCTTATGGGTCTAGGAATCTGATATGGGTGTTGAAATCGATTAGACTGGGCTCAATCGACGAATTTTTATCACAACAGAAAATATGGAAAGTCACGTGTGTGACCTGTTTTAGGTAACTTTAGAGAGACTAAAGTGTTGTAAACCTTCCCAAAGATTTGTATCTATCTAAGGAAGAGTTTAGAATAAAAAGGAAAGCTCAGAAACGCGTAGAAATTCTAAAACAAGAAATTGCCGCAACTTTGCCGTGAAGAGAAGGAAAGAGATTTTGGAAGATTTGGGAGAGATTTAATCAGTATTTTTGATATAAATAGATTGTTTGGGTCATATAGAAGGGGTTTCGAGAGTTTGGGGACCTGAGGAGAGCCAGAGAAGAAGAAATCAGAGTTTTATCAAACTATGTTTCTGCTGCTGCTGTTGAAGAGGAAGAACACGAAGAACATTGACGCACAAGCAACTGTCGCAGAAAACTGTCGTTGTTCAACAGCATAAGATAAGTAACGTTTATATTAAACAATAATCATTGTTCCTCTTTATACCAGAGATCTGTAACACTTTTACGCTGTTGCAAATCAGCTGTTTTGCACCTTTCACTCTTTTAATCAACTTTTGAGCAACAAACATGTATTTTGAGGAGCTAAATCCCATTGTTGAGGCGATAGAGGAAGCTATTTTTCCAACAAAAAATGGTATATTCTTATTTATTTATTTATCGCAATTACTTTTATGATTGTTTTGCCTTGAGTGAAAATTGTTTGAATGATTCTTGTTAAGCAATTGTTATTTCTTTTGATAGAGCATGCTTGGACCTAGGTTTTTGATGTTCTATGCTTCGGATTTACACTTGTTATTTTGAGAATCTACTTGTTGCAATAGTTTAGAATCAAATTGAACGAAAAAATTGCATGAATATAAATATTGGATTAAATCACTTTGAATTTGGAAAATAGTGGAATCTTAGCCTTAGTGTTCTTTTAATATTGATATCAACTTTGATTGAGTTTGTTATAATTTTTAGTGAGTTTTCTATTTTAATATTAGAATTTAAGTCTAATTAATATCCTTCACAAGTCTGAGAATCGAACCACTTTTACCACTATCTACAAATCACATCAATTTTTGGCGCCGCCGACGCAGACTTGTTTTTAGGGTTTTAGATTTATTTTATTTTATTATTTTTGTCCTTTTTATGTTTTTGGGTATTTATCTTGTGTCTACAGGTTCTGGATCATAAAGAAAATTGAGCCAAAGAGTTTGGTGATTTCATAAAGACTTGGAGATAAAGATTAAAGCAAAAAAGAACAGCAAAGAAGACAATTTTAGTTTAGGGTTTGTTTATTTTCTTTTAGAAAAAAAAAACTGTATTAGGGTTTATTATTTTTGGACTTTTGGACTTTGGGACATTTTTTTTACCCTACGGAAGGGTAATTTAAATATAAACTGTTTGCAGAGAAGGAGGACAATTACGATATTGTCTCTGCACCTTGGGTTCGTATACTAGATATCGGAGTCATTGTCCCGAGTCGACTACAACCGATTCATTCCCCGTCTGGAACGAGAGGTAAAGTTCTAAACACTCGCGAATCCCCTGTCAGCGAGTTACTGGACTCCTTCGTATGCATATATGTTGAGGACTGAATACGGACATTTATTTTTCTAGTAAAGGGCAAGGCCTGGCCATACAAGATAAGGGTTCGGATTTCATCACCGTTCTCTTCTTACCCGCTTTAGGAACACGTAACCTACGCGAACCTAAGCCTAAAATTTTGACTAGAAAGAGACCGATAGGGTAACGAGCTTAACAGGAAGGTCATTCGAAAAATATTGGTTACTCTTTTAAGCATACTTCGAAGTTCTTGACGGTTTCTGTAAGTTGAATGCGTGACTGCGCCGCCTTGTAATACCGGTGAAGCCTTGGGTATCAAAGCTCCACCGAGCTTCCCTCGCCTCTATTCAACTTACTTTAACTCAGATTGATTCCAGAGGGGTTTGCTTAAATTGTAACGAATTCCCGTTCGAAGGATTAGAAGCTGGTTTAGAAACAATCTAAGTGGAGACATCATGCTTTTTGTTTGCTAGAAATCAATAGGTTTGATTTGGTTGAGTCGGCCTTGATCTGTGTTTGCTTACCATTCCAATTTAGAAAATTTTATTGTATGCCTGAACGTAAAAGAGACGCACTAGGTAGATTTGTTAAAGAGAAACCTAGTAGTTCGAAGCGTCTCGATTACCTTAATCTAGAAAGTTCGACTTTTGAAGAGTCTATTTTTGAACGTCCTTTGACTGAGGAGAGAATCCATGTTGCTCCGGTAGCGCCAGAAATGGCAACTTTGAAAGCTTTGTTGAATCCAACTAGGACTACTCGTCCTTCGTGTATTAAGTTAGTTGAAACGGATGCACCCTATGAACTGAAACCTGAGACCTTACAGATGCTCCCAATATTTTTAGGGAAAGAAAATGAAAACCCTTATTACCATGTTAGGGATTTTGAGGAAATTTGTAGTACTCTAAGAATTAGAGGCTTAGATGATGATGCTTTGAAACTTAGGTTATTCCCATTTTCCCTGAAAGATAAGGCCAAGTCGTGGCTGTATAGTTTGGACTCCGAGTCAATTGAGACATATGAACAACTTACATCTGTCTTTTTCAATAAGTTTTTCCCTAGGCACAAAACATCGTCTATTAGGACGCAAATATGCACATTTTCACAACAAGAGGGAGAATCTTTATATAGGTATTTGGAAAGGTTCAATGATTTATTATCCCAGTGTCCTCATCATGGTTTAGAAAAGGTTAGGCTAGTTCAGATCCTTTATGAGGGTTTAGATTATTCCACAACGACCATGGTTGAGTCTCTATGCACTGGTGGATTTGAAAACCAAACTGTTGATGCGGCGATGGAATTTTTTAATGAAATCACCGGAAAAAACCCAGCAATGGGAAAATAGTAGCGCACCCCAGAAAACAATTCTTTTAAGTAGAGGAAACGTTAATAGGGTAGAAGGAGGCTATGAATCAGATGCCAAAATTGCTGCTGTGGCAAAAAGGTTAGAAGCCTTAGAAGTGGGCCAGACTAGTGGTAGAGTGGAGCCTTTTTGGGAAGGCTAGAATATTGAAGAGCAAGCCAATGCTCTTTATAATAACACTATATTTGATAACCGTCAAAAGACTGACCCGTATTCAGAAACCTATAATCCTGGTTGGAGAAACCATCCGAACCTTTCAATGGTCTAAGGCCAAAGTCAAGGTCAGTTTAGTAATTCTAATGCTCCCCCAGGTTTTGGCTATACTAAGAATCCTTCAGGACTAGCTCGGTTTCAGAATCAGTCATATAAGAAAATCCTAAGTTTAGAGGAATCTCTCGCCTTGTTAACTCAGCAAACTGCAAAATTTCAGTTATCCGTAGAACAGAGTCTACAAGCTAGTAATAGGATAGGACAAGAAAATAGTCAGGTTATTTCCGAGTTAAAAACCCAGGTTGGTCTGATAAGTGATTCTTTGAGAGAAAAAGGTAAGTTTCCTAGTCAAACACAACCCAACCCTATAGGAGTTCATGAATTAGGTACAAAACCATCGAATCAATTGAATGCTGTTAGAACCCTTAGAAGTGGTAGAGTTGTAGACAATAAGGTAACCATGCCCGATAGTGAACATACTATAGTTCACCCCTCAGGATCTCACCTCTCAGGACCAGTAGCTGAAGAGACTGATAAAGTTTCTGATATGTGAATTCGGTTCCTGAAGGTCTGATTGTATGCCTCCCCCATTTCCTCAACTATTACCAACAATCGAAGTTTAATGACATAGTGGAGTTTTTAAGCAAGTACCATAAACCTTCCTTTAATAGATGCAATTAGGCAAATTCCTGTTTATGCCAAGTTCCTTAAGGATATGTGTACGGGAAAGAAAAACTTAGCGTCCATAAGAAGCCTTTTTAGCTAGTCACGTAAGTTCAATCATTCAGAACACCACAACTCCAAAGTACAAAGACCCAGGTTCTCCTACCATTGCTTGCACAATAGGTAACTTCCGGGTAGAAAAAGCTTTACTTGACTTAGGAGCCAGTGTGAACTTACTGCCATTCCATGTATACTTACAGCTAGGACTTGGTGAAATGAAACCTACTCAGATGACACTGCAGTTAGCTGATAGGTCTGTTAAAATCCCTCGAGGTGTTATCGAGGATGTTCTTATTGAGGTCGACAAGTTTATTTATCCAGTGGATTTCGTGGTCCTAGATACCCAACCTGTCCCTGACCCAGAGAACCAGATACCTGTGATTTTAGGTCGCCCATTTTTAGCTACGTCTAATGCGATCATTAACTGTCGAAATGGTGTGATGAGTTTATCTTTTGGTAATATGACTACGGAGATGAACATTTTTAATGTCAGTAAGCAACCTCATGAGCTAGATGACACATGTGTTGAAGGGGTGAACATGATAAAAGCCTTAGTTCAGGAGTCATTACCAAACATTTTGTCTGAAGACCCATTAGAAAGTTGTCTATCCCATTTTGGTTTAGATTTTGATGACGATAACACTATTAAACAGGTGAATGCTCTATTATATTCTACCCCTGTGTTAGACACTGATAGATGGAAAGCTAGTTTCGAACCGTTACCAGTTTCTGAGACTACCCTAATTCCTTCTTTAGAAGAGCCCCCAAAGTTGGACCTTAAACCACTACCCGATAATCTAAAGTATGTGTTTTTAGGCCCATCTGAGACTTTACCTGTGATTATAGCTTCTTATTTGGATAGTGATCAGGAAAGTAGGCTAGTAAATGTACTTCAAGACAATAAGGAAGCTTTAGGGTGGACTATAGCAGACATTAAGGGTATAAGTCCTACTGTGTGTATGCATCAGATTCATTTAGAGGAAGACTCCAAACCTTCTAGGGAGATGCAACGTCGACTGAACCCTAACATGAAAGAGGTAGTTCGAAAAGAGCTGCTTAAGTTGTTAGATGCGAGTATTATTTACCCAATTTCAGACAGTAAGTGGGTCAGCCCTGTTCAGGTTGTCCCCAAGAAATCAGGTATCACTGTATTTCAAAATTATAATAATGAATTAATCCCAACCCGAGTGACCACGGGATGGCGTGTGTGTATTGACTATAGGAAATTGAACAAGGTCACAAGGAAGGATCACTTTCCCCTTCCTTTTATCGACCAAATGCTAGAGCGATTAGCTGGACCTATTGCTTCTTAGATGGCTACTCCGGTTATAATCAGATCGTTATTGCCCCAAAAGACCAAGAGAAAACCACTTTTACCTGTCCCTTTGGTACATTTGCGTATAGACGTATGCCTTTCGGGCTTTGTAATGCCCCTGCGACTTTTCAGCGTTGCATGATGAGCATATCTTCTGACATGGTAGAACGGTTTTTAGAGGTCTTTATGGATGATTTTTCAGTGTTTGGTTCATCTTTCGATGAGTGCTTGCATCATTTGACATTAGTGTTAACTAGGTGTAAGGAAAAAAATTTAGTGCTTAGTTGGGAAAAATGTCATTTCATGGTTAAATCAGGAATTGTGTTAGGGCACATCGTTTTTTCAAAGGGTATAGAGGTATACAAAGCAAAAGTTTACCTTATTAAGACATTACAGGTCCCAAAAAACGTAAAAGATATTAGGTCATTCTTAGGTCATACAGGTTTTTATCGTCGATTCATTAAGGATTTTAGCTTGATTTCTAGACCTCTTTGCAATTTTCTTGCAAAAGATGTTAAGTTTGTCTTTGATGATGTTTTTTTAGAGGCTTTTGAGAAGCTTAAAACTTTATTCACTAATGCCCCGATAGTCCATGCACCTAACTGGAACCTACCCTTTGAAATTATGTGTGATGCTTCAGATTATGCTATAGGCGTTGTGCTAGGTCAACGAGAAAACAAATTACTCCATGTGATTTACTATGCTAGCAAAACTCTGAATGATGCCCAAATGAACTATACAACTACCGAGAAGGAATTGCTAGCCATCGTGTTTGCCTTGGATAAGTTTGGATCCTATTTATTAGGTTCTAAGATCGTAATCTATACTGATCATGCTGCTTTGAAATACCTTTTGTCTAAGAAGGATACCAAACCTAGATTGATTAGATGGATCCTTTTGTTACAAGAATTTTGTCCAGATATTAGAGACAAAAGGGGTGCAGAGAATGTAGTAGCAGACCACTTGTCTAGGCTAGTTGTTAGTTCCTCTAATAATTCCCTTCCTATAAGGGACAATTTTCCTGATGAACAATTGTTCTCTGTTTCCCAATCACCTTGGTATGCAAGTGATGATTTATCAAAAGTGATTGTAGTAATAGTGGTAAACAGGGTCTTTTCAGACTTGTGAAGAAAACAGTTTTTAGATTTAAATTTAAACAAGCAAATAAATTTGTTTGAAAACTTTAGGGAAAAACACCAAGACTTGGATTCCACCATTGACCCATTATTTGATAAATTCTAATAATTAATATTCATGCAATTTTTCTTTTAGAGTGATTCTAATATTATGCCTTTTGTAGATTTTTGAAGTAATAAATGTAAATACCAAGCATGAAACATCAAGAGTCTTAAACTAAGCATGCTCCATCAAAATGAATCACAATTATTCAATAAAAATCAATTTTCCAATAAAAATTCCATGCAAATAATCATGTAATAATATTGCAAATAAATAATAAAGTTAGAATTATACCATAAATAAGGACCAATGGCTTCCTCCGTCGCCTTGGCTAAGGGGTTTAGCTCCTCATATCAAAAACTTGCTCAAAATTGCTTAATAGGTGTTTTTATTGATGAATATGGTGATAAAGAGAAGTTTGCAACGCTGTATAAACGTTACAGCGTCACTGTTACAAAGATGAGTAATGTCGTTTATAAACGATACATATCCAGCGTTGTTGAACTACGACACATTGTTTCTGCGTCAAATACTATTCAGGAACGACGGACTTTGAGAGTCCGTTCTTCGTGTTCTTGAAGGTCTTCAATGGCGGACACAGCAGCAGCAACAAATATCGTAACTCCTTCTTCTCGACTCTCCTCAACTCCCAATTCTCTCCTAAGGATTTCTAACCCTTCTATGACAAAAACCCAACTATATATAGCCTTCAGATTCCCTAGAAACTCGATCAAATTCGAGAATAAATCTCTTATTCTTCATGTGCAGTTTGAATAATAATTCCATCTGTCGATCTTTGTATGCGACTGTTAGCTATTCTATTGCTCCCAAAATCTTCTCTGACTTGAACTAGACTAAATACACGGTTGTACAGCGTAGAAAATCCCCCAAAAATCTCTCACCAATCTTTGAAACTCAAAACAGAACACCGTGTCGTGTTAGGACTTTGATTACTTCTCCCGTCCATTCCAGCCCAATTGGTTGGGTCCAATTGATTGTACCAGGCCTGTTTAGTCATGTAGATTCCATAAGTACCAAATACAGCAGTTGAATCTCCTAAAATCACGTCCGAAATTCGATCTCCAAATCTGGCAGACGCTGCATAGTCCTTTCCCGCCAAAACTTGTATTTGAATTATGAAGATGACCTCCCCTTATCCAGTTCCGGTCTCCCTTTAGCAGATGCCTGGAAATGGGTCACCCCTTAGTAATTAGGTTACCCCTTATCCAAAGCGAGAGTCCGTATAGTAATTTTCTCCCATGGGCGCAAAAACCATTTTTTTAGCCAATTTCGCCGCAAAAGCCTTATTCTTCCAAAAACACCTACAAATAAATAAAATAACCAAATAAGTACGATATCGAGCACTAACAATATATACAAATGAGCTATATTAGACACATAAATGCGTCTATCAAATACCCCCAAACTTATTATTTGCTAGTCCTCGAGCAAATCAAAGCTACAAAATAAAATCCTAACTCACTGTCGCAGGCATCGTCGATTGCATTTAGCGTATGCAGTAAGCCTTTAAACCCCTAGGTGGCCCTAGTGGCCGAGTTATAGTCTCGGGAGGGCTTACCAGAGATATACCCACAAAACCTTTACTCCTAATTGGTCACAAGTATCCAAAGAGCTATGAGGACATACATATTCTCAACCTATCTCCAAGTAACTAGAATGACGGAGAAATTAAAGGTGTCAGCTCTAAAGCTAACTGAAGAAAAGGGAAGACACATCCACACGACTGCTAGATAAAGAGATATCCGCTATACAGCTAGATAAACATTGTAAGATGCGTCCGCTGCTTTACAGCTGGATAAGATTAGGAGAGAGATAAAAATGAGAGGGACATCTGCTATACAGCTGGACTAATTACGTGTGATGAGTTAAACCAATGCTAGAAAGATCTTGAATGCCAGATTGAAAGCAAACTAACAAAGCAACCAAAATGCATCTTTCTTCGACTCTCTCACAGTGCCCAGTAGAAACAACGCCTTCTTCGGTCTTCAACTGTTAATGATAAACTCTCGAACCTCATAGAACCTTGACAATTAACTCTTCTCTTCGATTTCTTGCTTGACTTATAAATTTCTTCTTCCCTATGGCCTTATTGAACAAAAAGAACGTAATGAAGTTTCATTTTTTTTTTTCATCTTTTTTTTTTTTTTTTTTTTTTTGCTTTTTGATATAATATTACAAGACAAAAATTTACGTGGCCATGAGAGAAGGACTTTCAAAACTTGGATCTTCGCAACTTGTGATGTCTTGGTATCATGGATTCTAACAACTTATATCTTGCTCTTATAACTTCAACTTTGATTTTTGAATTATTCTTTCTATTGTTGCTTCTAAACCTAAAACGTCTTCACTTTCTTCATAGATTTTGATGTCGCTCCGCTTGTTGATGATGATAAGTTTCTACTGAGAGAGAGTCGCAATCCAGTAACTAAGACTACATTGTGAGGGCTTTGTCTTTCTGGCATTTCCTGACCTACTTGCCTTTCCATCATGTATGGTTAGGTCCATCACGGTTACCCTCTAAAAAGAACAAGTTCTCTCCTGAATTTCAAGGATCTCAATGTCTTTTTCTCTAATGTCTCAATAAGTTGTTATCTCTAGCATTCCAATTTCTATCTTTTCGGTGAGAAACAGTATGTAAACTTAGCTAACCGGATACCATGTGACGCTAGAAGTTTCAAAAGTGCAACTAAAAAGTTTCTCCCATACCCCCAAACTTAAATCTAACATTGTCCTCAATGTTTCGCATGAAAGAACAGTACCAAAAATATAAGTAACATGAGGAAATAGTAAAGAGAGAGTTCGGAAAGATAGTACCTGAGTGAAGTGAAACCAAAAACTGAATACAAAAATTATACAACATACAAATCGCCTCGATGGTCAATCAAGGGTAAACAGGGTCCTCCAGAGGGACCTCCTCAACATCATCTGTAGGAAAAGGCTCTAAAAAGGGCTTCAATCTGACCGTTAACCTTGAAGAACTACCATGATGTCTCGATCTCAAAGCTCCATGAGGAAAAACAGTACGGACCACAAAAGGACCGGTCCACCGAGAGCGCAGTTTCCCGGGGAATAGATGCAAACGAGTGTCATACAGAAGAACTTTTTGACCTGGAGAAAATGACTTCCGTAATATGTTTCTATCATGCACAAGTTTCATTTTGTTCTTATACTCCTTCGCACTATCGTAAGCATCTATACGAATCTCGTCCAACTCATTGAGCTGGAGTTTCCTATGGGCTCCTGCCTTGTCAAGTGAAAAATTTAGCTGCTTAACAGCCCAATAAGCTCTGTGTTCTAACTCAACAGGTAAGTGACATGCCTTGCCATAAACAAGCCGATAAGGCGACATTCCAATGGGGGTCTTAAACGCAGTACGGTAAGCCCATAAGGCATCAGTAAGCCTAGACGACCAGTCTTTCCGATTAGGATTAACTGTTTTCTCTAATATACGTTTTATCTCCCTATTGGAAACCTCTACCTGACCACTAGTCTGTGGATGATACGGGGTAGCTACCTTATGTGTAATACCATATTTCTTCATCAGAAGCCTAAAAGTCCCATTACAAAAGTGCGACCCTCCATCACTAATTATAGCTCGCGGTGTACCAAAACGTGTAAGTATATTATTTTTCAAGAACTCAATCACAACCCTATGGTCATTGGTTTTACACGCAACCGCCTCAATCCACTTAGAGACATAGTCTACGGCGACAAGGATGTATAGGTTACCAAAAGAATTAGGAAACGGACCCATAAAGTCAATACCCCACACATCAAAGACCTCAACAATTAAAATAGGGTTCAAGGGCATCATGTTCCTACGGGAAATGGTTCCTAATTTCTGGCATCGTTCACAAGTAACGCAGTAACTGTGGGAGTCTTTAAACAACGAAGGCCAATAGAATCCACACTGCAATATCTTAGCAGCAGTTTTCTTAGCACTAAAGTGACCCCCACAAGCATGATCATGACAAAAGGAAATAATACTGGACTGGTCACTCTCAGGTATACATCTCCTAATAATCTGGTCTGGCAATACTTAAACAAATAAGGATCATCCCAAAAGAAGTGCTTAACCTCAGCTAAAAATCTAGAACGATCTTGTTTACCCCAATGTTGGGGCATTCGACCAGTAACAAGATAGTTCACTATATTCGCATACCAAGGTAATTGGGTAACAAAGAACAATTGTTCATCAGGAAAGCTATCCCTTATAGGAAGGGAATCATCTGGGGAACTAACAACTAGCCTAGACAAGTGATCTGCTACAACATTTTCGGCACCCTTTTTGTCTCTAATGTCTGGAGAAAACTCTTGCAACAACAGAATCCACCTAATCAATCTAGGTTTAGTATCCTTCTTAGACAAAAGATATTTTAAAGCAGCATGATCAGTATATATGATGATCTTAGAACCTAAGAGATAGGGTCTAAACTTGTCTAAGGCAAACACAATGGCTAATAGTTCCTTCTCGGTAGTGGTATAGTTCAACTGGGCATCATTCAGAGTTTTGCTAGCATAGTAAATCACATGAAGTAACTTATTTTCTCGCTGACCTAGCACAACACCAATAGCATAATCTGAAGCATCACACATGATCTCAAAGGGTAGGTTCCAGTTGGGTGCCTGGACTAGGGGGGCGGTAGTGAGTAATGACTTAAGCTTCTCAAAAGCCTCTAAACAAGCATCATCAAAGACAAACTTAACATCTTTTGCAAGAAAATTGCAAAGAGGTCTAGACATCAAGCTAAAATCCTTAATGAAACGACGATAAAAACCAGCATGCCCTAAGAATGACCTAATATCTCTTACGGTTTTTGGGACCGGTAAAGTTTTAATAAGGTCAACTTTGGCTCTAAAGATACAATATGCCCTAGAACAATTCCTGAACGAACCATAAAGTGACATTTCTCCCAATTAAGCACTAAATTATTTTCCTTACACCTAGTCAAAACTAATGACAAATGATGCAAGCACTCATCGAAAGACGAACCAAACACTGAAAAATCATCCATAAAGACCTCCAAGAACCGTTCTACCATGTCAGAAAATATGCTCATCATGCAAGGCTGAAAAGTCGCAGGGGCATTACATAGCCCGAAAGGCATGCGTCTATACGTAAAGGTACCAAAGGGACAGGTAAAAGTGGTTTTCTCCTGGTCTTATGGGGCAATAACGATCTGATTATATCCAGAGTAGCCATCTAAAAAGCAATAGTGACTATGTCCAGCTAATCTCTCTAGCATCTGGTCGATGAAGGGGAAAGTGGTCCTTCCTAGTGACCTTGTTCAATTTCCTATAGTCAATACAAACACGCCAACCCGTGGTCACTCGGTCGGGATTAACTCATTGTTATCATTCTGGACTACAGTAATACCAGATTTCTTGGGAACAACCTGAACGGGGCTGACCCACTTACTGTCTGAAATAGGGTAGATAATGCCTGCATCTAATAGCTTAAGAACCTCAGTTCGAACTACTTCTTTCATATTAGGGTTTAGTCGACGTTGCATCTCCCTAGAAGGTTTGGTGTCTTCCTCTAAATAGATCTGATGCATACAAACAGTAGGACTTATACCCTTAATGTCTGCTATGGTCCACCCTAAAGCTTCCTTGTTGTTTTGAAGGACGGTTACTAGCCTACTTTCCTGATCTCTATCCAAGTCGGAAGAAACAATCACAGGTAAAGTCTCAGACGGGCCTAAAAACACATACTTCAGGGTATCTGGCAATGGTTTTAGGTCCAACTTAGGAGGCTCTTCTAAAGAAGGAATAGGGTAGACTTAGAAACTGGTAGTGGTTCGAACTTAGGTTTCCATCCATTACTAGTATCTAACAAAGGGGTTGAATCTAACAAAGCATTCACCTCATTAATTACATTATCATCATCAAAATCAATCCCAAAGTGAGCTAGGCATTTTTCTAATGGATCTTCTAACAAAGTGTTTGGTAATGACTCCTCGACTAATGTTCCTATCATGTTCACCTCTTCTATATTCGAGTCATCTAGTTCAGAGGGTAGCTTACTAATATTAAAAATGTTCAGCTCAATAGTCATATTACCAAAAACAAATTCATAATACCATTTCGACAGTTAATGATCGCATTGGATGTAGCTAAAAACGGGCGACCTAAAATCACTGGTATTTGGTTCTCTGGGTCAGGGACAGGTTGGGTATCTAGGATAACAAAATCCACTGGATAAATAAACTTGTCAACCTCTATGAGAACATCCTCGATCACACCACGAGGAATTTTAACGGACCTATCAGCTAACTGAAGTGTCATCTGGGTAGGTTTCATCTCACCAAGTCCTAGCTTAAGGTACACATGATATGGAAGTAAATTCACACTGGCTCCTAAGTCAAGCAAAGCTTTCTCAACACGGTACTTACCTATTGTACAAGCAATGGTAGGGGACCCTGGGTCTTTATACTTAGGAGTAGTGGTATTCTGAATAATAGAACTCACATGACTAGCTATGAAGGCTTTCTTCTGGACACTGAGCTTACGCTTTCGCGTACACAAGTCCTTAAGGAACTTGGCATAAGAGGGAATCTGCCTAATTGCATCTAATAATGGAAGGTTGATATTAACCTGCTTAAAAACCTCCAATATATCATTAAAGTTGGACTCCCTCTTAGTCGGAACTAGCAGCTGTGGGAATGGGGCTCTGGGAACAAAGGGGCTCAACAGGACCCTCATTGGTCTCTTTGGAGACTCTATCAGTCTCTCATTTTCTGGCTCAGCAGGGTGAACTACACATGTTCACTATCAGGCATGGCAACCTTGTTGTCAACTTCTTTCCACTCCTAAGGGTTGTGACAGCATTCACATGATTGTACGATTTCTCTCCTTTTGGGTTGGGATCAGTACGACTAGGGAACCTTCCATCTTCTCTCTCACTTATGAACTTAGCTATTTGTCCTACTTGAAGTTCTAATTTGGCAAGACTCTGGGAATTATTCTTCAATTCTTGCCTAGTTTCTTGTTGAAAGCTCATGTGGTTCTTTGTTAGCATTTCATGGTTATTTGCTAACATAGTGAGAGTATCCTCTAAGGTAGAGATCTTTTTCTCGGAAGTGTTCTGAAACTGGGTTTGACCTGAAGAGTTCTTAAAACCAAAACCTGGGGGAGGCTGAGAATTGCTAGACTGGCCTTGACTCTGGCCCTTAGACCAAGAGAAATTAGGATGGTTTCTCCAACCAGGGTTGTAGGTTTCTGAGTATGGGTCAAACTTCTGACGGTTCTCAAACCTAGCATTGTTATAGACAGCATGGGCTTGCTCTTCACTAACCTGACCTTCCCAAAATGAATTATCGGGCTCTATTCCACAACTAGAGACTTGAGAGGCTCTATTAGGTTCAACAAGGGACCTATTAGGACTGATTCATTCCAAAGCTTCTAACCTTCTAGAAAAGCAAACTTAGCATCTGAACCAAAACTTGTATCTACCACATTGGTGCTACTTCTATTGACCAAGAGTCTTTTAGGGGGTTCAACACAAGATTCCCACTGTTGGGATTTTTCAGCGATAGCTCCTAAGAAGGTAAAAGCATCATCAGCATTTTTACTAGTGAACTCACCAGCGCACATAGACTCAACCATGGCTTTGGTCGAATAGTCTAAACCATCATAAATAATCTGTAAGTTTCATATTATCAAATCCATGGTGAGGACACTGAGATAGGAGATCATTGAATCGCTCTAAAAACCTATAAAGAGACTCTCCCTCTTGTTGCACACTACTAATTTTCTGCCTAACAGCTGCAGTTTTATGCTTAGGGTAGAATTTCATATAGAAAGCAGCAATAAGTTCCTGCCATGTTTCAATGGATTCAGATGGTAGGTTGTTCAGCCAGGTCTTGGCTTTATCTCTCAAGGAAAAGGGAAACATCTTAAGTTTCAAGACTTCATCAGTAAGGTCTTTTATTCTAATTGTCCCACAAATTTCCTCAAAGTCCCTAATATGAAATAAGGGTTCTCATCATCTTTTCCTAAGAATATAGGGATCATCTGAAGAATACTAGGTTTTATCTCAAAATTAGCCGTAGTGGCTGGCAATTTAATGCATGAAGCTCGGTTGGTCCTAGTTGGGAACATGTAATCTTTCAAAGTTGCCATCGTTGGCACAACTGGAGTACTAGGGGTACTTTTTCACGAAGAGATATTCTCAAAACTGAAGTTTCCAAAAACAGGGCTCTCAAAAGAAGATCTTCGAGCTCCCTGCTTAAATCAGAAGAACTACTAGGTTTTTCGCTAATCAATCGACCTAGAATATCTCTTTTCCAAGCCCTATTAAAAAAATCGGGCATACACTAAAAAGAATTCAAAAATAAATAAAAATCCTAACAGGAAGGTTCTAGCAATCACACAGCAGGCTGACTCGACTTTATCACAGCAAACCTAAATATTTCTAACAAACAACAAGCATGATGGCTCCACTTAGATTGTTTCTAGACCAGCTTCTAATCCTTCGAAAGGGAATTCGTTACAATTTAAGCAAACCCCTCTGGAATTAATCCGAGTTAAAACAAGTTGAATCGAGGCGAGGGAAGCTCAGTGGAGCTTTGATACCCAAAACCTCACTGATCCAATGCGGCGCAGTCAAGCATTCAACTCGCAGAAACCGTCAAGAACTTCGAGGTGTGCTTAAAAGAGTAACCAATATTTTTCGAATGATTGTCCTGTTAAGCTCGATACCCTATAGGTCTCTTTCTAGTCCAAATTTTAGGCTTAGGTTCGCTTTAGGTTTCGTTTTCCTAAGGCGGGCAAGAAGGGAGCGGTGATGAAATCCGAACCCTTATCTTGTTTAGGCCAGGCCTTGCCCTTTACTAGGAATATAAAAACAGTCTGGTTCGTCCTCAAACAATTATCACCTTAAGGAATACAGTAACCCGCTTGCAGGAGATTCACGAGTGTTTCGATTGGACTTACCTCCCGTACCAGACGGGGGATGAACCGTTGAAGTCGACTCGGGCCACGACTCCTATGTCATGTACGAACCCGAGGGGCCGAGACGATATCGTAATCGCCGTCCTTCCCTGCACACAGTTTGTATTTAAGGGTACCCTTCCGTAGGGTATAAAAATAAAAATGTCCAAAAATTAATGTCCAAAGTCCATAAAAAAAAATACAAAAGAAAAGAAAGTCTAAAAAAAAGGTTACAAAAATAAAAATGTCTCTTTTTTTTTTTCTCTCTTTTTATCAAAAAAATAAAATAAATAAAATTCTTCTTCTTTTGCTCCTTTTGCTTTGCCTTTTACTCCAAGTTTTTAAATGTCCACCAAAAACTTTGGCAAAAATTTCTTTCGCTCCAACTTCAAGAATCTGAAAGAAAAAGACAAAAAACCAGAAACGTAAAGAAGAAAAAATAAATAAAAAAAAAAATCTAAAAAAAATGCTAACTAAACACAGGTCCGCGTCGGCGGCGCCAAAAATTTGATGATTTATCAAAAGTGATTGTAGTAATGGTAAACAGGGTCTTTTCAGACTTGTGAAGAAAACAGTTTTTAGATTTAAATTTAAACAAGCAAATAAATTTGTTTGAAAACTTTAGCGAAAAACACCAAGACTTGAATTCCACCATTGACCCATTATTTGATAAATTCTAATAATTAATATTCATGCAATTTTTCTTTTAGAGTGATTCTGATATTATGCCTTTTGTAGATTTTTGAAGTAATAAATGTAAATACCAAGCATGAAACATCAAGAGTCTTAAACTAAGCATGCTCCATCAAAATGAATCACAATTATTCAATAAAAATCAATTTTCCAATAAAAATTTCATGCAAATAATCATGTAATAATATTGCAAATAAATAATAAAGTTAGAATTATACCATAAATAAGGACCAATGGCTTCCTCCGTCGCCTTGGCTAAGGGGTTTAGCTCCTCATATCAAAAACTTGCTCAAAATTGCTTAATAGGTGTTTTTATTGATGAATATGGTGATAAAGAGAAGTTTGCAACGCTGTATAAACGTTACAGCGTCACTGTTACAAAGATGAGTAATGTCGTTTATAAACGATACATATCCAGCGCTGTTGAACTACGACACATTGTTTCTGCGTTAAATACTATTCAGGAACGACGGACTTTGAGAGTCCGTTCTTCGTGTTCTTGAAGGTCTTCAATGGCGGACACAGCAGCAACAACAAATCTCGTAACTCCTTCTTCTCGACTCTCCTCAACTCCCAATTCTCTCCTAAGGGTTTCTAACCCTTCTATGACAAAAACCCAACTATATATAGCCTTCAGATTCCCTAAAAACTCGATCAAATTCGAGAATAAATCTCTTATTCTTCACGTGCAGTTTGAACAATAATTCCATCTGTCGATCTTTGTATGCGACTGTTAGCTATTCTATTGCTCCCAAAATCTTCTCTGACTTGAACTAGGCTAAATACACGGTTGTACAGCGTAGAAAATCCCCCAAAAATCTCTCACCAATCTTTGAAACTCAAAACAGAACACCGTGTCGTGTTAGGACTTTGATTACTTCTCCCGTCCATTCCAGCCCAATTGGTTGGGTCCAATTGATTGTACCAGGCCTGTTTAGTCATGTAGATTCCATACGTACCAAATACAGCAGTTGAATCTCCTAAAATCACGTCCGAAATTCGATCTCCAAATCTGCCAGACGCTGCATAGTCTTTTCCCGCCAAAACTTGTATTTGAATTATGAAGATGACCTCCCCTTATCCAGTTCCGGTCTCCCTTTAGCAGATGCCTGGAAATGGGTCACCCCTTAGTAATTAGGTTACCCCTTATCCAAAGCGAGAGTCCGTATAGTAATTTTCTCCCACGGGCGCAAAAACCATTTTTTTAGCCAATTTCGCCGCAAAAGCCTTATTTTTCCAAAAACACCCACAAATAAATAAAATAACCAAATAAGTACGATATCTAACAATATATACAAATGAGCTATATTAAACACATAAATGCGTCTATCAGCAAGTATAGTGAATTATCTTGTTACTGGTCGAATGCCTCAACACTGGGGTAAGCAAGATCCTTCTAGGTTTTTAGCCGAGGTTAAGCATTTCTTTTGGGATGATCCTTATCTGTTTAAGTATTGTCCGGACCAGATTATTAGGAGATGTGTATCTGAGAGTGACCAGTCTAGTATTATCTCCTTTTGTCATGAACATGCATGTGGGGGTCATTTTAGTGCTAAGAAGACTGCTGCTAAGATTTTGCAGTGTGGATTTTACTGACCTTCGTTGTTTAAATATTCACATAGTCATTGTGTTTCTTGTGAGTGTTGCCAGAAGTTAGGAACCATTTCCCGTAGAAATATGATGCCTTTGAACCCTATTTTAGTGATTGAGGTCTTTGATGTGTGGGGCATTGATTTTATGGGTCCATTTCCTATTTCGTTTGGTTATCTTTACATACTTGCCGCTGTAGACTATGTGTCTAAGTGGGTTGAGGCAGTTCCGTGTAAAACGAATGACCACGGGGTCGTAGTCCAGTTTTTGAAAGAGAATATACTTACACGTTTTGGTACGCCGCGAGCTATAATTAGTGATGGAGGTTCACACTTTTGTAATAGACCGTTTGCTCTTTTAATGAAACAATATGGTATTACCCACAAAGTAGCTACCCTATATCATCCTCAGACTAGTGGTCAGGTAGAGGTCTCCAATATGGAAATTAAGCGTATTCTAGAGAAAACAGTTAATCCAAATAGGAAAGACTGGTTGTCGAGGCTTACTGATGCCTTATGGGCTTACCGTACTGCGTTTGAGACACCCATTGGAATGTCACCTTATCGTTTAGTGTTTGGCAAGGCATGTCACCTGCCTGTTGAGTTAGAGCATCGAGCCTATTGGGATATTAAGAACTTAAACTTTTCACTTGACAAGGCACGAGCTCAAAGAAAGCTCCATCTCAATGAGTTGGACGAGATTCGTAGAGATGCATACGATAGTGCTAAGGAGTATAAGAACAAAATGAAACTTGTGCATGATAGGAATATTTTACGAAAGTCATTTTCTCTAGGTCAAAAAGTTCTTATGTATGATACTCTTTTGCATCTATTCCCCGGGAAGTTGCGCTCTCGGTGGACCGGTTCTTTTGTGGTCCGTACTGTTTTTCCTCATGGCGCTGTTGATATTGAGACACCAGATGGTAGTAGTTCTTCGAAGGTTAACGGTCAACGATTGAAGCCCTTTTTAGAGCCTTTTCCTACAGGTGATGTTGAGGAGGTCCCTCTGGAGGACTCTGTTTACCTTGATTGACCATCAAAGCGATTTTGTATGTTGTATAATATTTTTGTAGGTTTTTGGTTACACTTCACCCGGGTACTATCTTTCCGACTTCTCTCTTTACTATTTCCTCATGTTACTTATATTTTTGGTACTGTTCTTTAATTAGAAACATTGAGGACAATGTTATATTTAAGTTTGGGGGTGGGGTAGAACTTTTTCTTACCTTTTCGTTGCAATAAATAAACTCCAGAGCCTAGAAATTTATCCCTATTAAGGATGACACTAACCAATCTAAGTGGATGGAAGTATTTGGTTGTAGGAGTTGAGGAACCAATCTGACTAGATGGCAACATCTAAAGAGTCTATTCATAAAAGCACAAAGCTCAGGTGTTAGAAATAACATGATAGTTTCACCATATCTCGTTGAGTCCTTTTCACTTCTGTTTTTATTTTGTTTTGTTTTTAAACTATTTTCTCTAAGTGATTAGGTGGAGCTCACGATTCAAGTTGTTACCAATGCTAGGGTGAACTAGAGTGATTGAGATACAAAAATAAAATAAAAATTGAGACCAGACCATCAGACCAACTGGAATAAATTCACTAAAGTCGACCACTGGAACCCTTGTATATGCCAGTGTGTTGACCTAGAGTTAGGATTATCAATCACTGGTTCCCTTGTATATGCCAATGTGTTGATATTAGTCAGACTAGTATCTCAGTCCATTAGGATAGGTTCATTTTGGCGGAGGCCTTCAGACAGATATGAGAAACACCGTTCACCTAGTAAACATCAAAACCATCTATGTTTTACTATATCCATCTTCTTGATCTATCCATGTGATTAGTTTTGACTCCAGATATTGATGTCCATAGTGCGACTATCTGAGTAGAGCTCTCTCACTTCATATGAATTTTAGTATGCTTGAGTGCGAACTCATGTACAACAATTGAAATTTTGCATCAGGGTACTTCCTCATGTAGTCAATAAGTATGCCAACCAAGGAGATTCTTTAGTGCCTTCCAAGGTTCTGTGTAGATAGCTAGGGTCTGGAGTATAAAGGTTTTGTGGGTATACCTCTGGTAAGCCCTCCGGAGACAACACTCCGCCACTAGGGACACCTAGGGGTTTAAAGGCTTATTGCATACGCTAAATGCAATCGACGATGCCTGCGACAGTGAGTTAGGATTTTATTTCTATTTTATTTTTGCTCGAGGACTATCAAATAATAGGTTTGGGGTATTTGATAGACACATTTTTGTGTCCGATTTTTCTCGATTCTATATATTGTTAGGGCTCATTTTTGTACTTATTATGGTGTTTTATTTATTTGTTGGTATTTTTGGCCAATAAACATTTTTGGAAAAATTTGGCTCGAAAAATTGTCGGAAAGCACCCGGATGACATTTCCTATTCGGACTTTCACTTTGGATAAGGGGTAACCTAATTACTAAGGGGCATACCATTTCCAGGCAGCTGCTAATCGCACCCTTACCCTGGATAAGGGGTAACCATCTTCAACATTTCAAAAACCAAGTTTTGGCGGGAAATATCTTGGCAGATTCTGGCAGATTTAGGGTTCCTGATTTGGAGGAGTTTGAGGTCGATTAAACCTCTGATTTTCAAAGGATAGACTCCTTATGGGTCTAGGAATCTGATATGGGTGTTGAAATCGATTAGACTGGGCTCAATCGACGGATTTTTATCACAAAAGAAAATATGGAAAGTCACGTGTGTGACCTGTTTTAGGTAATTTTAGAGAGATTAAAGTGTTGTAAACCTTCCCAAAGAGTTGTATCTATCTAAGGAAGAGTTTAGAATAAAAAGGAAAGCTCAGAAACGCGTAGAAATTCTAAAACAAGAAATTGCCGCAACTTTTTCGTGAAGAGAAGGAAAGAGATTTTGGAAGATTTGGGAGAGATTTAATCGGTATTTTTGATATAAATAGATTGTTTGGGTCATATAGAAGGGGTGTCGAGAGTTTGGGGACCTGAGGAGAGCCAGAGAAGAAGAAATCAGAGTTTTATCAAACTTTGTTTCTGCTGCCGCTGCTGCTGAAGAGGAAGAACACGAAGAACATTGACGCACAAGCAACTGTCGCAGAAAACTGTCGTTGTTCAACAACAGAAGATAAGTAACGTTTATATACAACAATAATCATTGTTCCTCTCTATACCAGAGATCTGTAACACTTTTACGCTGTTGCAAATCAGCTGCTTTACACCTTTCACTCTTTTAATCAACTTTTGAGCAACAAACATGTATTTTGAGCAAGTGATTAATATGAGGAGCTAAACCCCATTGCTGAGGCGATAAAGGAAGCTATTTTTCCAACAAAAAGTGGTATATTCTTATTTATTTATTTATCGCAATTATTTTTATGATTGTTTTGCCTTGAGTGAAAATTGTTTGAATGATTTTTGTTAAGCAATTGTTATTTCTTTTGATAGAGCACGCTTGGACCTAGGATTTTGATGTTCTATGCTTCGGATTTACACTTGTTATTTTGAGAATCTACTTGTTGCAATAGTTTAGAATCAAATTGAACGAAAAAAATTGCATGAATGTAAATATTGGATTAAGTCACTTTGAATTTGGAAAATAGTGGAATCTTAGCCTTAGGTTCTTTTACTATTGATATCGACTTTGATTAAGTTTGCTATAATTTTTAATGAGTTTTTTATTTTAATATTAGAATTTAAGTCTAATTAATATCCTTCACAAGTCTGAGAATCGAACCACTTTTACCCTATCTACAAATCACATCAATCCACTTCTTCCTGTAGAGACACTGAGACACAATTTAGAAAAGGCATACATGTAGCATTAGCCCATAAAAAGCATCCACATTAAACGAATTACTCTACCGTACGACTTACTTAAAGTCTAGGAAAGATAAACACTCATGAGAAAGACGTGAATCTCAACCAAAACATAAAATAACACTTCAACTTTCTGTAGGACAGGGCACGTTTAAATGCCGACAATTGGACCTGACATGAATCGAACACGTACCTTTCTGACCTGGTGTCAGATGCGCTGCCATTGCGCCATAGGTCCATAATTTAAAAGACTTGTCTTATTAAGAGATAGAAGCAGCTGGAAAGTGTCATCAAGTGAACTGCATATGACCTGTCCATACACCAGAAGCCAGCAAGTACTTCTCGTTGACTTCCTCTCCCACCTGTTCTTATACACCACCATATCTTGGACCTCTTAAATCATTTGGACGTCCAACACCACCTAATATAAATTTACCGTCACCAGCTACACAACCTGAATACTACCACCAGAAACCTTAGCATCAAATTGCAACTCTTAGCGAATAATTTCCTTCAATGAGTCTAGGATGTTGAATACTCAGTATACTCAATTATTAACTATTTAATTTGTGGCAACTTGTTTAGAGATTTGTAAAATATCAATAAACTGTAGTCAGGGATCAACGAAGTAAATATCCTATGATAAAGGTCTTCTTTCTTAATTAGCACATCTAGAACATGTCAGTGTAACGGCTAATCACATCTAGAAAACTTAATTAGCACATTAATATAAGAAAAAACCCCAACAGGTTACCTCTAAATTCAAAGCTAGGGTTTGTATTAAAATTTCATGTTAATTTCAAATTCAGTAATCAGATCCATACAAAAAAGAAGGAACAAACGAACCTCTTTAGCATGATGAAGACACTCAGGATAATCTTCTCTAAGAAGAGCAAAATCTTCACTCAGGATATAATTGAACATAAGCCATCATCAGAAACAACAAATAACAGTCTTATCATGAGGAAAGTAGAAGTTAAAACTGTATAAAAACTGATAAAATATTAGGGGCAGATAAGCCATACCCTGAATTAGTTATTCAAATGTATTGTTGCTTGTCTGAAGTGTATTTCTGCTGATGTTAGAGTTACCTTTGGTTGCTGTTTGTTCAGCCCTGAAGTTAAGCACATCAAAACCCATACATGTAAGCTTACAATTTAAAAATTCACATGGAATCAAGAACCCTTACATGTTAGTGTTACCTTTAGTTGTTGTTTGTTGAGCCTTGAAGTTAAGTGCATCCACTTCTTCCTGTAGAGACACTAAAACACAATTTCGAAAAGGCATACATGTAGCATTAGCCCATAAAAAGCATCCACATTAAACGAATTACTCTACCGTACGACTTACTTAAAGTCTAGGAAATATAAACACTTATGAGAAATACTTGAATCTCAACCAAAACATAAAATAACACTTCAACTTTCTGTAGGACAGGGCACGTTTAAATACCGACAATTGGACCTGACGTGAATCGAACACGTACCCTTCTGACCTGATGTCAGATGCGCTACCATTGCACCACAGGTCCATAATTTAAAAGACTTGTCTTATTAATTTAAAAGATTTTCGAAAAGTTGTTCTAACCTCTTGTCGATTTTTCATGTTCCGTCGGGATTCAACCTTTTTAGAGTTTTGTTTATTGTACATTTGTTTGGTCGGTCGATCAGTATCTTCCCATGCAATTTTAGTATGCGGTCATAGCAGAACGATCTCAATATTTAGTAGGTCGTATAATATTATAGCGTGCTAGTTAGTCAGGTCACAGTAGCGTGTTTAATTAGTTGGACCATAGTAGCCGGATGGTCGGGGCCTATGGCCCCGACGGTAGAGAAAATTTAAAGGAAGATGTAGTGCCCACATTGAAATTAGTGTGTTAGTTGGTCCAGTCTATAATAGTCAGGAGCTTATTTAGTTAGTCGGGTCATAGCAGAACGGTCCCAGTATTTAGTTGGTCGTGTCATATTATAGTGTGCTAGTTAATCGGGTCACAGTAGCGTGTTTAATTGGTTTGACCATAATAGCCTGATAGCGGGGCCGTAGGCCCCGGCGGTGGAGAAATTTAAAGAAAGATGTAGCGCCCACATTAAAATTAGTGTGTTAGTTGGTCATATTTAGTTAGTCGGGTCATTGCAGAACGGTCCCAATATTTAGTTGGTCATATCATATTATAGTGTGTTAGTTAGTCGGGTCACAGTATCGTGTTTAATTAGTTGGATCATAATAGCCTGATAGGCCCCAACGGTGGAGAAAATTTAAAGGTAAGATGTAGTGCCCACATTAAAATTAGTGTGTTAGTTGGTCACATTTAGTCAGTCGGGTTATAGCAGAACAGTTTCAATATTTAGTTGGTCGCGTCATATTATAGTGTGTTAGTTAGTCGGGTCACAGTATCGTGTTTAATTAGTTGGACCATAATAGCCAGACAGGGCCAAGGCCTACAGCCCCGGTGGTGGAGAAAAATTAAAAGAAGATTTATTGCCCACATTAAAATTTGTGTGTTAGTTGGGTCATAGCAGAACGGTCCTAATATTTAGTTGTTCGTGTCATATTATAGTGTGCTAGTTAGTCGGGTCACAGTAGAGTGTTTAATTAGTTGAACCATAATAACCGGATAGGGTCGGGGCCTATGGCCCTGACGGTGGAGAAAATCTAAAGGAAGATGTAGTGCCCACATTAAAATTAGTGTGTCAGTTGGTCCTGTCTATAATGGTCGGGAGCATATTTAATTAGTCGGGTCATAACAGAACGGTCCCAATATTTAGTTGGGCGTGTCATATTACAGTGTGCTAGTTAATCGGGTCACAATAGTGTTTAAATAATTGGACCATGGTAACCGTGGAGAAAATTTAAAGGAAGATATAGTGCCCACATTAAATAGGGTGTTGGGGCCGGGGTCGTAAGCTGGTGTTTTCTTTGTCGGGCCTAATTAGGGGGGGCCTACGACCCGTCCGTGGCACCTCGTGTTTCACCACTTTCCTTTTGACACCATAATTTACTTTCAGTAACCTTCTTTCTTTGATCATCCACGCCTCTCCCTCGTGTTTCACCACCATCTTCAACTGATGTTTATGTTCGTAATCTTCTTTTGGGTCTCGCCCTATGACTTTCAATTAGTGATGAGATATTAAAGATTTTAAGACCAAGATGCAACATACGAATGGATAATCAATAGTATAGATTTAGGTTAATGATTTATAGTAAGGATATAAGGCCATTTATAGTGTAAGAATACTATGGCCCATTAAAATATCTTTCAATCACAGGCCCATCTTGACATCTTCACTCTACTCCACATGAACAGACGTAATGAAACCCAAAAAAGTTTAGCAGGATGATTACAACTGACGTGAAGATAGGTTTACACAAAGATTAAATATACCTTCTTATTGGGCCTCCCTCTATGACTACTTGTTCCCCTTTTAGTCCCTGATCCTCCACTTCATTAGATGTTGCCATTAAGCACTTGGATGAATTTATATCTAGCAAATTTTGCATGCCATCAACATTTGAGCACTGAGGAGCGAGGCCTGAAACTGCTTCTTCTTATAACTGCTCAGCCATATGGGCATCTTCTCCTTTACTTTCACAATCTTGATCAGATCGTCATTCAACATGCCGGTAACCTGCCACAGAAGACATCATATCACACATTCCCAATGCATGGAAAATTTTATGTTTCCGGGGCTGGTAATTCCCAATTGACCGATTTTTTCTCTCTTTTTTCACACAGGGAATTCTTGGTGTCACAGTGGAGTAATGAACAATTCGTTGGGATAGGGATTTCTCCCTGGACAATGGCTAAAGAGTTTTTAATATTGTTAACCAAATATTTTTATGCGACAAAACAATAGTTCTTCTCTATTTATACAACAATACACAGATCAAAAGCAAAAATTAAGTTACGGACAGTTTGAAAGGGGAAACGCAGGTTCGAAATGTAGACGACTTTACACCACAAACAGGCTAAAGAATTAGCTGAAAATGTCACTTGATAAGCACATTAGTTTATCTCCAAACCCAATGTAGAGCAGCCTCTCTAGCCCCGTGGATATTTCTATATCTTCTAAAAAGTTGACGCAGATACCTTCCCCTACTGCAACTACAAAAAGAACATAATCTTCATAATTACGATCCATGAATCATGTTCTTGTCACACATGGTTTATGAGATGCATCATACGGAATTAGTAGTAAAAGTCACATAAGTCGAAACTGAATTCATGAAAGATAACTTACTCATTTGATTATCTAGAAAACATTCATAAGAATGAATTTAAAATATATTATGAGTACCCACATAAAGATGGTAAACCTCTAGAAACAAATAATGACGTGACGATGATGGGTTCGTTACACGGGCTAGATCAAGAATGACTTACCAAGTTTTACAGAAGCCACATATAAGAGTCCCGCATGTGCATCTGGTTGAATTCATTCTCACCAAAGAATCTGATAGCTTCACCTGATCTGCTTCTTCTATCATTTGGGCATAGATAAGAACAGGTGTTGGTTATGAGTACCACCATACAGAATGTGTTAGGGTGCGAAAGTAGCTTTAATTTGGTAGGGTGGACACCAAAACAAATATCAATGGCAAAGCTAACTACGTCAGTCTATCAACTGTAAAACGATGCTTAAAATGCCAAGATCACATTTGTCATTGCACACATATTTTTTTTGGCAAATCCTTCAATTAGGTATTGCTGCAGATAACTCCAAATATTTTGAGTATACGGTTTATATAAAGAGCCTGCACTTCTTATGAAGTAAAAACACGAAAGACCTCTCCAAGTTAGTTTTGGCGCAATGAAACTATCCAGTATTTTTAACAGCCCTTCCAGGAGATTCAAAAGGGGAGAAAACACATTATAACTGAAATTTTACCTTCTAAGCCACGTGAATAGACACTCATGCCCTTTTCCTTTATTTTCAGACTGATCTCAGCAACTACAACCACCTGAAAATTTATAACATGAGAAGAGAATTATGACTATGAGGATGAACACGAATGTGAAGATGAAGAAGCAAAGTTCAGATGTTACATAGACAGAGGGAAAGAGCAAGTGCCGAAATGAGTATAGCAGCTACTTTAAGAAATACGAATTAGAACTTGTCTTGTCATTCAGTATGACAAACTATCGAATGACATACCTGTCAATGCACTCTTAAGAAGGTTCTTGTATCCATTATTCCCCTTTAAAAAATCTGCATTTTAAAAAAATGAGCATGTTAAGCGAGTATCAAAAAACGCCTCAAAAACTCCTGCAACAAATATTAAAGCATGAATGGTTGTCCCTGTATATTTTTGGTTCTACCGGCAAGACCGCCCTAAATTTTTCACAAACTTAGCTTTACAAAAATAACTTGAAATTTGAACACTGAACTTTCAATTTATCCATTTTAGATGAACTTGAAAGATGAAATCTTTAATGAAACACAATTATCAAATCACTTAATTTGAAACAATTTGGTATTTTGAAAATCCTTATAAGTTCACACTGGCAGTTGACTGTATATCACTTAAGACTCTTACTGTTGAAATTAGTTCCTTTAGATGTAGTTTTTGAAGTTCAATGATTCAATGATCACCACCAAAGGCAACAAGACTTGGCCGACGATTTACCTGAATAAAGAATATTAGTGAATTAATTCAACATCAAATTGGGCTTCTTCTAGACCTTCTACATTCGGCATGAAAGGAGATTCTGTTATGTAGTGATTGCTAACATATATCGTTGCCTTCTTGTCAAGCGCCATTGTTCAAATACCCTGATGCACAAATCATGACCTTTAGGTACCTACAATAAGCATAATGCACAAATACAATCAAATTGGTTTGGATTAGTTAGGTTTGTAATTTTGTTCTTCTGTGTCCAAATATTCAATTCTGTCAGCTCCAACTCAGATTCAAATCCCATTAAAGATTCACACACAGCATCAACATCTACTTACATGTATCTGCTCAGCCATCACCAACAGTTGCAATCCCAAATTCAGTCTCTGCAAGTCTCAGAGCACACACACCAGAATCCATTGCCTCATTGCTGTAGCTTCTCTGGTAGCAATACCAACAACAGCTTTGCAACTACCCATTGTGTAAGTAATTCTGAAATCGAAATTCAATTGAAATTGTTAGGGAAAAAAATAAAGAAATATTTGAACCTGGAATATTTTTTCTCGATCGATTTCTTCATCTGGTTGCCAATCTATCTCAACCCAACTCATATCATCATCCAAGAACTCTCAAACCCCCATCTCCAATTAACCCATTCTCATTCTTGCCGATTTAGACTCATTCTCAGCTGCTCTTCCCAAAACCAAACCCTAGATTACCCCAAAACCAAACCCTAGATTACAATAGAAATCCTGAGATAAAACCCTAATAAAATCATCAAAATCTTGAGCTACAGTCTCAAGATTGAAAGCAAAGAGGATAGGAAAAATCAAATTCATACCTGGTTAAGAGTTATCGGTTGTGTACCTGTTGAGATCGAAAGAGAACATGGCTGAATTCAATTTACTTGTTGATTCGAAAGAGAACCCTAGATTCTGAATTCAATTTACATGTTGCAACTACCCATTGCAACTACCCATTGTATAAGTAATTCTGAAATCGAAATTCAATTGAAATTGATAGGGAAAAAAATAGAGAAATATTTGAACCCGGAATATTTTTTCAGTTCTTTTTCTTTTCTTTTTTTTATTCGCCTGATGGAAATCCTAAGATCACTAACCCACGATGAGAAATAGAATCCACGGACCCGAATCACTCTAACCAAGGACCAGAACAACTCCCGATAGAAAAAAAACAAACAAAATCCGACAGTCACGAATTACTCTCCAAATCCAACGGTTTCCATCGAAAGAATTTAAAGTTTTAGCCTACCGAATTATGTGTCATCCGTGGGAATCGAACCCACAACTCCATGGTTGAGAACTATGTGCTCTGTTATTTGAGCTACGACAACAGATATCATTTCCTAATAAGTAGGAGACTGGGAGTTAATATAGTGACAATTAATTGCAATTGATTCATAAGAATAAAAGGATATATAATAGAGAATTTACCTTTAGCTTACTTATAAAAGTGAAAACAGTCATCTTCCGTAACAAAGTCATGAGCAGCTTTCCACCTTTGGCAAATTGATAGTTAATGACGAATCAATTGTGTGTCACTTCCTTCCTGGGCATCAATCAATCAAAAACGTCAATCAATATTTCGATATACATCTTTTTCATCACCAACAAAGATAATTCAGGATCCTAATTAAGAATTTCTCATATCCATAATGAAATCAGGGATTAAAATTTCTACAAAATAAATTAGGGTTCTTTTTGAAACTAACCTCAAAAAGGAAAATCCTTGAAATCATCAGGGATTCTTCAACGACCTATTTGATGATGTTGAAAACAAAATCAGGATTTCCATTCAATTTATTAAATTAAAAAAATCCAAATTCAATGAATAATTAAGCAACTGTGAGATAGAGATCAAAACAAGGTTAACGATCTTGGAATTACAGCAGCAGTATCATCCCTAACCAATAGCTTTGCTTCAATGGCAGAAATTCCTCAGAGAAAGTTCATTAACACCCAACAATATGACCGGAATTTGAAGAGAGAACCTAGAAGAGGGTTTGGTTTCAGAAGAGAATTCAGAAGAATGAAAGAGGTGGCAGACACAGAAGAATTACCTGTGAGATTATAATCGAATCAAAAAATCAGCGATCTCTCCCATGAAACCACGCGAATAAAGAAGAAGAAGGAGTAGTTGCGGATAGGGTTTATGAGAAAGAAGGAGAATAAGGAGAGGGACCGACGCGAATAAAGAAATCCAGTTATATGAGGCAACCCAATGAACACACGGAGACAGAATCGGACGGCTCCGAATTACCCTCGTCCATTTGTGCGGTCAAGAATTACTCCTCCCGCCGTTTCTTTTTCCAGGCCACAGGATCTCGAATCCTCCGGTCGTCTTTATCCACGACATAATCACCATATTTTCTTAATGGAGAGATAATATAAAGGATATTATTTCATGTACCCTACATTTCCACTACAATAGTTTCGGATTTATAATGTCCATTTCAAGTGTAATAAAAGATTGTAATAAATCCTAAAACGATTCGTATAATAATGGCGTTTTATATGTCTCAGCCTTCAATAATTTCCGTCACAGAGCTAGCAAATTCTTTGTCTGAAATCAACCAAGCTCACGCACACATGCTCAAAACTGGTCTCTTTCATGACTCTTATGCGGCTAGTCGTTTAATTTCTTTCTCGACACTTTCGACCTCCATTTCTGACCCTAAAACGTTAACTCATGCTTCCATTCTAATGAATGTAAACTTCTATCTGCCTTTTTGTTTTCCCTACAATTTCCACTATAATAGTTTCAGATTTATAAGGTCCATTTCAAGTGTAATAAAAGATTGTAATAAACCCTAAAACGATTCGTATAATAATGGCGTTTTCTATATCTCAGCCTTCAATAATTTCCGTCACAGAGCTAGCAAATTCTCTGTCTGAAATCAACCAAGCTCACGCACACATGCTCAAAACTGGTCTCTTTCATGACTCTTATGCAGCTAGTCGTTTAATTTCTTTCTCGACACTGACCCTAAAACGTTAACTCATGCTTCCTCTGTATTCAGTAGAATTCCTAACCCTAGTTCTTATCTGTGGAACACCATGATTCGGTCTTATGCTAACAGTTCTAACCCTGAAGAATCACTTCTTCTATTTCATCAAATGCTTTATGATTCATTCTACCCTGATAAGTTTACTTACACTTTTGCTCTTAAAGCTTGCTCTTTTCTACTTGGTATTGAAGAAGGACGACAAATTCATAGTCAAATTCTTTAAACTGGAAATGGGTTTGATTTGTTACATTCAGAATTCCTTGATTAATCTTTATGCCAGAACTGGGTATTTCCACAATGCATACCTTTTGCTCGATAGAATGATTCAAAAGGATGTGATTTCGTGGAATGGTATATTAAGTGGTTATACAGAAAGAGGTTTAATGGAGAA
Organism: Papaver somniferum; assembly: GCF_003573695.1. Classification (NCBI taxonomy): domain Eukaryota; kingdom Viridiplantae; phylum Streptophyta; class Magnoliopsida; order Ranunculales; family Papaveraceae; genus Papaver; species Papaver somniferum. Next base: position 25,011,860 of record NC_039363.1, on the reverse strand, counting down.
TGCCTGGAACCTGTTTGAAGAAATGCCCGAGAAGAATGTTGAATCTTGGAATTTTATGATTTCTGGGTATGTGGGTGTTGAGTTGGTTGAAGAAGCGAGAATTCTCTTTGATGAAATGCCATTGAAGATGTTGTTTCTTGGAACGTTTTGATTACAGGATATGCACATTCAAATCAAGTCGGACAAGTTTTGAAGCTTTTTGAAGATATGCAATTTGCAAACGTGAAACCAGATAATTACACACTTGTAAATGTGTCGTCTGCTTGTGCCCAAGTTGGAGCTTTGAAGCAAGGCGAATGGATTCATGCTTATGCTGATAAAAACGACATCAACATTCATGGATTCTTAGCTACTGCTTTTGTTGATATGTATCCAAAATGTGGGTGCATGGGTAAGGCTTTAAGAGTGTTTAATGGTAATACTAACGAAAGAGATATTAGTACATGGAATTCGGTAATTGCGGGTTTAAGCATTCATGGATATGGTAAAAGGCAGTAGAGAAGTTCTCTGAAATGATGAATGATGGATGTAAACCAAATGAAATCACATTTGTTAGTGTTCTCTCTGCTTGCTGCCGTTCTGGTCTATTCGAAGAAGGGTGTCGGATTTACGAACTCATGGTTCGTGTTCATGGACTTGAACCATCTATTGAACAATATGGTTGCATAGTCGATTTACTAGGTCGGGCTGGTCATCTAAAGGAGGCCCTGAAGCTTGTTCAGACGATGCCTTTAAAGGAAGAATTTGTAGGTGTTTGGGAGTCGAGTGCTTGTAGAAGCCATGACAATGTTGAATTAGCAGAGATTATAGCAGAGAAGATCTTAAAATTAAATCCGATGAATAGTTATAGTTATGTTCAATTATCAAATATATATGCAGCTAAGGAGAGGTAGGGTGATGTTAGGGAAGTGCGGAGGAAAATGCGAATACAGAAAGTAAGAAAAGAACCAGGTGGTAGTATGATAGAGGTAGATGGAGTAGTTCATGAGTTCTTGGCTGGGGATGGGTTGCATGCTTAAAAATCAGCTAATAGATTGACAAGATGAAGTCATAGATGACCTAATTCCACAAGGTATTTCATTGCTCATGTTAAAGTAGTTTATGTAACATGCTTGCTTACCAACAAATTACATTAACGCAAGCATCTCATCGTTAGCTTGCTTGTATTATTAATTTATACACTGGAGCTCACAACTCACTATGATTAATCTGAATATCTATGGTTAGTGACTTCTAATTCAAGACTTAATTGAGGTAGAATCAGATCGAACCATACCTGCTTGAAAACATTGATGATCACACCATGGTATTCTTCAGAGTTCAACGATAAATAATAGGCCAGGAGTTCTTCAAGTTCTGCTGGCTGTCGGATTTCATTGTCTACAATCATCTCCAGCATTGAATCCCTGAAATCCTTTTGAGGATTGTATGAACACGTAACCACTGCAAAACTCTCTAAATCTTGTTTGTTTTCTAGTCTTATCCTTCGATTCATCTTCTTCCATTTTGCCTTCTTCATGTCCTCAAGAGCTCTAATTTTACAGATTTCAATCTTTGAAGCCGTCAGTGGTGAATATGCTCTTTCTTTACTAGTCTGTTTTGTTCGTTGCGTTTGTTCTTCTCTGTTTTGATGAGTTAATTTTCTCTGCTTCTCACATTTAGACATAATATCCTTAATCTTTGATTCTTTTGCTGCTTTTCTATCCGAATCTTCAAATTTTTCTACGTTTAGCCCTTGTATCTTAAAACTTATAGAATTCAAGTCTGTAAATTCATCTGCTGCTTCCTCAATTCTTCTTCCTCGTCCATGTGCAGAGTTCAAAGATGAAATGTAGAGAGATTTCCTTGAACCTGAAGCCGCACAACTGCCGTACCCGTTCTCAGTGTCTTCTATCGTTTTAATTGGCTCTAAATCCTTGGTTTTCTTCTCTGCTTGTTCCAGTTCTGTACTAGTTGTAGTTCTTTTTGGATTCGGTTTATTCGATTCTCGGCCAGAATCAGAATATCGTTCTTGCGAACATTTCTGATCTGTTCTTCTTGATTTCCTGGCAATAACTTTTCGACCTTTTCGAACTTTGTTCCATGATGTCGTTTCTAACATAATCCCTTGTTCTTGATTTTCCTTCCTAAATTGTCTCATCTTTCTAATATCAGATACCATATTAGTGAACTTCTGATTATCTTCTTTGGCATTTCTACAACTTCCATAATTTAACAATGGTGGTTCATTATCAGAATTATACATAGCACTTCTGTAAGTCTCGCCATCAAAACTTTCATCCACGCCGAAAGAAAGTCTACAGAAAGCCTCGTTGTCATGAACTATATCTCCTTGATGAAGTTTTGCCGAATTGAAAAGTTCAGACTTTTTCTTTGTCTTTCCAGTTTGGGTTTTGGATTTATTGCTCAATTGCTCGAGTTTAGAAAACCAAGAAACTGGGAAAACTTGAGAGATTGTAGAAAAAGCAGGTGATAATGTAATAGTTGTAGTTGTAGATGATGGTGCTGATGATTGTGGGTTATTTTTTCTATCCCATTTCATCTTGTTCATTTCCTCACTACAAGATTTGGTTATGATTTTCCATAAAAGAAGAATGAAGATATAAGATGTTGAAGTTGTTTTTTGCTGGTTAAACAACTTTGAAACTGAAAGGAGGGGAAAGATTGTGGTAGCAGTTACTGATACAGTTAGGTTAGGTTTGTTATTATGGGTGTTAGAGAGTTGTGGGGACGTGTTGTTGCTACTGGGTAATTGTTAATGGTTTCGTTCAAAAGAAAAACCCGCCTTAAATCTTGTGACCACTTTTTCCACTTTATACTATTACTCTTATAGAACCAAATCCTTTTCTTCTTTTCCTTTTTCTCTCTCTTTTTTCTTTTTTTTTTCTTTACTTGTTTGTTTTTTAATAATATATATGCAACTTGTTCAACGATTTTCTACTCTTTCATCTCTACCAGAGTTCCATAGGTAGTCGGTCACGACTAACTGTATCACGGTCAATGACTGTTGAATACAGTAAAAGACAGCTATTGCCAAATGTAGATGGGGAAAAAAAGGTTCGCTGGTTCTTTAGGGAATGAAGAGACGATCGAGTGATCGAAGGCTCCTCAAACAGATGCAATGCACGAGAGTGTTTTTAAGTTCGAAAGATCAATCTGTAGGACTTCGACCTAAACCAAGTCAATGGTCGTTCCAGAGTCAATTCGGTCACAAAGAGGGAAGAGGGTTGATCGGTAGGAGGGAAGCTGAGATTGTGTGAGATCAATGGTAATCTGTGAGTGTATTGTGGCTTTCTGCTGAATAATTTTGAGTGATTGAAAGAGTGTTAGTCACACGATGATTCTTGTTTAGACGATGGATTGTCTGTTCAATACCTCGTGGATTTTCTGTGTGTTTTTCATACTGCCCTTCAATCATGGACTCAGAGACTTATTTATACTGCTGGAAAGTGTAAACACATTGATCTCCAGTAAGCGTGACGGTTGCTCGAGTGAACGAGTGGGAAATCGTGGTTTCACCAGTTCCTCGTACGTGAGAGGGTTGGTTAATTGTCCACCCACCACTTTGCTAACTCCCTCAACTGCTTGCACGACTTACTCACATTTCTCATCGTGGATGAACGCACGTGTTGTAGGCCGCCAGATCAAAACCCTAATGGATATCCCTCATGTGACGTGATTGATTGTATCACGAACGTGGATTTGACTAGTCAGTCGTTTTATTTGATTAGACAATGGGTCCAAGTTTTGTTTAGTGGAGCATAATAGTCGAATGCTCTATGACTCATGAATTGAACATGTCTCTTGGGACGTGGTTCTCTGAATAAGTGATGTTGATAGTCTGAGCAAATATTGCTCCATCAGTGAATTACTAGATATTAGTATATGAATCGAGCGCCTGAGCAAGTATTGCTCATTCGATAAATTACTGAATATTGATAGCTGGATAATATTTGAGCATTTGAGCGAGTATTGCTCGTTCGGTGAATTACTGAATAATGATAGTTGGATCAATATTCGAGCAATTGAGAAAGTATTTCTCATTTAGTGAATTACTGAATATTGATAGTTGGATCAATATTCGAGCAATTGAGCAAGTATCTCCCGTTCGATGGATTATTGGTAGTGTGACCAAATAATAATTAATTAAAATATTGGCAGGGTCGGAAATTATATAATTAATTTAGATGTTGATTGATGGATCAATCATAAAATTATTAGTGTTTGAACTGCTCAGAAGTGTGGTTCAGCGAGCGTTTGTTCGAAACCCTAATTTTCGATCAATTGCTCGTCAATTGATGAATTACTGAAAATAGGCTATTGAGTAAAGGAGGGACCGACCACATGGGATGATGTACGAACCATGTGATGCCCAAGTGCTCGAGTGAGCGTGTTCCAGGTTCCTTTGCTGACCGGTTGGTGAAAGAATGATCAAATGCTAGTGTTGATCATTTATTAGAATAGTGCTCGAGCGAGCGTTAGGTAGTAAAACCTAATTGTGTAGAGATGAGGGACCGACCAAAGAGGCATGGGACCAACCCTTGGTGGTCGTGGGACCAGTTGCCAGTCGTTTGAGCAAGTCCCAAGTTGGTTGGAGAGATTTTGGGCCCAATATGAGCGATTGCTAGCAAATTAGGTCAAAATTGTGAATATATGTGGGACCGGCTCCTTGTAAGCCTTGGGGACGACCTTGGTCCGTCAAGGCAGCATGCCCGTATCACCACGGTGTCCGTGTCTCAGTCCTGAGAGTTTTGGTATTTTCTGACGATTTTCGAGCAATGTTTTGGATTTTCAGAAGAGTTTGATCTTGACTGAAAATCTCAATCTTTGCTCGAATGAACAAGAAGAACTTTGCTCATGAGACATATAATTTGAGAATATTAAAATAATAATATTTTAATTTTTAACGTGGGAAGCCTAGTCGGTCGAGTGACTGTTCGACTTTTTGGTTTTTCCATGGTTTGAGCAATATTTGAGAAAATACTGAAAACTAGGGTTTTCGGTCGAACGGTGGAGTTCCATGAGATGATGGAAATAATAATATGTGAAAATAAGGAATTGTGAGGTGTGGGACCGGCCAAGGCTGGGGCATGGCCGGCCGGCTACGTGGCCCGGTCTCGTGACACCTTTTCCTATTTTGTTCGATGAAAGCATGGAAACCCAAGAGTTTATCACAAACGAGGGAGTTTGCTCAAGTGAGGGAAACCCTGTGAGATGAAGGAAGGAAATATTAGTGAAAATAAAATAAGGGAGGGACCGGCCATGGCATGACCGGCCGGCCGGCCGGTGGGTCTGGTCCCACGCCTTTCCCTATTTTATTAATTATTGTTTTATTCCCATGGGTCGCTCGTTCGTCTATACTTCGATCATTCGTTCGTGTGTTTGGTGCTCGTTTGTGCATTATTTGTCGAGTACACACGCACCATTTTCTCAGGACTTACTCGATGACGGTCAGACGCCCAGTTGTTGAGTATTTATTCCTAATTTATGAAATTTAGTGGAGAATGATTCATGAAACTGAGTAATAAAGATGAATAGTTATTTATTATCAACCCATAGGATCAGCCGTGGATTCGACTATGGATTCGGAATAATAAAATTATCTATTACCATTCCATGGGACCGACCGTGGATTCGACCATAAAATCTGAGTAATGAGATAAACAGATTATCTTCTAGGAATTCAGTGGTGAATGTCACGGTAGAATTAATCTATTGTAGAATCGAGATATGAGATAGTTGAAGCATCATACTCGTTCTGAAAGGTGCATAGTCAAGGAACAACGTGCGGCGTTGTTAACGTCCTGAAGGCTTTTTGCCCTCACAACAAACATTTATGTATGGAGAACCGCCTGAATCGAATGCTTTCTCTTTATTAGCGCTTTGTGTCTAAGGTCCTTTGGTTCTTCGCAACACCTATAGATGTACACGATCTCTCTACATAGTCAGGGAACATCGAATGAGTGTCGCCGACAACCTGAAGGCGTTTTTCCCTCTCAACAAACAATTATGTATGGAGGACCGCCCAATCGTTCTCCTATGTAGAGGAAGGTCTCTCTATGTAGTCAGGGAACAACAAGTATCGTCGACGTCCTGAAGGCGTTTTGCCCTCTCAACAAACAATTATGTATGGAGGACCGTGTCACAGTGTGACTGTTAAACTCAGCTGAGGGGTCTGCTTCTAGTATTTCTTATGGATGCCTTACTTAAATTATTTTGTTAATTGTTTTGTTATTAGTCAGTCAGTCAGATTGCGACACGTGTGTCCAATCCGTTGGGTCTTAGCTGAGTTCGATTATTGGTATTAAATGTGTAAGAGGGGAGTATTATCTCTTCAGTGAAGAAGTCAACAAAAACCTTGTGAGGCTGAGTTCTTTTCAGTATTAGAATTGGCTCGATTCCTTGTGGATCTGAGATTTATCCTTCCATCTTTATCAATTTCCCTTTCATTGATTAGTAGTTGTTGTTACATCACAACAATTGGTATTCAGAGCCGTTTCGATTTAGCTCAAATTGCTCCAAATTTTTTTTCATCATGACATTAAAAGAAGTTGAATCAGATGTGGAGAAACTCAGAGGTGCTCAAGATCAGATTAAATATGAGCTGACGGATCTGCACGGTAAATTTGATACGATGAGCTCGAAATTTGATACACTGCTGAAGTTGTTTGAGCGACATCAAACTCAACCAAACCCTGAGAATGACAGTGGTTCTCACAATGAAACTAATACTGATAATAATTTCTTTCATACCCAACCACAGTATTTTCATCATCAACATCACAGGGTCCTTAAACTAGATTTTCCAAGATTCGATGGAGATAACCCAAGGGGCTGGATTCAGAAAAGCAAAAGATACTTTCACCTCAACAATATTGAGGAACATCTGAAAGTGAATATTGTTGCAATCTACTTAGAAGGTAAAGTGGAGAAATGGTTTTTAAATTTTCAAGTCAGTAGACCTCGTATTACCTGGTCCGATTTAGTTCTTCATTTATGTGCTCCATTTGAAAATCCGATTGAAGAAAATTTCGTGGGTATTTTTAATAAACTAATTCAAAGATCAACTGTGGATGATTATTATGAGGATTTTGAATCATTGAAAGCTTTAATGCTCAACATGAATCCTTCTCTTACCGAGACTTATTTTGTCATGAGTTTTCTTAGTGGTCTCAAAGAGGAAATTGGTAAATCTGTTTCAATGTTTCAACCAGCTACACTTTCTGAGGCTTTTTCCCTTTCTAGACTACAAGAGAAGAAAGTTGACCTTGCTGCCTCAGCTACCAAGCCATTTAATAGATCATTTACCAATTCATTTAAGTCTAATAGGCAGTTCTCATCCCCATATTTTCCACCTAAGCCTATTCTAACTTCACCTAAGTCAGATCCTACCACTCCAAAGTTTAATTTCACCCACACTCAAAAAACCACAAATACTTCTCCTACAATTAAGCGCCTATCTCAAGAAGAAATGAACAGAAAGAGAGCTCAAGGGTTGTGTTATAATTGTGATGAGGTGTACAAACATGGCCACTTTTGCAAGGGTAAACAAAATATTTTTATGCTTCAGGTTGACAATGCTGACTCCACATAAACTGAAGAGGAGGAGGAAGTTTTTGAGGAAGCAACTGAATCTCCAGTGCAATCTGATATTGAAGTTTCTTTACATGCTCTCACAGGCAGTGCTACTGGTGACACCATCAGGATTCCAGGTCTTCTCCTTAAGAGAAAGGTATCTATTCTCATTGATTCTGGTAGTACCACAAGTTTTATTGATAGCACTTTATCTGCTTCTCTCAAATTACCTGTTGAGCATACTCCTTCCATGCTAGTCACAGTTGCCAATGGAGAACAAACTGTAAGTACTGGGATATGTTCTAACCTCCAATGGAGTATGCAGGGTTACAACTTTGTTGAAAATCTAAGACTGCTGCCCTTGGGTGGGTGTGATATTGTATTAGGTGCAGATTGGTTGAGAACCTCAGGTGATGTCCTCTTCAATTTCTTTAAGTTGAGCATTTCTTTTAAGTACCATAACAAAAACATTACATTACAAGGTATTTCTAAATCTTCTTCATTGTTTATGGTTAGTGGAGAGTCAGTTAGGAATTTTTTTCTACAACTTCCCATGGCATTGGGGGCCATTTGTTTTCCATCTCCTTAACACCTACTCCACTTACTCCTGACATTATCCTAACCTTGATGCATGATTTTCAAGACATTTTTCAGGAACCCACCTAACTTCCACCTCAGAGAAGTTTGGATCACAAAATTCCTTTACAACTTCTTTCTACACCTGTGAACCAAAGAGCTTATAAATGTCCTTATGTCCAAAAGGGTGTAGTTGAGAAATTAGTCAAGGAAATGCTCCAATCTGGAATCATTCAACCTAGTCACAGTTCATTTGCTTCTCCAATTTTAATGGTTAGAAAGAAAGATGGTTCTTAGATATTTTGTGTGGATTATAGGAAGTTAAACAATATCACTATTAAAGATAAATTTCCAATTCCTATTGTTGATGAATTATTGGATGAATTGAAGGGGGCTACAGTTTTTTCAAATATTGATCTAAGAATCATCAAATCAGAGTCAGTGACATGGACATTTTCAAGACTGCATTCAGAACTCATCATGGTCATTATGAGTTCAAAGTAATGCCATTTGGCCTTACCAATGCTCCTGCCACCTTTCAAGCATTAATGAATGATATTTTTCAGCCATTCTTGAGAAAATTTGTTCTAGTTTTTTTGATGATATACTTATTTATATCCCAAACATGGATGAGCATTTGAAGCAACTCAACATTGTTTTTGGCTTGTTAAGATAACATCAGCTCTTTGCTAACATGTCTAAATGATGCTTTGGACAACCTTCATTGGAATATCTGGGTCACATTATTACAGCTGAAGGGGTTTGTGCAGATCCAAATAAGATTGCTTGCATGCAAAGTTGGCCAGTACCTAAAACCATCAAAGACTTGAGAGGTTTTCTTTGCCTCACTGGTTACTATAGGAAATTTGTGCAAGGTTATAGTTTCATCAGCAAACCTCTGACAAATCTTCTTAAGAAGGACTCCTTCATCTGGAAACAAGCCGCAACAAATGCTTTTGAGCAACTCAAGAAGGCAATGACAAATACCCTTGTACTGGCTCTTCCAGACTTCACCAAACCCTTTGTAGTTGAAAATGATGCTAGTGATCTTTGTGTTGGTGCAGTTCTACTTCAAGAAGGGAATCCAATAGCTTTTTTCAGCAAACCCTTGGGCCAAAGAGCAAGAGCTCTCTCTACTTATGAAAAAGAACTGTTAGCTATTGTCTTGGATGTTCAGAGATGGAGACAATATTTACAAGGCACTAAGTTTACTATTAAAACTGATCATCAAAGCCTCAAGTATTTTCTTGAACAAAATCTAACCACTACATTTCAACAAAAGTGGTTGATTAAGCTTTTGGGGTTTGATTATGACATCCAATACAAGAAGGGGGCTGACAATGTGGTTGCAGATACTCTTTATAGGAGGCCTGCTGAGGGTGTTACTTGTAATTCTATGGTTATTTCTACACCCACCTGGGTCCATGAAGTTCTTACAAGCTATGTGGAGCATACCAAAGCTTCTCAGCTCATATCGCAGCTTCTTCTCAGTCCTGATAGTGTAACTAATTATACATATAAAGAAGGCATTCTCGGGTACAAATCAAAACTCTAAATTGGAACATGAGGTAATATCAGACACACTCTTTTGGCTTCTCTCCATGCATCTGCCATTGGTGGGCACTCAGGAATCCAAGCTACTTATGTCAGAGCTAGAAGTCACTTTTATTGGAAAGGCATGCATAGAGATATAGTTCAGCTGGTCTCCCAATGTGATATTTGTCAGAGGAACAAAAGTGACCACACCAACCATGCTGGTTTGCTCCAACCCCTTCCTATACCTGAGCATACTTGGCAACATATTTCTATGTATTTCATAGAGGGCTTTCCTGTTAGCAATAGAAACATGCCATCTTAGTGGTTGTAGATAAGCTCACAAAGTATGCTCATTTCATAGCTCTTTCACACCCATATACAGCTGCCTCGGTAGCTCATGCTTTCCTCTCTCAGGTGTTTAAATTGCATGGCTTGCCTTCTTCTTGTCTCAGATAGAGACAAGGTTTTTACTAGCAACTTCTGGAAGGATTTGTTTAAGGAATTGGGTACGGATCTTAAATTGAGTACAACTTATCATCCCCAGACAGATGGGCAGACTGAAAGAGTCAATTCTTGTCTAGAAACTTATATATCTGAGATGCCTCACTGGACATAAGCCAAGCAAATGGAGTGATTGGTTAGCACTAGCTGAGTGGTGGTACAACACTAGTTACCACACTAGTTTAAAGGTCTCTCCCTTCCAAGCACTATATGGGTATGCCCCTCCTCACCTTGTCTTTCTTTCTTCTGCTACTAATTCAGTTGAAGCAGTGAAGTCTTACATGAAGGATAGAGACTCATTAATAGATATCCTCAAGGAGTCTCTACATCAAGCTCAAGAAAGAATGAAGATTTATACAGACAAGTCTAGACATGATAGATCATTTGATGTGGGTTATTTGGTGTATTTAAAGCTCCAACCATACATGCAAGCTTCTCTGTCTCTCAGGAAGAATTTTAAACTATCCTCTAAATTCTATGGCACTTTTCCAGTATTATAGAGGATAGGGAAGGTAGCATACAAGTTACAGTTTCCATCTCATGCTAGGATCTATCCATTGTTCCATGTGTCTCAGCTAAAGAAGCACATTGGTCTTATGCATACTCTTTCTCCCACTCTGCCCATTGTGGATCATGCAGGTGAAATCATCATGGTCCCTGAGAAGACTTTGAGCACCAGAACCATTTTGCAGGGTAACAGGTTGGTCAAACAATTGCTTGTTCAATGGACTAATTCATCTCCTGAGAATGCAACATGGGAAGTTCTCTCCACTGTCAGAGCTCATTATCCAAAGTTCATCCTTGAGGACAAGGATGTTTTTCAGGAGGGGGCAGTGTCATAGTGTGACTGTTAAACTCAGCTGAGGGGTCTGCTTCTAGTAATTCTTATGGGTGCCTTACTTAAATTCTTTTGTTAATTGATTTGTTAGTAGTCAGTCAGTCAGATTGCGACAAGTGTGTCCAATTCGTTGGGTCTTAGCTGAGTTTGATTATTGGTATTAAATGTGTAAGAAGAGAGTATTATCTCTTTAGTGAAGAGGTAAACAAAAACCTTGTGAGGCTGAGTTCTTTTTAGAACCAGAATTGGCTCGATTCCTTGTGGATCTGAGATTTATTCTTCCATTTTTTATCAATTTCCATTTCATTGATTATTAGTTGTTGTTACATCACAACAGACCGCCCAATCTTTCTTCTACATAGAGAGGCACGATGAAATGCCAACATCGAACGCTCACCAAGTGGGAGGCCTTTCGAGAATCATATTCATCGTGGCTCTGAGAGGTACTCGATCAGAGATCGTGAAAATGGTTCACGAATCGTAAAATACATGAATCGTCACATGCATTCCTGAAGCCGGGTCAGAAACATGCAGTATCATGATTTTACGATTTTAGCCCTTTGCTGAAAATCCACCATCAACATTAAGTCCCCTTCTTAGTGAGGGACAGGCATGTTCCGCAGTAAGCATTAGATGGTGATTTTCCATTTAAATGAGATAAGTAGTCAGACTTAGTCGTACAAAGGTATTCTCAGAATCCCTGATTTGCTCCAATGGTGTCATGTACGAGAAAATCATAGGTAAGGATCCTGACATGTGATAGAGTGTCGTCCCATCGTCACGGAGAGACGAGTCACTGCTGATTTGGATGGTAAGACATTCAGTTTTGGTCGGTTTAGCGTTTGCGGGCATAGGCCCAAAAAAGGAAATCCATGTTTATTAGATTTTGGAAATAAAATTGATATAAAAGGGAATGAGTCATGTTAATATGAGGGAAACAATGGGTTTGAGGAGGGAAAGATTATGAAGAGGGAATTAAAATTTGGGAGGAGGGATTGACCATTTGAAAAAATACTAAATGTCTGTAATATCCTTGTAGGTTAGCAATTTTGGTTCCTATTTGGATATTACACAGGATAACACCGTTTGAAGCAATACAATATCCTGACGTAAATTGTGAGTTCATGATTTTATTTTTTTATGAAAAGAGAAGGACGTCAATATTAATTTAATTATGATATGGACGCTCAGTTAAGTACTGTAACTATTTTATCGAAGAATCACCATTTATCTAAATTAGATTTCAAGTTTCAACTACTGTTTTAAGGCCGATCTTTAAAGTAGCTCATCCAAATCATCTTATTTGTTCGAAAATACTTCAATAGCTTTGCTATAAAAATTTTAATAAAGAGAAATCCTGATCAGGGAGATCTGATGGCGCTGTAGAGTATATATTATTTTATGGAGATTCATGTAGTTGTTTATAATCGAACAAGTTTGGAGGCAGAGAATTATCTTCCTAGCCGCGCAAGTTGGCTTCCATGATTTCTTAAAATAGTGATCACACTTATAAGGTTATACGTTTTCAATCTCTTTTTTGAAAGTTTAGGGTTTTCTATGCACGAAGAAGACAACACAATTAAGCTAATAGGGGTGAGATCGGTATTTTATAATCATTTATTTTTTTATACTCGATTTTCCTTTGACCAAATATTGACTTAAATTTAGCCAATTTTCTTCCCTCCTCAAATCCATTCTTTCCCTCTTAATAACAAGACTCAAGGGAAGAGACCCTAAAAATTTTATCTTATTTTTCCTAAGTGACCGACCACCCATCTTCATCTCATGCCCGTGAGATTTTTTTTTTGACGTTCGCCGGCACCGACCATCATTCCGCCGCCGGCAGAATTCCGACCGACACCGACCAAGGTAAGCCGAAAACTTTTTTGTTTTGTTTTGCTGTGTTCATGTTCATCTATAAGTGGTTCAAAACAGAATTTCATGTGCATGCATGTGTAGGTTTTATGGAAATTTGTTTTAGCAAATAATCGTTAGTCCGTCTGTCGGTTTAGGGATCGAACGATAATCCGTAGGATGATAAAAACACGTATATGTTTTGAAAATAGACCTGGTCCAGTAGTAAAATTTTGTTTATGAACTTTCATGAAAACCAAAGTTTTATTTTCAAAGCATGAATATTTTTTGGGAACGTATGCTCGTTCGCTAGATAAAGTAGTACACAATAATCCCTAGCATTGGAGATATTTCTGAAATAGACCTATGTCTAATAAAATTTGTTTGTGAACTTTCATGGAAACAAATTTATTTTGGAATATGTGGAATTACGTGGGATTGAAAAAAGACCCACTTTGACGAATAAACGCTCGTTTGAGCGATTTTTTTTTATTTACGTGAGTTATTAGCTCACATAATTTATTTATTTTAAAAGGTGCTTGAGTTATTAGCTCACAAAAAATAAAAAATTTATTTAGTATGCGTTTGTTATGACTCAAAATTTATGTAGAATCAAATTTGGATTTCCAGCAATTGTTAGACGTAAACAATTTTGGTAAAATGTCGGTTCTGTGGGTTCTGTGATTTAATATTGTATGCACAAAACAATGAATGTTCACCCAGTGGAGGGTTAAAATATGTGGATAGCTCATATGACAGGAGCTTCGCGAATTACTCGTAGTTTTATGAAAATCATGTTATGATTTCAACTAATGAGTTTTATTCGTCTCTGCAGGTTTCAAGAGGCGAACAAATTCCAGGGATTTTGCATCACAATCACTACAGCTAGTGAAATGGTAAACATGTAAGAGTTAAAGTGTTACCATTTTTGTAGATGTGTATTTTCTTGTCTTGTTGAATAATATGCTGAAATAAAATATGGCATGCTCAACAAATTTTGCAAAGATGACCGATTCTCATGATGGCACCTCCAAAGACGATGCTCCCAGGGATGACGCTTCCAGGGATGATGATTCCAGAGATGATAATTCCACATACACAACTTCAGACAATGGCGCTTCTACAGATGGGACTCATATTGACGAAGAGGAAAGAGTTGGACCAAAGAACATTCTAAACGCTACTGATGAATTTTTTGTGGTCCAATATATGCCTAAGAAACGTCCCCCAGGCCCGACGTTTCGTCTTCTTATAAATCCCATGGACATTACTCAGAGAAAATTGGTGTCTCCTCGAGCAATTATGCGATTCTGTATTGACGGAAGAAATTATGTCGGCTCACATATAGACTTCAAGCTTTCTCGGAAACCTTTGATAGACTTTTCTGGATGGGCGAGGCATATGCTGGGACATGGTCATGTGAGGTCCATGTTGGATAGTGCACAGGTGACACGAGCTATCCAAGCAGCTGGAGAATTGTGTGTTTACCATGATGTGAGAGGTATAGTAGCTCTGCTTGATCGTTGGTGTGTTCCTACTCATACTTTCATATGTAGGTCGGGAAAATTTACCATTACTCTAGAGGATGTGGTTGCTTTAATGAATCTTCCAGTCACGGGTAATTTCCCAGCAGCACTTTCGACAAACGAGAAAGCGGTATCTGAGATCTTGACAGCTAAGATACATGACATTAACAAATCATCCAGCAAAACTTGTTATGCCCAGTGGTTGAAGGAGTGGTGGCCGAGAGATAGAACTCCTGAGATACCTGTGGATGGTATGTTAAGCATTGCCGCTTTCTTGTGTTTGTGGTTGTCCAGAGATGTGTTTGAAGATAGTGAAAATTTGCTGAAACCATTTGTGATCCCTTTCACTATCAAGATGGCTCAGGGTGAGAAACTTCCCGTCGGTAGTCTGTTTCTGGGTTCACTACTCTCCAACTTAGATTCCTTGGTTGTGGATTCCAACATTTCCAATGGTTTTATGAAATTGAGACATATGCCAACACAATGTTTCTCCAAGCTTTGTTATGGGAGCGTTTTGAAAAATATGCCCCGATTCCACGTAGCATCTTGCAAGGACCGAATGCTGACATCCGTTATGTTTTTTCTGAGAGAGATAATGCTAGAATTATGCGCTGGTCTACCAAAAAGCCTCAGAAAACTATACGCCTCACCAGTGTCTTAGACGAAGAGTCTGAGTTTAACTTTCGTCCCTGGGTATGGGTTCCTCAGTTCATCTCACAGCTGATTACCTTTAACAATAGCGAAACGAATGCCATTTTGGAATCCGGTGCAAACTTGAATGATGGTGAGAGATCCTTCATACTGAGTTGTACCCCTGGTTACTTAGTATCAGTAATGCACGGGGAATATCTGGTGGAAGAATATAACATTGACAGAGCAGCTCGACAGATGGGACTTGATCAGTGTGTCCCAGATGTTCGAAAAGAAAA